>NC_053416.1:15351500-15680501 GCF_016859285.1 Xiphias gladius
AATTGGTGTATTGCGTCATGTAGCGACATTCAGTGAGTTTTCCAGTAGGCTTTAACTACTTTCTATTGAAAGAAGTTGTTTACAGCAGTTCCAAAACAGTTTTTAACTATGTCCTCAATTTCACCCATTGACCATACGTGGTCCAGCCATAATTTGACCTAGTCCTTTTTATACAACAACAGGTTGCATAGAATTCATTTTCAAAACAATCCTGATTCACAAAGATAATCACATGGGAAAGAATCCATAGGCCTTTTTAGAAACAGACATTTTGACTTATCATAGTAGGTTTTATTAATAACATTATCAGTGGTTCTGCTGATTTAAAGTGCCCCAGTAAGCTATGATGGTATGACAATTACAAAAAAAATCCATGGAAACACCACCAAACTCAGATCATAAATAAGAACAGAGAACAGTTTCATAAACCTTCACTGGGAAAAATGGCAAAGATTTGGAGTAAGCCACACAGAGAGATATCGATAGCAGAATAGAGTACAACAATGTACATAGAATATACACAGCTAGGAGGTTGATTCGATTAGCATGTGAATCTGGCACCAGCAAGCAATGATGACTTACTTCATATTGCCGTTTGTTGTTATGAAGGTCAACGGAGGATTGTAAAGCCTGCAGGAACATCAGCAGTCACCATGAACAACAGCTACCACCAGAGGCGAGGAGGCAGCAAGAGTCAAGGACCACAAAGGGCATAGATCACTGCCCAGCTACAGTCATGATCTGAAATGAAAAGGGGTAGGGGAAGCATTATTACAACAGGCAAACCTTCACACAAACATGCATCAGCATGAAGCACAGGTGTACTCCGACCGGGTTAAACAGGCTAAATTTCTGTCAACGGGAACCTGAACTGGCCAGGTTTTAAGCCCGCATTTCAACACATTTGGCAAAATTGCCTTACTAATCCCAGCGTGGAGACTACTTCAAAAGCATTTAACACAAAAACAATAAGGACCTGTCGTCTACGGGATGCTCGGCAGTATGTGGAGGACAGTGAGAAAAAGATTCTCTCTTTCAGCATGAGACAGAATGGGCCTAATGTGGCCTACTTTTATTGTTTTAGTTTAGAATTTGGGACGCAGTTTTTGTAAGAGCTTGAGGAAATGTAACTGTTGTACTAATCTCTCATTGTAAAAATAGGTTGGATATTAGTGAGAACAATGCAGTTTTATTGCTTTCTTTGACATGCTCATAAAACATGAGAGCAGAAATGAATACAGGCAGATTTTTGATATTTTTTAGCGTTATTTTTTTGGCATTTAATTTTTAATTGAAAGCAGACAGTAGAGATAGACAGGAAAGATCAGGAGATGGATTAGAACGACATGTAGCAATGGTCCCCTGCTGAAACCGAACCGAAGATATTGCTATAAGGCAACAATAAGAGGCTGTCATTCAATATCTGTGTCCACGTTATCCAATAACATACAGAAAAGTGATTGAAGGTGTAGTTCTTTAGTTCTTTGTTTAGTTTCACAGCAGTTTACCTGACACTTATAGCTGGAGACAGAGGATATTTCGAATAAAGACATGCTCTTATACTAAGACCACAAATGAGATATTAAAGTTGAGGTGACTCAGATCCACAGGGATCCTTAAAAAAGCCTCAGAATAAGCAGAATCTTTATCGGAAGGAATGTAAGGCTACATTTCTCGGATAAACTCCTTATTACGGAATTCAAATCTGCTTTAATTTCTTGAATATTAATAGTTTTTTTTCTGCACACATAATCGAAGTATATCACTTTGTGTAGCTACTCTGACAAGCTTAGGCTGAGAGATATATTCAGAAATTAGGCTATGTAAGCTCGAGGCAATCATTTAAATCCCACACTCACTGATATTATCACCAACTGACGGTGTTTGCTAGGCATCATTTTTTTTGTGAGCTTGACTCTCCTGGGCTATTAAAGGTCTGTATTCTTCAAAGTCAGCTTGAGGCAATGAAATTCAAGCCATAAAAATTTCAAATGTTTGAAATAAATGTGGGGTACTCCACTGGAGTAGCACCTAGTGTTATAAGGTTGAGTCATTCGCCCACTGCAAGGCTTGGATTTTGGATTATCAGTGTCAAAGTGAGAGCTGTGTTGTTTGTTCCCCACATATGTATGCAACCGGTGTCCCTGTTGTTAATCACAAAGTTTGAAATCGACATTGAAAGGTTCAGTGTTGATTTCGAAGCTGCAGAACGAGGAGGTGGCACACAACTTCTTTTGTACCAAACCATCGTTGTCTTTAAGTAAACTGCTCCAGAGACACATTTATACATTATTTCGTAATAGAGCAGTGGGGTTTTTTAATATCATTTTTTACAGATAAAGCCTATTGCAAATAAAGATTTACACATATAATTTTTGGGTTCATTCAAATTGTGAAAAGGAAGGTGGCTTTATCAGGAATGTCCAGGATGTATACATGATTAATGTGTACGTGCTGGAACAAGATAATAAATAATACATACACTTTGGGAAACCCTTGTACAATCAAGCCGCGTGGCTTTGTTAATGAACACAGAGCTTATGGCATCTGTGAGCAGGCTACCTTGAATTATCACTGTCGGCTCAGAGGATAATAGTGCATGATCCCCTCTGTCAAACTGAAACAACTAACACCAAATGCATAAACTATTGCACTCAAAATGTAATATTTCGTCAGACAGCTTTGCTACATATTTGTGAAGGCTGTCCCAGGGATAAAACATCTATCAGGAACAGAAGCATATTGGCATACATCCGCTCAGCCACATGTTTTGTGTAACTAATTGGATAACCACACCAAGTAAAGCACGAAATTGCCTTTTTTTTTTTTTTTTTTTACCCCTCCTGCAGCAGTGGATGCAACCCTCTCTGCAGGGCGTTGGTGGGGCACAGAGGCACACACATTTATGAGTCATACATTTAATATGCTCTCCCTTCCTACTCATATCATAAACACTCAGAGAGATGGAAAATGAAACATCCCCTTTTTCCTCTTAAACCGCGTCGGCGACTTCGTCAGACAGTCGAGAGAGATTCTTTCCTCTCTGTCCTCTGAGTCTTTCTCAGTCCTCACTCTCCGCTGCCCCCTGACTCGTCTTCTCTTGCGCTGTCTGATACTCAAAAAAACTGCTAGTGCTAATTTTTTTTAGAAATATTAGTAGTGTGTGTGTGTGTGTGTGTGTGTGTGTGTGTGTGTGTGTACGGTGTGTGTGTACGGTGTGTGTTTGGTTGAGAAGATAAGAGATTAGCATGAGTCAGATAATGATTCAGGACGCCAGGTGGCAAATGCCTCAAATCATACGCTCCCTCTCTCTCTCTCTCTCTCTCCCTTGTCCCCCTCACTTGTTCGCAGCCTTCTCTACTCCTCGCACTGCGCACACTGTCAATTCTTCTCTTTTGCTCGCTGCCTTCTCCCACTATTCCCACTCTTTTCTCCTCACGGATTCAGCCCTTCTCTTATGTCTCGCCATTCCTCCCTTTTTTTTGTTCCCGCTGTCACCTTCTGTTCCCCTTCTGCCCCCAACTGTGGCAAACTTAATAACCCACCGTTTCACGGGTGGGAGTGGAGAGGTTAACAGGAAAGATAAAAAAGGTAAAGACAGATCGAGTGAAGGGGGACGGTGGCGGGGGTGTAGTAGAGAGAGCGATGGCCAGATGTGGAGAGATAAACGGGAGTGTGTCGGATCGAGGTGGAAATTGAGCACAAATCTCAAGGAGTGTATAGGGAAAAAGCGGCTGTTCACATCGTGTGCGTGCCGGAGGGGGAGAGGAATGGTGGGTAATTTAGAAAGAGTGGGACATAGGAATGTGTAGTGAGAGGCAGAGAGGGTTATAGAGAGCTGTGTAGAGGTGGATGGAGGCAGGGATAGAGAGATAGAAGGAGGGGTGGTGATCCTGGGGGCCTGATGACTCATGGCTGTGCTGCGGTTTGTGCGTCACTGGCGCTGGCTGGAGGAGGAGATAGTGGAGAGGTCTACGCATTTAATTACAGCCTTCCAATTTAGACACACTGTACACACACGCACCTACACACACACTCACACAAAATAATATCGCAAATAATAGTCTTACAAGTACGCTAATTTGTAACACACACGCACACAAGCATGTAGACATGTACCGATGGAGGTGCACTGTGAGCAATCCAAGATGTTGCCAGCGTCTTCGGCACACTTGCAAGCTGAATGTAAATGTTTCTATTCTTTTTTTCTATATTCCATTTTTTCATCATGGGTATCAGGCTAAAACGACTGTGGTCGTGAGCGTGTTGAGCATACATGTTGTTTGTGTGCAGCATCCCATCCCAGACAGACCTCGAGGCACAAAACTTATCGAGCCCCAAAAAAAATTCTAAAATACCAAATCGTACCGTTTGAGCAGCTGCATCACGCGGCTTGTGACTGGAATATGAAACAGAGACACAGACATACAGAGGGACGTGCAGGACTCACTTTGATGACGCAGTAGAGCAAACTTTTCTCTCAGATAATACTGTATGCTTGATAGTTGTCAAAATACAATCTGCGCCACGTGATGTACGAGTCATCCCGCTGGTTAAAGGTCATCCTTGTAAGAGCAGGACTTCTGCATCATTTATTTTGTTGATTATTTGTGGTCGTATGGTAAGACATGCGAGGCTTGTCATTTTAAAATACCACACCTGAGGGATTTTGTGGGGCTTAGACTGCGGAAATTGTTGTCAGATTACCTTTGTAGTATCATATCCTTTACATTGACCTTGCTGTTTCTCTGCCTTAGAAATTACTTCTCCATACAGCAAAGTCAAGTTTATTTAAAAAGAACTTTTATCACCTGCTTCCCATCAGGCACTTTATCAAAGTTTGATGGGAAACAAAGGACAGGTGCAGATAGAAATGAGAGTAAGAAACAGAATAAGAACATCATGAATGCCAGGGAATGATGGCAGAGTTTGCTCTTGAAAACAGGAACACAAGAAAGTGCGACATCTTTATTTAATAGTGTTAGCATCACATATTTTTAGCAATGTACATTTCTTGGAAGAAAATGTATAGATATTTTTTCATTTATCCAATGATCTCAAGCTAAATGTAAATTAAAAACATACTGTATTAGCTTTATAGACATCTGATACAATGGACTATTTTTCCTTCTTATTCTAAAGAAGATTAGGTAAGTTTCAAATGAAGTATGTATTTACAGTAATTGGTTGTGACTCTTGCATGATCAACCTTATGCAAAAATATTGAATTGGGCCTGTAAATAAAAAAATTTCACATGCATCTATTAGTTTTATTCAGTATAAGTGATAAATTTTTGTTGGATTTTTTCCTAACCTGGATAAAAATATCCCCAGTACAAAGAATATTTCTAAATTTTCAAACCATACATCTACACAGAACTCAAAATGCATCAGTGCTCAAAAGGTTTTTTTGTTTTTCAGTATCCTGTGTTATATTACACTTGCTATCGGCTATCGTTTTCAGGTTTTTATTTACCTGGAGTATAGTCTGATTCGTGTGTAATCGTATATATATTTATTCAAGGGAATAAACAGATTATTCTATATTGTGTTTTATTTTTAGGAAACTGCAGGGCAATTTGATTTCAAGGGCTCCTTTGCCTTTGAACTGGCATAAAAAGAGCTCCAGAATACAGCACATACTAAGAACACTGTGTATATCAAATAAATGAAATACTTGACGTGAATTTATACACATGCTTGATTTCAGAACATGTTGGTTTCACTCATTAACATCAATTTCAAATGTTTAAATTCAACGGTCTCCTCTCCATGGGCCCGTTTGCCACCTTTCTTTTAACTTCTCTTTCTTTGACTTCTCCTTCCCATCCAAACACATTACCCTCCTTGTGTGCCAATTATCCCCTAAGAGGCTGCAAGCCTCACTCATAAACAATAGGAGCAATCAGTTGCCCTCTCTCCTTCTCCCCCTCTGTGTGCCCCTTTACTCCGCTCTCTTTTCCAGCGGAGAGTGCAACGGGAAGATAATTTTTCCAAACAGCTTTGGGAGGAAAATGGCAGAGGGAGGAGAAAAGGAGAGGCCGAAAGAGATAAAGAAAGAGAGAGGGACGGCTGATTGGCCGGGTCATGTCAGTTCAAAGAGTCTTAGAGGCACATCTGACAATACAACACTGCATACAGATGTTTGCTGTCTTAAGCCGAGACAGGCAAATGCACAGCTGCTCTATAACCCTTGGCACAGATCCGCTAAAGCCTAAAACACACAACAACACAGCCAGGCTGCCTGTGACACTCGATCCCGCAACAAAGAATCTGATGGAGATCACAGCCTCTGCTTTTTTTTTTAATTCATTAAAGAACACATCACATCTACACACTCAGAAGCAATCAAACATGCAGGTGTACTTCTCAGACAAAGACTGAAGCAAGCCGAATTTCATTCATTTCTGATGTCAGAAATGTCTCTGTGTCTGAAGTAATGTGGTTTAACTTTTTCATAAACGCTTAAAGATGGTTCTTTTTGTTGTTACTCAAATAAGATACCATTTATTTGTTTATTACAGTGTAATTTAATTAACCTTCAAAATAAAGGAATCAAATTTTTGATTAAAAGTTAATAAAACAGGACAACATTCATCATTTCTGTAATTTTAGAACATAAAGAAGCAATAAGGATTTATAACAAATAATTTTAGCAAATTTTCTTGTGTATGCTTAATTTTTTTAAATTAATTCAGGGGTGTGTTTTTTCCGGCCGTTTTCCAGGTCTTTCAATTTAACGCCTATTTCCCCTCTCATTCATGTCTGCTATCATGAGTCTTCAGCGGCTTTGTCCCTGGGGAGGGAAATCCCAGCTGTCACTAAATAACTTTTCAGATCACACCAATAAAGCTAATGTCCACTGACACTAAAGGCCGTGGAGTCCATTTAACAGCCGCTTAACGCATGAACACTCAAGTGACACACACACTCACATACACATGTATGCATGTGTGCCCCCACACACACACAGATTGTTGTGGATCACTCTAACCAAGCTAATGATCTCCTCAATGGGACAACTGGGACTCTTCTGAGACTGTCTTCAGCCTGGGGCCCCACAGGGACTTGGAGAGAGGCTCAGGGGTAATTACAATGTAAATGCTGCGTGTGTGTGTGTGTGTGTGTGCGCATGTCTGTGTGTGTATGCCTGCATGTGCATGTCCAAGATTAGCTTAATCTGCGATTTTAGCTTTTTGTCAAGCAAGTTTTGATTACGGTGGGTATAAAAAACCATAAATATTGTATTATTTGCAGATATTTATACAGAAAAATGAATGATTTGATGTATGTTAACAGATCCTGTTATATGTGCACCTGTGTTTAGAAAGTATCACTTTATCAAGTTTTTCAGAGATAAAGCTTTCCTGAACATAATACGTACTAAGATATTGAATTTAATGATTGTAAATGTGAATAATAATACTGCAACTATTGTATTTCAGCTCATTTTGAGTGATCTTATGATTTTTAAAAGTAAGGGACAGCGTAAAGGCACTAACATGAAATAGAACAAAGGAAATTTATATCATCCAGTCCTTCCACATCTAAAGAGTTTGGAATCAAATAATCAGTGTCTTGATACAAAGTTCTTCTTCTGGACAGCAAACTTTGCCCATTTTAGCAAAGCTGAATTTCCCAGTAAAATTCAGCAAAGTTCGCTCACGTGTCATGTCATGTTTGTGCGCATGTCAGTGCAAGCGCATGGTTTTGCTTGTCCTTGTTAAGGTTCAGCTCCTTCTCTGTTTAGTGAACATTCAGATTTGTCATCGAGGAGCCATAACATTTTATCAGCACATGCTCTGTGAGAGAAAACACATTTGAAATGATATTAAATATTAAAACTCAGTGACACTGGCTGTGACACTGGATGCAGATGACAGGAAAGCAGAGGACAAGAAATGGAGGAGAGAGTGTAATTGGGAGGGAGAGAGGGATGGGGTAAATGGCTGTATGATTGATGTGAGTTTGATGCTGGGAGAGAGAGGTAAGGGGGAGAGGGGAAACAGAAAATGAGGTGGCAGGCACAAATTGATCCTCACCTTTTTTTTATACTGCCTTTGTTTCGCCTCATGGCCCCTCATCATCATCATCATCATCATTTCCCTCTCCTTTTCTTTCCCTCTCTGTCACCAGCCCCTCTTCCCGCCCCTCTCTGCCAATCAGATCGTAACATGACATTACGGCTCATTATACCTGGGCTGGATGAACGCTATGCCGCTGGTGGCCAGCCTTCTCAGGCACAATGTACCACACAAAACAGAAATACTCGTATGACACGTTCTCAAAATGTAAACGTTCTGTTTCTTTGTCTCTTTTATTTTTCGCATCTCATTTCTGTGACGTTCAGACAGAATTTGGATGAGACAGGGAATTATGTAATCTGGGGAAAAGAAAGCAATGATGGAAACAGATAGCATGAGAATGTAAAGAGAAAAATCGCAGGAAAAAAAGGGAGTGAGAAAGTGAGAATCATAGGAGAGGGAAAGGTAGAAAGAGAGCGATGAACACTCAAGCAGCAGAAAAACATTGTGGTCATCTGCAGTGCGATGAGTCACCTGTAGGCAACACACACACACATACACACACACACACACACACACACACACACACACACATATACACACACACACACACACACACACACACACACACACACACACATATATATACACACAAACCCAAAGGAGACAGGCTTTGCAATCACAGCCCACAGCTGTGTAGTTACAATGCCATATTGTCTCATAAACTGCATTCACTGAAAGCATTGCATTGTCAAATCTGAAACATAATCTTCTGCTGCATGCACAAGTGAAAGTTAAAAAGATGGAATTTAAAAATCAAACGAAACTACAAAATGATCCAACCCTTTACAGCCTTCCCGGTTAAAATCGAGACATCAACCGGATGATTAACATAAACTGTCGAACCAAATGTTAATGAAAGAGAGAAATTAGTCTTTAAATGCTTTACTGCCAGCATGATGTGGCTGCTCTTGTAATTATTTAAAATAAAGTCTGTGGACTGAATCACCCATCCGTATCCTGTATACATATTTCCTTCTGCTACCCTTCTGCTCTTCCTCTGTTTGGTTGGGTTTGAAAAGGCTGTGTCAAATGAGTTGTGATCAACATGAGTAAGTCATTGATTTTTTCGGTTCACACGTAACCAAACATTATACAGACACTCCACATATATACTAGAGAAAATTTTTAGGGCTACAACTAATGTTTATTTTCATTATTGATTAATCTGCAAATTAATTTCTCAATTAATCCATTAAGCGTTTGGTCTATACAGCATCACAAAACGCAGAAAAATGTCCACCACTTCCTACAGCACAAGGTGACGTCATCAAATGTCTTTTTTTGTTCAACCAACTTTCAAAAGCCCCCAGATATTCAGTTCACTATCATGTAAGACCAAGAAAAGCGGCAAACCTTCAAATTTGAAAACCTGGAACTGAATATTTGGAATTATTCGGTTATCAAGATAGTTGGCAATTAAATTTTCTTTTTATCAGCTAGACAATTAATCAACTAATATCTGCAGCTCTAAAAATTCTGAACAAAAGCACTTAACACAATTAAAAGGGTCACTCTTATATCTATACCAAACCAAATATCCCATGCCGACCCATGGGAAGAGTTTTGTAAATGGCCTCAAACACCAACTCAGTGAAACAAACAAAGGCAAATGCAGACGTGATGGAAAACGGAAAAAAAGTTAAATGCCACAGAGAGAGAATGAAACAGAAAAAGGTCACAATAGAAAAAAAAATTACATTTGATGTAAATCACATTAGCATCACTGTTACAGTGTTGGAAACCAGTAAAACCATAAAATAAATAAAAGAAAGATAAATCAATTCACATGGTTCTGCAGGATTAAAATTGTATGAAATTGCTATGAAAATATTTATTATTCACCATATCATTACTTACTACATTGTTACGCTAATATCTTGCATACTTTGGTAAATGCAAAATATTTGTGCTTGTATATTGGCAAGTTCTAGTTTTGTAAAGTCACTGAGAAACAATATTGTGATTGTGAGAGAAACCAAAGATGAAAAAAAAAAAAACCTTGCTTGCACTGGGCAGTGTGCTCAAACGTTTGTTTTAATTAAATATTGAATGTGTTGATTTCTTAATCACAAAAATCTGCTTCAGCCTGTGACTTTTCTTTCCTTCAGTGGCAAAGGACTTTGTAGCAGAGCTGTATGTTAAACTGACTCATTATTCACTGGCTGTCAGATGACACAAGGTTACTGTAAAACAAAAGCAAAGCATTTATGCTGCAGCCTGACAGAAAAATTATGAGAGCTTTCAACAGCAGCAGTAGTAATTTCCAAATTGTCAGTTCATCACTAGGCAGTGACATTATGTTACTAGCCACCTGTTCTCATGTAGAGACAAACATTGGGCGTCTTTTTCCTCCTTTCTGCCTAGATCCTACAGTGAGGATAAAAAGATGGGAAATAAGGAGCAGATCTTGTCATCATTCATTCTAATTCTCTCTGCGTTTAACTCACGCTCTCCAGTCCTCCCCCCTTGCCCTAACCCTCCCTCCCAGCTTCATCTCTTTTCAAGCCTCATCACTAACGCACAGCACTCCCCCCACTCCGCCCCGCCACCTCACACCCCTCCCCAATTTCCTCCTTCCACTTTCATGTCCCTGAACAAGAATGAGATTAATTCAGTCCATTTGTATTACTAGTAGCTGGTTGTGCTGCTTTAGGTTCCCTAACAGTGAGGGAACCTAAAACCTCTGTCTGGAGTGGGAGCTGCTCCTCGTCTGCCATCTCCTCACGCTGTGTAACCTCACTGGTGTGTTCTCACGCTTGAGCCTTTAGCCTCTCCTGTGTGAGTATTTACGCAGCTGTACGCCTTTGCACACGTTTATACAAATTATTCAGAGGCACTCTTGTATTCATGGACACGTGCATCTTTTAAAGCATTTCATTTTGGGAGCATTTTGGTTAAGTGGTTTATGCAACTTTCAGGAGACTGCAAATATTCAGGTGTGAAAGACCACAGAGTAGTTATTAGCTTTTTCACGGTGTTGCCATGGCAACAATGTCACTGAGAGACATACTGATTATTAATATTTCGCTACCACTTACTGAGTTGGAAAGTTTATAATGTTGAGAAAGCAACGAGAGACGAGTTCGAAACGGTTTCTGTCCGGGTGTCTTAGCCGTCAGTATATGATGTGGTCACAATCTATTTTGTACTCTGTGGTTCTGACCTTTCACTGTAGTCTCATCACATATTTGGCCAAACTCTGTTCAAACACAATGTGTATCACATGGACAAACATCCACACTGGACCAAATCCTGCCCTGGGCAATTTTGCAAATGCTGAAAAGATTCATCAGTCTCTCTCACATTTGTCCCAAAACCAAATCAGTAGTGATTAAAGGGGACATATCAATAAATAAACAGGAAAATATCAACCTGCTGTATATCAATCTTTAGTCCCCACTCCAATGTCATCGTGTGGGAAGAAAAAAAGATTTAAAACAGCATGAATTATTTTGTGGATTTTTTTTAGAGCATCAGTGTTTTATCATAGACCAGATTGAATTTGAAAATTGTATTGAATCTGCAAAAATGTATCAGAAATGGCTGCTAGCGTTGCAAGTCATGGAGAATGAAGAAATGAATCAAGAATCATGTCCTAAGAAAGCAAGAAGACTGAATGAATTGCACTCTCTGTTTGTACATCCACACTTCTCAGGTGAGCAACTTTCTACAAATTGGTCAAGTGGGAAAACAAGAACGGCAGATAATTTACACTGTAGTCATGTGTTCTCGAGACGAGGACTGGACGCTTACAAACCTTTTTAGGCTTGAGATGTTTTCCTAAACAGCCTGTAACACATGTTGCTCGTAGATTATCAACTGTCTCCTGCCCTCCCATAAAAGTCTGAGTGTCTTGATGAGCTGAAGACGTGTCACTGAAGTTTTTATTGGTTTTCTTCATTTTTAAATCTATATTTTTGATATACTTTTAGTCTGTTAAGTGATGTTTGATATAAAAGGAATGATGTTTAAACTACAAAATAAGAGAATTAAACTAAACTCACACCAAACCAATTAACTGAGAAAATGTTATGCGCTATTGATCTTCCAGTTTCTACCGTCATCGGCCTCCTCTCTCCTCTTCTCGTCTAATATGTTAATCTCTTCTGGCTGCAGTGACACTCTCCTGACTCATCCATGCTGTCAGTTTCCATATCTTTTTTTTTTGTTTTTTTTTTGTTGTTGTTTGCCACACGCTTAGTTGTAATGAGGAAACTGTGATAGAATATTCAGGAAACTTTAAGGCCATGGCTTGATATGAAGTTTAATATGTGCAGAGTAACACATGCCTCTCAGCTGCTAAATCTATCAAAATGTACTCACTTCGATGCAGGATATGAATCATACAGGGCAGCAAGCTGAAAGCCCTGACCTGTTGGCTAAACACGAATGAACAACTGCAAATATAAAACATTTCTTTTTTCAATTGCAACATTTCCACATTGTCATTTGTGTATTTTTAATACACAGCAAGACTTAGAGCAACTTAAATACACCATGTTACTTACACAAGTGTTTCAGCACCTTCTGGAGCACCACAGGAAACCAACATGCTCTTGCTCTTGCAACGTGCTCAACAGGCTCTTACCCTTAAGAAAGTTTGCAGAAATATATATATTTAAAAAAATATATTCTTAATTCTAAGCTTGATCATTTTTTTGTTTCATAGAAATTCTGAGTCTGTGGTTGAGGTAAATCTTTCAAGAGGTAAAATATAGTGTGCATGATCTAATGAAGCTCTATCGTATCATTACAACCTGTGTGCAGTATGTGCCAAGTGTGTAGACCGATTAAATCCAATAATTCCTTTTTTTTTTTTAATCAATTTCCAAAACAAGATACTGCATAGTTATTTTCAGCCACTAGTCATAACATATAAGGATCGATTTTAAGAGCTGGGAGACTTTCAGAGTGGCAGAAGCTGCTAGTGTTTGTTAGGCGTGATGCGCTGTGGGAGAGGCCAGGTCCCGCTCTCCTCCTGTGACTCTCATGTCAGATCGTACATCTCCCGCTTCACTCCCTCAGACGAGAAAGAAAAAAAAGCTCCCGAGGGTGAAACTGAAAATGAGAGAAACAGGTTGCCTTTTCTCCAAGGTCAACCAGCTGCCACAGGAATGAGCCTCTTCACTCTGAGTCAACAAAGCACAGAATCAGTTCCAAGCATGAATTTATCATATGCAACACAGCCCTATGACCCCATCACACGCCAGACAAAGACACACAGACACGCATAATAACCCCGTGAGCTTAATGAGAGGCTTTTGACTGCGTTCCACAAAAACCTTTTTACCCTCTGATATTTTGCAGTTTTGCTTTCTTTATTTTTTTTCCTTGCTCTTGTCTTTGCCGGTGTGAGTAGTCCCTGAACCACCCTTCGGCGCTGTCTGTTTGTGTTTACCCCCATGGACAAACCCGCAGCTTCATCAAGGGGGCAATGGAAAGGACAGTGTGTCATGAGGGACCGAGCAGCACGGTGCCGCATTGTTTTAGAGGCTGGATGAGTCACAGAAGACAAATCAGGGTTGGTGGCATTTGAGAAGGCGCGCCCATTGCATTAGGATAGCACTGTAAAATCAACAGCGGAATTATAATGTGTTCCCAGGATGCCTGTTCTAGCAGGTCAGACAAGGAATTCATTAAGGCATAATCTAACATAATTACCTGAGAGACTCATGCTAGGATTGTAATTTGTTGTCAAAGAAGAGTGTCTTTCCTCTGCGTACTCTGTCAACCTTCCTCAGAAAAATGATGAAGTTCAAATTCTCAAAACATATTTATAGTACCTAGTGCACAATGTGAGTGCAGCATCGCTGTGACTATTTCAAGTAATTACTATATGACTCACCAAAGAAATTCAAAAGCCCATACATCATCAGAAGAGCAGACAGTAAATTCTCTTCTGCTTTAGTCATGGCTGAATTACTTTTCATCTATATCGTCATTTTTTGCTGAGATGAGTCCACGCTCAATTATTTGTTCCTTTGACAAATTTGAAAATCCAAATGAAGAGTTTGACATTGTGTAGATTTAAACTGACAACGTGCTCAAAAATATGTTAGACAGCCCCCAGCCACCAACCCAGCCCCCACCGCTCCTCTCCCACCATCTCATTTATTCAGGTTTTACCAAATTCAGAATGATGCTCCTCAGTAGGGTTCAGCTTTCTCTGAGTGGCTGCCTTTGATTCATTATTTTTTCTGTCTGTAGTGAAAAAAGCCAAATTACACAAGATTGTCCATATACAGCTGGGGCAGCTATAAGTGTGTTCATCTTGTTTTTGACTTTAAGCACACATCTCATACGTTCGTCCCGTATGCAAATGCATGAAGTGTATGCAGTTGGCAGACTGCAAGCGCAATCCGTTTTCCTCCCTGCTTCCCTTTTTCTCTGTTTCCACCTCTGTCTCTCTTTGTGTCTCGCCCTGACCACCCTCACACACACTGCCAACGTGAGATAGCCATGTCTGTGTGTCCAGTGAAGTGTGTCATGTGTGATAATCTCTGACGTATGCGTCACGTGCCAGCAGTTTTAGGGTTCCACAAGAAGCTACCTATTATTGTTATCATTTTTAGGCATCATCATTATCAGCTGGAGCAGACACGACGGGTCCCTCTGCGTCATTGTTCCCTCCAAAACCCGCAAAGCTCTCACCGACAAAGCTACCCACAATGTAACCAACAAAAGACGGAATAGAACACGTCAAAAATCACTCTGGCACTCTTTCATCATCTCTCCCCAAATCCATCCTCTCATCCCTTTTTTTCCCCCTCTCTATCAAATGTTCACTTCTTTTGTCTCATCCACTCTTTCTTGTTCCATCGCATTCTATCTTTCTGTGTGACACGCTCTGCCCTCATCCGCTCTCTGTGGCCACCATTATCTAAACCACCCATCTTCTCATCTTTCTCTCAATTCCCATCTCTCAGACTCAGGAAAAATTTCACAACCTACACACACAGATAAACACACAACCCAACACACACACACACACACACACACACACACACACACACACACACACACACAGTGACACTGTGTGTGCAAATACTCTCACCCCTCCCAAAACCTTCTTCCATGCACACAGTCAACCCCCCCCAAACCACCACCATCACCACCTTCCACTCTCTCCAAACCCCTACCCCCCCACCCTAATCCTAATCACACCACCTCCACCGTCATCAGCCCTTATCTCACTCCACCAAATCTGCTGTGACTCAAAACAATTTCCTCTCATTTGCGATTTTACTGCCCGCCCCCGCCTCCTACACCTCCATCAACCCACCTACCCCCTCCACTAAACCCTCTCCACCTCCTCAATACCTCATCACCACCCATCCGACGCAAACCCCACCCAAACGCACATGCACACAAACACAAGCACATATACAAATGCACTCACGTACACACACTCTGAGCGGTCGCCATTAAGAATGGCGGCTCATCATGTGTAAGCGGTGACTTGCCACTGTCATCCAGTGGAGCCCGAGAAGAACTGCAGTGTGACGTCACGGCGGACGCCAGCCCTTCTGGTTGGTGGAACATATTTACGTGTGTGTGTGTGTGTGTGTGTGTGTGTGTGTGTGTGATACTGTGCGTGTGTTTGGGATGGGGGAGCCGGAGGAATACAATTTGGTGGGTGGGTGGACCCGGTGGGCCTTGCTGCATCACTGAACCAGGAAAATGAATGAGAGCCTACACTAGGTGTCACCACCTTTCTCTCCCGTTGGCCTCAGCTAAATTTCCCTTCTCCTTTCTATTCTTCTCTTCTCCTTGGTAGTATGTTCGACAGTATGTTGCAGGGTGGCTTGACTACCTTTAATGACCTGAATCAGCTGAAGGAGAAACAAATGTTTATATCACTTGATTAAATGATTAGAAATACATTCAAAGTTCAGTGAAGCAGCCTGACGTGCCAGCAATTTTGGGCGTTTGAATTTCAACAAGAGCAAAACAGCACCACCCAATGGGAAATTGTCATAGCCACAAACAGAGAGAGGAACACCTTACTGAGAGGTGTTGCTATGGCAGGAAGAATATGAGGTGACAGGATACAAGCATTTATTGTTATAAAGTGACAGTCAGTGTCAGTGATTTACCTCAGTGAGCGGAAAGTACGTACATCAGTCTCTCTGAGTAAAGGAAATATAATGTCAGTTCTCTCCATGTCTCTGCAGTCATGATATGGTTTGTTATATTTCATCAGGGGTGGTTTTTTTCTTTTTCTATCAGTCGGTGTGGAGCATAGTTTGTACTGGTAATGGGGATTTCAAATATCGCCTTTGGCTTTTAGTGGTCATTTAAATAAAATCAAAACCCGATATAATGCCAGAATCGGGAGCTTGCTAGCCTGTGAGTAAGCCACAGGGACGTCTTCCAACATCTAATACCAGCTTGAAGCCTCAGTGTGAGAGGAGTAGTAGATCATAAGCACGTTCACATATTGATTGACAGCCATGAGCTCCCACCCCTGACTTTGGCCTTCTCTGACTGGTTAGAAGGGAGAGGCTCACTCAAAATCTTTATAAGGCAATTTCTCTGCACTGCTGCCAGATTGTTCAGCGACTATGAGTCACAGAAGCCTTTGACAGCACCTCTCCACATGTTTTAGAGAATATTTCAAGTAAAAAGTATTACTAAAAAGTAACATACTGTAGCTTTAACCATTTTCCATCTTCCTTTCTAACCATTGTTCAATATTTACATGGAGGCAGATATATATGGCCATTTATGAATTGTAATTATCAAGTTTCATAACGTTCAGATGTTAGAGGTACAGGTAACTTGCCATCAATAGCTTTTAATTCCTCCTGTGTTATTTCTTTTCTTAAAGCTGTTCTGATCAATATTTTTATATTAACAAGGGGTCAGATGACTATGTGTAATGTAAATGCGATGACTAGTAGGGACAAACCCATAGAGAATTATCACCCGCCTCCACGTTTTTGTTCAGCCTTCTTTCAGCTTACTGTTTTGATTTTATGGCTCACTGTAAAGGATTTTTCCTTCTTTCGATCTTCAGGTAGTGTAAGGCAGTGTTTCCACAGGTTACTTACAGGTAAGCCCTGACAGCAAATGCTCATTGTCTGTCTCAAGGACAACTGTAAAGACACTGATAGACTCAAGCTGGCCCAGTCCCGAACGACTGTTGTCATAACAACCAAGGTTGTAAAGATACGATGGACCGAACCTCCAGTCGCGTGAGCGAATAGTCATAATACTGGTGCCATTAAGGGTCAATAGATACAGTGTTCCCTTGGGGGAGGACAAAGGCATTGCATGAAATATACAACGTCACTTGGGTTAACATGTTTTATTGTTTAGGATTTGGTACCCAATAGAATCTTCACATATGTATGGATAGGTGCTGTGGTCCCATGAAGAATATCCTTATTCGGACATGTAGTAAGTTTTGTATGAGTTTTGTTTTACAGTGTAAACTTGTACTGCTCATCTCTACTCTCCTCGGCCGAGCTTCAATAAATGATTCCGCTTAAGACACCTGGGTCTGCTGAATCTTCTTCCATCACAGGTTAACCGGCTCACTAGTTATAAATTGGCATCACAAAAAGGCTCCCAAGAGAACTACAACTGGTAAGTGCAAAATTTCCTTTATTTTGCCTTGTCATTGTGTTTTACAGGATCATAAAGAAACTGTGTATATTTTCTGCAATTTGGGTGTGAACATCTAATGTCAAACCAAAATGGCTACATATGCAAGATATAAATATAAAGAGAAAAAAATCAGCAGATACCACAGCAGGATAAGCCGCTATGACCAGTGGCAGAATAATTTTAACCCCTCATTACATTTATATTAGCAAGGAAAATGTGTCATTTACGTGTACTGTTTAAGCCATCTTTAACTGTGGTAAGAATGTCAAATCAAGTCAGGTTAATTTTATAGAGCACAGTCTCACACAGAAGCAAATCAAAGTGCTTTATAGAGTGACAAGAAGTTTTTTAAAAAAAAGGTTTGGACATTGATACAGGTAGACATTAAACACACACAGACACAAACACTCATGCACATACACACATACCTCATAAAGAGCTAAAAAAAATAATAAAAGTTGATTCTTACGACAGGAAAGGGTTGTTACAAACTGCAAATCAGCTGGCAGACTGTTCCATACTTTAAGATAAGAGATCACTAAATGATCTGTTGCCTGATCCGGAATAAACTCTTTGAATTTGGAGAATAAAGTTGTCCAGGGACCTAAGGGATCCGCATGGTTGATAAAATGTAAGGATGTCATATATATATTCAGGAGCCGGGCCATTTAATGCTTTATAGACCGGAAGCAAAATTTAACTGTAAAGCAGCGGGAGACTCTTACAAGAGTTATGGAGACCACACTCTAAGACATCAAAAAAGCTTTACCTATCTTATTCTCTACAGTAATAAATTGTTGCCATCATAACTTTCAGGTCCCGTCAATGTCATGTTGAGGTCAAGGTGAAACACGGTGAAAGCACTGTTGCTCATGTAGTATTTTTAACTACAGGCATGCGTATTTGTACTTTGACTAAAAACATCATTCTTTTCAACTTCGGTGAAAGAGTGAAGATCTGTGACGCGGCAGAGCAGCCGAGAGAAAAACACCAAGCTTTATTTTGGCACCGTTTACATTGCGCAGTTTATTGGTGGGCTGGGGGTGGAGAGATCTGACTTGTAGCAATGTTCCAGTGTACTGTATCTGCCCACTCTCACAGACAGAGAGCAAGGCGGGCAGATATTGTCTTGGTTATTGATTATTACCCAGGTAATTGGTTATTGATTACTCCCAGCCTTCTTCTCCATGTCTGAAAGGAATTGTACCGTATGAACATCGTTCAGTTAAGCACTGAGTTCTGTCTCCTTCCAAATCTCATTTCAGTATGGAAGATTTAGCTACAAAAAACGAATGTAAGGGAGTAAATCGACAGTCCAAAGCAGACGGATCACCTTCTCCTGCTGCTTGCAGTGTTGACTCATGCTGCGGATCCTACCTAAAAAGTATCAACCTCTGGATAACTAAGGACTACAAGAATGAAACAGTTCAGATTTTAAAACTGGCAGGACCTGTGGTAAGACTGTGTTTAGATGCACCAGTTGACAAGAGTCTAATTTTACTCCACCAGACATAACATTTTCAAAGCTAGAGGTACTAAATCTGCTGCAACATTCAGAGTGATTGACTGTGACTCATATTAGATGCAGGAACATCTGTCTTTTAAAACCAGCTATAATTTAGAGTAGTTTGGAATGTATGTCACTCATTACCACAATAAGGTGAATATTTCTGAGTTGCTTTTAATTTGAAAAGGCTAAAAATAGCTACTTACCTTTTACAATGAGGGTTGTCTTATACCAGTAATTCTTTTCATTTTGCCACCTGCTTTATTGTAACAGTAATTAACAGATTATTAACTCTAACCCATTGGGACTAATAAGAAAATCTGGCCGTGATATGTAGCAATAATAAATGCCTTAGAGGCATTACTAGTTCAAGTAACAGACTAATACAGTGTGATATGTTGGGTTTCACTCCTAGCAAAACTTGGTCGGATTCAATTAGCATTTAAAGATGTTCTAGAAAAAGTTCCACATTATAGAAATGAATCTAAGATCTATTGAAATTAATTAAATTAACTACTAAATAAATCAAAATTAAAAGTAACTCCTAAATCCCATGAAATACTTTTTCATAATCTCAGATTCATAGACTATGTATGAATTATTATATCAAATGTTAACTCAAAGATATTTTATTTCCAATATTCCGCAGAAATAAGGTGCATTTGCAGGTGTCTCCTCAACAGAAAAATTATAAATTTGTGAGGAGAAAAATAGTTTAGCAATTTGGATAACCCAAACTCGACTTCTATTCATTGCACAAACCCAGAGCTTGATAGATGAGGACATTTAGTTTCCTTTTGTGCAAACCTTTTGATCCCAAAGACTGTCAAAAACTTACACCAGCATTCCCTAGAACTATTGTCCAAAGAAAAAAAGAGAGAAGTATTGACGACGTTTAGAAATGCATAGGAGCTGCGGCAAAACCAAAGCTTACTACATGTCAGCTGCCAGAGCAAATAAGAACTTTTTCTTACCTCAGGGCCTTTTGAAACAAGAAACATATTTTTGGGTTTTTTTTTTTAATAACAACTCGCTCAGCTGGTGTGTGTGTTGCATTTAAATTGTAAAGTTTCATTTATGTATATTGAAGTTCATTTATGGTTTTTATAGTTACGAAAAGCAGGGAGCATGATTTTGTTTTTCAGGTCATTTCACAGTTGATGAGCTTCCTGATCGGCTTTGTCAGCATGGTCTTCTGCGGTCACCTGGGGAAAACGGAGCTGGCTGGGGTGGCATTAGCAATAGCGGTGAGCGATCCCGCCAGAGTTTTGTTTCTGCTTTTATTGGCATTTTGCTCTCAAGGATCACTGCTCATTCTCTTTCATAGCATTGCTTTTGAATTGAACCATATATCTTATTCAGACGTTTAGCTGTCCAAGTCTGTACCTGTTTTATTTTCTTTCTGTACTGTTGTTTAATAATATTTAATTTCGATACAGGTAATAAATGTCACAGGCATTTCCATTGGCTTTGGTTTGGCATCAGCATGTGATACTCTCATATCTCAGGTATTCCATTCATCTTATACATCTCTCTCTCTCTCTATATATATATATATATATACACATACATATTATATATAACCAGGTCAGTCCTGACAGATACAATACTGTTTCAGATTTGTTTTCCTGTGTCAGTTTTGCCCTTTTTTTTTGCACATGAGCAAGTATCATTTTATTTCCCTGTTTTTCTTACCCCTTTTTTGCAGACTTATGGGAGTGGTAACCTAAAGCGTGTAGGGTTGATACTCCAACGGGGAGTTTTGATCCTGCTCTTAGCCTGTTTCCCCTGCTGGGCCATCCTCATTAACACTCAGCCCATCTTGCTGGCTGTCAGGCAGAGCGCAGAAGTCGCCAGGTGAATCCTTTCCACTTCCAAATCAGTGCATCACAGCCATACAAAACTGACAAATACTACATATACACTTATTACTCATGAATCAAGTTATTCAGTATGATTCATTGCACTTATTTATAATTTTCCCTTTTTCTGTCTGCCATAAAGACTCTCCCAGCTGTATGTGAAAATCTTTATGCCGGCTCTACCAGTGAGTTCAGCTTCCTCCACATTTTTACATATCGTATTTTTGTATCTGCATCCCTATACGCTGTATTGAATGGTTGTTGTGGTGCATTATTGACCTAATTAACCCCATTCATTCCCTGGTGTTGGCTTCTGCAGGCTGCCTTCATGTACCAGCTGCAGGGGAGGTATCTTCAGAATCAGGTGCATTTAATGACTGTGAGACCACTGATGTGAAACCAAATAATGACTGAAAATTTGTCAGTAACTAGATCGTTTTCTGTGTGTGTTAGAAAGGAACTTGTACTGTGAGAAAGGAATAAACAGCAGGTGCACCGATGTGTTTGTTTAAACCACTTGCCTTGGTCCACAGGGAATCATGTGGCCACAGGTGATATCCGGAGCCATGGGGAATATTTTTAATGCAATACTCAACTACGTCTTCCTTAATCTTCTAGACCTGGGGGTTGCGTGAGTATACCTCCATAATAGTCTACTCTTTAACTGAATCATTATCTTTAATATTTTAAACTAATCAGTATCAATCAGAGTAAGCATATAGCATGCTTTTCAAGATGGATTATAATGCTGATTTTCAATCTTAACAGTCAACTGGAGGAATTACCTGAGGACTTCTTTGTATGAGTGACTGGCAACGACTATAAGCTTTGTTTTTCTTCCTTTTGTGTTGTTGTTTAATCCTCTTGACACCACTAAAGTGGATCTGCAGCTGCAAATGCTATCTCACAGTATTCCTTGGCTGTGTTCTTGTTTGTGTGCATCTGCGCCAGGGGGCTGCACAAAGCTACATGGGACGGTAAGTTTAGGGTACTAAACTACCGTATTGATAACTTTTATTTGACCATTACTTTCTAAGGATTTCTTGAGAGAACACTGTAATTTGGTGCCGGTTATCAGGAAAGTAGAGGCAAGTTAAAGTTATAAGACTGTTATTTTAGTTGGTTTAGTCACAGGAATTTCATTGAAATAACTGCTCCATTTAACTGAAAATGCTTCTTAAAAGTAAACATGAGTGTATGTTTACTTTTGTGGAACATTTTTGTATATGTTGAATTGTACGCCTGCCTGTAGATAAATTTCACACTGTCAGATGTTCAGTCTGAGTGTTCAGCTGCACTTACAGAAAGACTCTATGTTTAGTTTGGCAATTAATTGGAATTAACTGGACTTGTACAGATTGAACACTGTCTCTATTTTATCTTTAATAACTGCCAAATTACATAGTTATTTCTAGGAAACTTCCTAGAAAATTATTAAGAATTACAGGTCTGTAAAATAAAGCATTTACCGCTTTGGCATAATTTAACCTTGACATTAATAAAGCATTTTCTGTCCTCTGTCTCAGTATAATATTTCTTAATGGGTATAAATACATTTCAGTCAATCCATTGTACCTCCTGTTATTTCCCAGGTTGGTCAGGAAACTGTCTGCAGGAGTGGGGTCCCTTCCTCCGCTTGGCCATCCCCAGCATGCTGATGCACTGTCTGGAGTGGTGGCTGTATGAGATCGCAGGGTTCCTGGCAGGCATCATCAGTGAGGTTGAGTTAGGAGCTCAGTCTATAGTTTATGAACTGGCTTCTATCGCTTACATGGTAACTCCTTTACCTTACCCTTTTTCTTGTAGTCAGGATTTCTCTCTCCCTCTAAATAGCTTTGGCCATTGAACTCAATGTATGTGAGAGCAGGATTTGTGTTGTTTTGACCTTTAGGACTTTTCTCAAGACTTGTGGTGATTTACTATATTAGGCAATGTTGACTGTTTTCATTTACCTCATCGTGTCCCACAGTTTCCAATGGGTTTCTCGGTCGCTGCCAGTGTTCGGGTTGGAAATGCTCTCGGTGCTGGGAACACAGGGCAAGCCAAACTGTCCAGCAAGGTCTCCCTCATCTGTGCATGTATGAATCAAATATGTAGCCTGACAAATCTGCACCACAGTGTAACAACACAGGAGGCAATGGCTGCTGTGTCAAGTCATGTTACAGAGAAGAGGTTCTTGGATCTGTTTTCCTTTTTTTTTCTGATTTACAAACCTTTTTCGAAGTCATTGGACATATTTTTCCATTTAATTGTGACGCTAAAAATCCTTCCATTGAGTCTTCTTTTCTCTCTGTCACTTGCTAATTTGAAATATTCTTTCAGATGCTTTCATATATTGCCCACCATTTTTGAATAACATGCTGTGTTTCTAATGCCCAATCCAGCTGTTGTCTCATGTTTCATTGGAGCCTGTCTTGGTGTGTCTAAGGATGTGATCGGTTACATTTTCACTACAGAGAAGTATGTGCAGATTTTGACACTTGTGTTGCATTGGTTGGTTTGTGGATACTTAGCTTTTTTTTGTCTTTTTTTTTTTTTTAAACCAACATGCTTATATAATTTTAATGTATAGTTCATCATGTATTAACCAGCAAAGTAAGTTTACATTTTTGTTTTTTTCACTGTCACTACCTCAGACATGATAGATGCAGTTATTTCATTTGCTTTGAACTCACCTATCTTTGTTGGCTTTTCATTTTTATATCCATACTTGCATTTTTCTTCTAGAGACACTATTGAAAGGGTGGCTGATATCATGCAGATTTATGGTTTCATCCATGTTGCTGAGGCCTTTGCGGTGAGAACCTTACTGCACAAATAAACTTTATCCCACTGCTGAGAAAAATAAACCTGACTTTTTGGCACCAATTTTAGATTTCTCTTTGTTTTATCTCCACAGGGTGTAACAGGAGGTATTGTCAGGGGAGCAGGGAAGCAAATGATTGGTGCTGTGTGTAGCTTGGTGGGTTTCTACTTCATTGGGTTCCCCATTGGAGTGTCTTTGATGTTCCCTGTCAAAATGGGCATAGTAGGTGAGGACAGATAAAATATTTATAAAGTAAGAGACAGTCTACTTGTATTTCCACTCATAATAAACTGCCCTCTTTCCATCTCTGTTGCAGGGCTGTGGTCAGGGTTTTTAATTTCTGTTTTGATACAGTCCACATTATTTATAGTTTTCCTATGCAAACTAAACTGGAAGAAAGCAACTGAGAGGGTGAGTAACTCAAAGAAATACAACCGATTCAATGAATAGCCTAATTTTGCTATTGTAGACAATACCTACTATTATTGCCTGTTTTTCTGTTTTTGTTTTTTAAATACTCAAAAAATGTATTCAGTTGTTTTAAATACTCTGAACAGGCGCTGGTAAGAGCAGGAGTCCAAATTTCCGATAGGAACAAGATCTTTGGCATAGAAAATAAGGGTAAACAAAAGCTACTTACAGCTACATATGGACTTCTTTCCCAGAACTATTGCACAACTAACATTAAGCATCTGTCTCTCACAGCCCTGGACTCTGGTGAGAAACAGACCCACCTACAGACCAGCCGATCCAGTTCCTTGAGTCCAGTAGAGGGGAAGCTGGAAGCGCTCGCTGAAGGTCAGAGGACTTCACATGACGTGGCTCTTTCAGTCAGGCAACTGGTGGTACGACGTGGCCTCACTGTGCTCTTCATGTTCATCATTCTCGCTGCTGGAGTCTTCATCAGTGAGCTGCTCATCAGACTGCTCCAATTAGATGAGTGACCATTGTTAGACCACATACGTGCAGCAGAAAACAAAGCTCTGCTTTTGAGAGAACGGATCTTTGTGTTTAGCAGTAAAGCATTTAAAGGGGTAAAAATACTAAGTGGGAAGAATGCAGGGACACAACGAACAGTCAAAAGCACGATTTTACCACAGTGCGTCGCTTAAATTTGGTTGTTACAAGATTAACAGCTTACCATCTTCCCACCTGAAGCAATTTGCAATGACAAATTTCCTTTCCATACTCCCACTTTTACAAAACCATATCTTATAATAGAAATACAATGATAGCTGAATTAGAAGGATACGCATAACGCAAGTAAAAAGATTTTGTTGCATTAAATAAGTAGAGTTATTGCTCAGTATTGAAAAGTCTATTTCGATTATTCCTTTATTTGCTGTTATTAGTTCATACTGAAGGGATTGTCCTTAGAGTTTGATTTTTCTGATAGCAGTTTTGGTATTTCTTGTCACTTTTCTGCCACTGTCATAGCCCATTCACTTTTGCAATTGTTACTGTAGTCATGTTTTGGAAAATCTGGAAAAATACTGTACAGGCATGTCTCCCTTATATAAAAACATGTTGCATAAGAAGGACTCCAGTCAAGACAGTGGCAAAATGTATGGTCTCATCCTTCAGTATATAGTCTGAGCAGATGCCACAATTAGAAAAAGGATGATTAAATGCTATATTTAGGCTACAGCGCATCTGTGGATGTGTGCTTTCATCATCAAAGACTGAAAAGCTGCTCTTTTTCTTTTGGTTTATTTTTTTCTTTCCTTTGATCTGTGTTGCCAAATTTGAGGATAATGAAAGGTCTGTATGCTCGCACTGCAACATGCTGGCTGAATGAAGACATGTCAAACTGAGCAAATCAACCACCTGTTCACTCCACAGCAGGTAACTAGCTAGCCCAGGCTTCACAGTTACAGCCTGCCCATAAATGAGGAATTCCACCCGGTTAACAGCAAACTATTAACCACTTATGGTTTTCTGAACTACGTACATGAACGGGGTTCCTCTACAGATCCTTTAAGGCAATGGCTTAAACATTTGAGAAATATGCTTATTCGCTTTCTGACAGAGATAGATGAGTAGATCCGAAGGAACAGAAGGAAACAGCTAGCCTGGCTCTTCAAAAGGTAACAAAATCCACCTACCAACACCTTTAAAGCTCACTAATTAACATATTACATCTTGTTTTTTTATCTGTCACTGGTAAATGGATTTTGTTAATGTTGGACAGGGTCAGGCTAGCTGCTTCCCCCTGTTTCCAGCTAAGCTAAGCTAACCAATTGCTTTCTGTCGCATCATTTCAAGGACAGACATGAGAGTAGTATAGATTTCCTCATCTAACTCTACGCCAGAAAGCGAATGTGTATTTCCCAAAATGTTGAACTGCTGCTTTAAATCTGTCCCCTTTAATGCTTCTATAAAAATAATACTGTTACTTACATAAGTTTATATATGAGCTGAAAGAAAAATATTTTTTGCCAGATATAATTTAATATAGGCCACAGTCATGCCCTCCTTAAGGGTTTTTTTTTCTTGCAAGGTATAGAGTAACCACTGCTATTCTGGTTTATTCACTTCAGTAGGTGCTAACTTAAAGAAAGCTTTTACTTTAAAGGATTCCGTAAAAGTTTCCACTCTGGCCTGTATGAAGCCAGTGCACCCACAAGTCACTGCACTCCCCAACTGACACCAGCGCTGGATTGCAGAAGACTGATGTCTGCAACAGACACATAAAAAGTTGAATATTTATTTATCGTTATTCAACATGCAAATCGGGCTTGATTCATACATGGTTACATCGTTTACTGAGCTTCAGTCTTGCTCATCAGCGGAGACATTGCCAAGGGCTCCTCACAAAGAGGGTAATCTTGGCCATCTCACCTCCAGAGTCTGCAATCAGTAACATGCTGTGGTATCATTAACAAGTGACTGTGTAAAGTTTTGCTGTCAGTATTGTTCGACTAGAACTTGTGATACAGTAGCTTAAGGAATTTCATATTAACTTCTTGGTTGAGTTGCCATGCAGTACATTGACACCTGGAACTTAAAATTATGGCTGCAGTTAAAAATACTGCATTTTTTTAAGACTGTCCACAACTACTGGCTACTGCATATGCACAAATACTAATATGTGAGGACTTTGCAGACTGAGGTGTGGAAGTGGGAGTTACAATAGATAATACTGAGCAATGACAGTACTGATCTTTGACAAAGTTGCTCTCATCAGTGCAGAAATTAGTTATCAGCATTTTCTTGAATCCATCAACCAGAATTGACTTAAGCATTTGTGCCAACTTTGTGTCAAACATGCACTAATATAGACTACTACTGATAGTGTGGATACTACTGTATATGTTATGACAAAAAAATCAATATGCAGCACTGATTGCTTCTGACCAATCACTGCGGTGCAGAGTTAGATATAAATTAATGAGTTCTGGCAGGAAAGTTGCCATTTAACATCAAGTGCCGTACTGAAGGTGCTATACTGTTGTCCGTAAACAACAGCAGCTAAATCATTATTTTATGGTGAAACAGTTTTTGAAGGAGGCCAGTTTCCATCAAATTTAGTAATTAAACCTTTGTCTTTTTGAGTTGATATATTAACTAAAGCAATAGTAACTTCATGAGTAGCCTTTCCCAACTCATTGTACCACACCTTCTTTGACAAAAGCAGTTTCTCTGAGTGTCTACACCTAAAAAATAAAAACTAATAATATATAACATGTAATAGAACTGCAGAATAATATGAACTCAGCTGGCTCCAAATTTAGATAAAACTGGTCACTTCAGTGGTCTTCTCACCGTGGCGCCTTTTTGTACTGATATCTGTAAATCTCAGAGACGTTCATTTAAAGGAATATGATGAAATTTAAATCTGGGTTTGGTACTTCTTCTATTTGTGCAGTTTATTTACACAATGTGTGTCTGGCAGTGGAAATTTTTTTCTTGGATAAGATCTGATAAGTAGTTACTTTAGCATTTATTACTAATGCATCTACATGCTAGCAGGACCCGTGGTAGAATTTTCTGCCCATCAGTATGACAGCTGTTGGATGCCATGATGTCAACCACAGGACCTAAATATTTGGTGGTTTAATTTTTAAATCTTTGGCAATATAACATATGTACAAGAGCCTAGAAAATCGGAGTTCAGACTACTTAATGCAAATTTCTTGAGGGAAAATGGTTTTTTGGTTTTTGGCGTCCACAGTACCTGATCACCCCCATTAGTTGTATTGTCACACAATTTTAAAGTAATTTTTATTGAAAATTGTGCTATCACAGTACATTATATTATTGGCCCTAGATATACAGTAAAAAATATCTAGCTTATTGTTTGTTAATCATCTCTGTCCTGAAGATATCAGGACAATGATAAAGTGAATTACATATTTACATGTATACATGTAACTTTTACATCAGATATTTACAGTTAATCTTATACTTTAGAGGGGAAAACATGAGAAAATGATTTAAGGTCAGTAAGAAAGAACATATACGTCACAGTTCAATATGTTTTAAAAAATCAAAAGCTATCAGAAGGAAAATATCTGTTCCTTGATGCCCACGTCTCTTAGTGTAGGATTTGTAATGTGCCTTCTTGTCCAGGTTGAGCATCTCAGGCTGGGCAGGTAAAAACATGATCTTTGTAACAAGACCTTTGTTCATCCTACCAGCCTCAATCTCTTTTGATATTGCTCAGCATTGCAGCATTGAGCCATCTTTTTCTCTATGCAAGATAGAGGCAGTAGCCCACATCAGGCTGTAGTTTTACAAAATAACAACCCAGGTATATGAGAAATTGTGCACCTATGAGGGAATTCAACACTTTTCTCTCCAGGACTAAATTGTCCGTTAGTGAGAACTGTGCTCAGCCACTAGGTATCTACATTCAGAGGTCAAAGATAGCTCAGAGGTTTTAGGGTCAGGTCCAAGGGAGCCAATGGTGTAGGAGTCGAGGCATTGGCCCAGTTCAGGGTAAAGTTGGCCCGGCTCTCAGCAGAGGGCTCCGGTGCAGGGAAAGCAATGTGTAAAGCAACACCTATGGCCAAAATAAGAACTGAAACAAAGACAGTGAGTCCGCGACGCAAGATCAGCTGAGTGACAGAAAGCAGCGCTTGAGGTTTGGTGTTTGAAGTATTTTTGCTCTGCTCAGAATCCTCCTCAGTACCCCCTGCATTACTGTTGTTGCCCTCAGCCTCGTGACCTGCTTTCAGCTCCTGATCCTGGATGTTGACTGGACTGTAGCCATCTGCTTTTGGAACTTCTATACTGTCCAACTGGGCCTTATGGGGGCAAAGATGCTGCTGTTAATCAGTGTGTGAGTAGCTCTGGTATGATAAAACTAACACAAACAAAAGAAGTTAGAACAGTCTGTTTAACTACACAGCACATACTCTACTTATGCACTTACTGTGTTTGGGCAGTTAGAGATGTCAGGCAGCAATGCTTCATTCAGCACTGTACTAGCAGGACGTTTTGGTATCAAAACTACTTTCTTTCCTGCTCGCAGTTGAGCCTGTAAACACATTAAAGTGAGATTCATGAAACACATAAAATAACAGGTATGTTTTTGTTCATAGGGAAAATACCAGGATGAGATTTCAAATTTATTATCCCTAACCTCCACTTTTCCTTGCAAAAGCCATTATTAAGATGTGGCACGTTTGAGTGTGCATGTGTATATTCAATGCTAAAACATTTGTGTTGTTATTTTTTTGGAGAATAGGTTAAAAGAGATAATTAAGAAAGGTTTGCAAAAGAAAAACAGCACAACCATGTCCAAAAAAAAAGGAATTTGTGATTAACATGAATGTTGTTGAAAAACTGAAACCAAACAAAAACTTTAAATTTTGACAATATTTAGTTTGTATAGGGAAAGTGCTGCAGGGACGCCAGAATTTGCTGATGGCACTGTGGTGCTCCATTACAGCAAAAATGTGCTTGATGGGAAGCTTCATTCGATAATCCCTTTACCCTCCTGTCTTCAAATCATTTTTGGAAAGGTTTAAATACTTTGGTTTTATAGGAAGATAACAAGATCCTACCTTTTGTGTGACTTTCTTCCAATTGAGTTTGAAGATTAGAATGAGAAAAAACCCCGACTGAAGGAAAACACTTGTAAAGAGACCCAGCCACAAGCCTAACAGGAGAGACACAAATACACACCCTTTAAACAAAGATATACAGTGAATTTAGTTCATACATACTATTAAAAAAATGGAAGACAAGAAAAAGTAATTATGTACATAACATTTTGTTTAAAAAAAGTTTAAGAAACAGCCACGCTAGCAACTGAGGCTGTACTTAGGCATAGCAGCATTGAGCTGCATGCTAACGTCGGCATGCTCACAATGACATTACTAATATACTGATGTTTAGCAGGTAATATTTGCCATGTTCGCCATCTTAGTTTAGTTTGGTTTAGTCTGATAAGTTAGCATGCAAACGTGTTGCTAATTAGCATTAAACACAAAGTGCAGCTGAGGTTGATGGGAATGCCATTAGTTTTGTGACTATATAAGTGTAAGTATTGGAGAAATTAAATTTTGACTTGATGATGACGCTGGATGATCACCAAACTGATAACAATTCATCCTAAAGGAAATGTAAAAGTCTGCACCAATTTTCATGGTAATCCATTCAATAGTTGCTGTGATATTTCAGTCTAGACTAAAGTGGTGGACTGACCAACCAACACTGCCATCCCTAAAGCCATGACTCTAACATAGTTAAAAAGAGCAGAAGGATTGCTAGGAATGTTCATTATTTATTATCATTAAGCAGTTATTATTATTATTACACTGTGAACTACTTTGGAAGTCCTTAGTTCAACTATATTATTAGAAACTGGATTAATTCAATCCACCCTAAATAAAAGTCATGTCAAACTTATTTCCAAAGAGCTACACAATTAGGATCCTTGTCAAAAAGTTCCTCATGGAACAAGCAGAGCTTTGATGCACTTTGGGTGAACGTGTGTGTGCGAGCATGCATGCACATTTATCAGTACATGCACACTTGGAGTGGGCAGTAAAGAGCTCTAGTCTGGCAGGGGGTAAATGGCAGGCTGCAGGGAAGGAAATTAAGGAATGGCTGGAGCAGCAGGACCCATTGGGTTTGTAGGCTTAACTAATGAACCCAGATTTAAATATAGACACACTACCTCTTTTCCAACTTCTGCTGGCATATTTCAGAAGTGCTGCTCATTGCAAGATACAAGAATATTTATGACCAAGTCAAAGCCTGTGGTGTCATACAAGCAAATGGACACAACTCACTGATAACTGACAGCTGCTGAATTAATGAACAACATAATGTTAGTGTGAAACGTTCTGAACCATACATTTGGTATACCTGCTTGTTTACACTGACACGAGGTCGCTTGATGTAAAAAAGAGGTTACAGAAAAGTTGGTAAAATAAAAAAAACATTTTTTATGTAGTGTTAAGTAATTACTAAGCTCATTTACTAATGTTCATCCACTTTAAAGCTTAATTTAAAGGGGATCTCCATGGTTGATGATTTTACACATCAAAGTTTGTTATAGGTCTTAGGGAGCACTACTGTATATGTTACAAAAAAGTTGTATAAAACAATTCTTAGCTCCAGGGGGAGCTGCACGACATCTGATAAATTTCCTGGAGTGGTGTCACTTGAGTCAGTGTCGGTTGGGCCTAAAGACTACAAGTTTAAAAGTTCAAAAAATCTGAGGGTGTGGATTTAGAAAAAAGTGATCTTACCACACATAGTCCACTCCTTATCTCTGCTTGAAGCTAGCAGCTTGAGGCTACATTAGCCACTACTAGCATAAAACAGCCAAATCTCCGACCAAATTGTCAGCGGTCGGGTAGCACTGTGGGTAAAGTAGGCACCAGGAAGAAGAATGTGTGGACTACAAAACAATAACTCTGGTTCTGCCCCATCATTTTTGTTACTTTTTTTAAACTGTCCATCGATAGTCACGATTGCAATCCTAAATCAGCAGAGTTCTCTTTTAAAACAAGTTCATTCTTAATATTTTAATTTAAATTAGAAAGCATAAAAACATCTTAAATAAATAGCTTGAATATCTTTTTTGGCATTCAGCACAGTTGCATGAGTAGCAAAGGAAGCAAGCCTTTTTTATGCGCAGTAAGCTAGCAGATTAACATTGGGAGATGGGAGAGGTGACATGCAACAGTTCCCAGGCAGCACTGAACCACACGTTGCAATTACATGGTATGTGTCTTAACCATGCGACCACCATGTAAGCTAGCAAATTAAAAAAAGGTTGGTGAAGCAATGTCTGTGGATCTGCTAGCAGTCGAAACTACAAGTGTGCTTTGATTTGGAGCAAGGGGGATATTATTCAAAGGTCACACTGTGCATTAAAAATCTATGTTTGCATGCAAGCACATATTTGTGTGAAGCTCAATTTAGTGCTCTTGTTTGCATGAAATCAAAGTACCAGTCATGGTTACAAAAAACACAAGATGAGATGCAGGCTCATGACTTGAGACTGTACTGTTTTGGGCTTTAGAATTAGCATAGCGTGATTGTACACTAAAAAGTTCTTTCATATTGTTGCATTAAATCCATAAAAAATATCCCACAGCAAAGAACTGTATTTATTTCAAATTGCTGGGGTTGTAAAAAGAGATGGAGTGGAACTAAAGTATTACCTAATACTCTGAGCTTGGCAGCAAACATCAGAGCTATTCCCACTGGCAGACCGATGCAGTAGTAAGACACCAGGTTGGACAACGCGGCAATTTTCTGCATCCCAGATCCTACAAGAATCCCTGAGCAGACACACTGAAAACACACAGAGATTGACACAAAGACAAAAGACATTTATTCAACAAAACAAGCAAAGATCTCTGTGTGTACTTTTCAACACGAGGGGCACAGTGTAAAAAGAGACAAGATCATTTGTTCTGTTCTGTAATAACATACCAGAAGTGCATCAAAGAACTGTAGAAATGTGTAGACTGTGAGGTTCTCTGAGACAATCTCCACAATGTTGCTACAGACAGTAGGAGAAGATCATCAGAAACAGAGTTACTTTTACATGGCACAGGAATGAATGCGTGTTGGTGCGAAACTCACTCATCAGAGGTTAATGCGTAGCCAATGACGGATTTAGAGCCAGCAATGATGATACCCTGGAATACAGCAAGCACTCCTATAGCGAAGACATTATATAATGGATAGGACCTGCTCTCCAGATTCACGCAAATATTAAAGACAAAGTTGCATTGTTCTGCATTATATTTATGTATTTTGTTAGTGCTTACACAATCAACACATACTCTGAGCTCTTTAACTAAATCTTGGTGTTGCCTTCCTTACCGAGAGTTTAATACATTAATTCAGAGTGGCAAACACCTACAGTACATCAGAGGTGTCTGGTTATACACTATTATCAGAAATTATTATGTCATATAAGTTGTGTATATGGACATGGTATAAATTCTACTGATCATCTATGTTTGGGTGTACATGTATATGTATGTGATTGTCTTCATACCTGATAGAACCAGGGCCACTTTGCAGGTGATTTTGGCCCTTTCAGTGTTCCCGGCGCCCAGAGCATTGCCAACACGCGCACAGGCAGCTGCATGGACACCTAGAGGGAACTGCAAAGACCCCATATTACTCTCTGTTTTCAGTTCCACATTCAGTTAACATTTTAGCAAATCCGTTTCTTGTTTTTCTTTCCGAGAGCTTGAAGAAAAGATCGACACACTGTCATGTCTGTGAGTGAAGTATGGAGCTGAAGTCTGGAGGCAGTTAGCTTAGCTTAGCATAAAAACTGGAAGCACTGGGATACAGTTAGCCTGGGTATCTCCAGAGTTCAAAAATAAACGTACCAGCACCTCTAACAATCACAAGTTGTTTCATTTGTTAAATCCATTCACAAACAGAGATGTAAAAACAACAATTTGTGATTTTAGGAGGAGCTGTGTGCTCTATTTTATTTCTTGATGAACAACAGTTTATCTATCTGCCCAGCACTTCTGTGCAGAGTTTTAAGCCAAGTTAAACTAAGTGCCTTCTGGATCTAGGTCCTTACTTAACAAAAAAACATTAAATTGGATTGGTTCTCGTTTCCCAAAATGCAAAATTATTGTTCAGTAATAATATGTACATAAATCTTCAAGTGAACAAATGGGTGATACATACCATATATGTTATGGCTCCTACTTCCACTAACACGTGATGGGCAGCAAGATCCACCTCGCCAAGCACACCTGATGCAATAAAAGTCAGATTCAGAAATTTACAAACACTTTCCAACCAAGCCTAAAAGCTACACCAAGAAGGTTAACGTAAATGTCTGACCAAACGCAGTAAGGAAACTGCACCCTGCATGCTGCTGGTTTATTAATCTGACAGGTCATATGGATGACAGAGGGAAAATATGTAATGTGGCCAGATTTTGGACATGGCACATATGTGGTATATATTAGAGTATTAGAGACTATTAGTGTCTTACTTTTAAAGTAATCACATACTGCTGGTGGAGAAGCATCCATATCCATATCCAGAATTTTATTCGGACAAAGTTACTTGACATGGGGGATGCCCAGTGTTGCAGCCTCACATTTTCATTTAGGCTAAAAAGAAAGGTCTGTTTCTATTATAATCAGGCAATAGGTATGTTTTGATTGTTTTAATAATCAGTGGAATATGTTTCTAAATGCTCTATCAATTTCAGAGCTACTATAAGCGGAAGTTTTACTTGATTAGAAAACTTTAAAATTATTCCGATGAAGTTTTTGAAAAACTAGACAATCCCAGATAAAATGTTGGTACATTTTTTATATATATCCACTGGGAGCCAGTGGATAAAAAGCCATTGTTTTTAAGTTAAAAGAAATTTAAAGATTTTTAAAGAAACTAGGAACAAAATCAAGTGTGTCAAAAACACTCCAATACTGACCAGTAAGGAAACCGCCAACCTCCCAGATCCACCATTCAAAGCAGACCATGAATAAACTGGGAATAGCGAGCTTCATATAGGAGCCCCATTCTTGCAAACAGTCAGTGGACCAGCCTGCAGAAAGTTTCACAGAGAACCATACTCAATATGACCTGTAGAGGACAACAGATTACTGAAGACAATACTGCTTACATGCAACATTTGCCTTTTGGCCTAGATGACTGGCAGAAATTCTGATGTGATCATTTAGTATTTGATATTCATATTTGTTTGTATAACTCACCTCCCCACGTCTGCTGATGGAGCTTCTTCCATCTGATGTAGCCAAACAACAGCAGACAGATGGTGATCTGAGAGAGGCTGTTGGCGATTGCTGATCCACTGCAAACACACGTGAGAGAACATCTTTATATATTGGAGAGATGTCTGGTGAAGGTCTACTTTAAATGTGACACCATCTCCCTCTCTAGGCAAAGACAGGCGGAAGGACTTCATACTGAGGAGTCAGAGTATGTCAGCATTGAGACAGTTAAGTTACATTTTGGTTTGAATACACTTGATGTCTAAGGGTCTGACCCTTGAAAACTCGCAGGAATCCATGCGTGATATGGGAGAGGAGGGACAGACCTGAACCGACCACAGAGGCCTGATTGGTTAAGTCGATTGCATGTATTGTTTGTCCAGCTGGACCAGGATCAACTCCTGTCAGAGCTCTCCCTTTTTTTCTTTACCCTACTCTGTGTCCCTCTCTAAATAAAGTACAAAGATAATAAACATCAGCGTACGGCTGACTCTATTTTGACAAAAAAAACAATTCATTCTCCTTAGATAGATTAACATGCATAATGAGCTCTCTGACCTCCTTTCCCCTTCTTTCCAAATTCCCAGTCCTCTCCTTTCTAGACAACACTGATATGATCAAGAGGGAGGAAGGGAGAGACAGAGACTTTCTCTGCTTCAAATGCTATAGAGACTTAACTAGTATATTTTACTGGTCATGGCACTTTAACTTAACCAAGTGACACAAAGTCCATAAAAAATGAAAAGGTAAGGACAAGCAGCATCACACACTTACCTGACACCCAACTTGAGGCTGATGATTAAGATGTAGTTCGCCCCCAAGTTAAAAATGTTTGCTGCTGCTGCTGTGTACATCTGAGGCAGAATAATCCCCTGCCAAACAAAAAGACATCCACAATCAGCTAATCAGTGGAGTTAATATTCAAACTGCATGAATAGGATTTATTCAAAGTCTAGACAAGCAATTCTGACAAACTAAAACTTAAGTTGATTTTCATTTCCCCCCAAACAAATTCAGGAAAAACACAACACTCCAGTGGTAACGAGACAAATGGGCTACAGTCACGCTAGCAGTTTGGTGAGGCTGTACTTAGGTACAGAGGTGCTTTGAGCTAATTGCTAACATCAGCTAACATGGATGTGTTTAGCAGGTAAATGGTTACCATGTTCACTATTTTAGTTTAGCCTGTTAGCATGCTAACCTTTTCTAATTAGAACTTAACACAAGTACAGCTAAGGCTGATGGGAATGTCATTAGATTTGCAAGTAATTAGTCATAAACCAAACTATCAAAATCAATCCATCTAAATGATCAAGACATGAGGTGATTCTTTCCCCTTTTTTTACACTGGAGTGCCACCATTGCCTGAATTGCTTTCGGGGAGACAGACACATTGCAGTCCATTTTTTGAGTCGGGCACCCACTGAAATTAAGGAGATAGAAGCGTTTCTGTTTCCTCTCATGAACTTACTTGGTTTTGTAGGTAGGTAACCTGCAGCTGGTGCAGGAACATGGCCTGTAGCAGGGAGAGAAAAAGGGGAAGATTTTACAGAATAGAACTGGCAGACCAGGGCTCTGCCAAAAATTATGTTATTTAGATATTTAGTTAGATAATTAGTTAAACAAGGTTAGCATGCATGCTAAAAATCTGAATTAATGGGGAATATTCCAATTACACCAACTGACATAAACCCTTAACTGACTCATTTCAGTCAAATTAAAAAGGTAACTGCAGTAAGCACAACATGATGGATATAGATAGATTACTTGTGTTGCTTTTAAATCACTACGGCATTTTTTACAATTTCATCAGATTATAAGCATGGAAAATTTCCAGACTCTGGACATATCTTGATGCGTCCATTTGTCTACAAACACCTACTACTGTTTTGCCCTTTATTGTAAAGACGCAGCTACTCTTTTCCTTAATTGCTTTTATTTTATGAACCACAAAGGTCATGGAGAGAATTGAACTCAACAGGATTTTTTCTGCACAGCCCAGTGACACGGCTAGCAGCAGTGGAAAATTTGATATCATCAGATAAATTATTCTTTAAAAAAAAAAAAAAGGTTTCACCGATTGTCGGCAGTCATTTTGTATCCCTGCATTTTTGTTGAAGTTCTAAAGTTTTATTTCCTGTTGTGTAACTCACATCCTTGCATGTAAACACATTGCATGGCTTGAAAATAAGGTCAGAGAGTACAGTCTTTTGTTATTTAACTGAACAACACTGTAACAAACATCCAGTCTTTTGATTAGCTGAAAGAGTTGATCAGAGTTGTGCAACCATCACTTTCAGACAAAGACATCACCACAAACTTACTTTTTACGGTTTGTAATACAGAGCCAACAGTATGTCCTAATATGACAACACTGTAGGTCAAGTTACTGCAGAATATTGCACTATACAAAATGTACTGAATATGGAAGTTAAAGATTTACTCCCCCTGGGAGAACACTATATTTTTCAGATTTTGGGGGGGGTTTCAGTTTTTGTTGCACTCACTGGAACAGCTGGTATAAACGCCATCACGTACAGCTGGGCAATTCTGAAGGAAACACGGAGTACTGTTATATAGTACAGCAAACACGTAACAATAATTCACTTTCTGATCGGACATGCACCTGTTTTTGCAAGTCTATATCAAAACTATGTGTTTGTTCACATTAAGTTTCTCCTTCGTTGCCTTGGTTCCTTAAAATAAAATATATAAAATGAAAGGTACCTAACTATAATATTCCAACATACGTTTAAGTGTAGGGAAAATACAAAAAAATTCAATTTTATGGGTCTAATCAAATATATTCATGAACACACAAACAAAGCTAAACTTAAGCACACCTACATAAAATACCTCTGTACACATTAACCTGGAGTAACAATATACATTGATAATATAGATGTTGGTAATACTGATGATAAGACAGCCATGGCACTAAAGATAAAGTTATCTTGTTTTTTTTCCCCTTAAACAATCTAACCAACAGTTTGTCCTCAGAATGAGTTGAGGACAATGTATCAGTTTCATAAAAACATGGATGTACCTTGCCACCTCATCCTCTTGGTACGCCATGAGTAGTAAGTTGTGACAATTGATGAGAAGAGCCCAACAGGGCATACAAAACAACAGCAGGATCAGTGAACTCCTCTGGAGAATTACTCCCACACGTTTCATGTTCTTACTGCCGTATGTCTACAAAACACAAATGAAACAAATGAGAGATGAGGGTCTGATTGCACAGGTTCAAATGAGCAATAACAATAAGGTGGAGATAATCTGGTTTGCTCACCTGGGAAATCAGTGTGTCACAAGCCACAGCAAGGCCATAGCCTGTTGGAGTTGTGGTCAAGTTAATCGTCTGTGGGGTGGAAGATCGAATACAAATAAACCAGAGAACAAAACCTGTAAATTAAGTTTTAGTTATAAAAAATATCTTTGTCCATAACTTTGAGTTGAACGTATTTTAATGTGATCTCTGGACATCCAGCTTTCCTACACCTAAGCTGTTTAAGCAACTAATGTGAGGGATTGATTCCAGACAAAGCAATCCAACAGGCCTTATGTTCACACACATCTGTCCTATAAGGCAGCTAAACCAATGAGCTAAACCAATGAGTAGGAATGGACTTTGTCTGCCCATTATCTTTTAGCCTACTCTCAGACGTCAAGGGCTTCATTTCAATGATGCCAAATGGCAGAGATTTTTACAGCAAATTGTTATTTATGTCGTTCATATACTGGTTTTGTTCTTGGCTGTAACTATATGTGGTATTTTCATGACTCGACACAAACTTTACTTTGAATGGACTGGACACACATGGCATTTTGACTGGCTTATTCATTCCCGTGTCAGTGTGTCTTCCCTAAGTGCATTATGATCTCACAAGTGGACGTGGCCGCCCTGCGCCAGGATATACAGGAAGAAGCTATTTCTGTTGTCCAAAATCAAGGTAGAGGGCAGTATTCTGTTCATTCTCTTGTACCCACGAAAACTGGTGATCTGATCCTTGGTCTCAGCCCATACAATGCACGCAGGACAGCTGATAAGGTTCCAGCAAGTGGTTCAGCCAGGTGAAAAAAAGACTTCTGTCTTTTTAGGATTTCACGGCTGAATCGAGAGAGTTTTCCATTTTTCACACAGTCCAATTTGTTGTTTAGCACCTAACCACATTAGAGTTTACAGTCAGTTGGAAGTAAAGGGCACTCCAGCTTCCAGACAGTGACCGGCTGGTACATCAAAGCTTGTCTGCAGATGTTTTGCGGACTAGCGAGGGTAGACCAGTCCAGCTCAATTCACCATGTGGAGCTATGAAGCTTAGGACTAGATGATTAGACAACTTTTGGGGTCCCATGGTGGCATAGGGGTATAGCGTACTTACCATAAATTACAACATCCCAGATTCGAGTCCAACTATGCAGGAACTTTACTGCATATTGATCCTCATTTCTTTCAACCATCTGTTCCTTCCGTGTCTCAACTCTCTATTAAAGGCAGAAAATACCCCAAAAAATATTTTAAAAAAGATTATTGACATGAAAAAAATCTCTTTTACCTTCTATATTAAATGCCCCTGAGCATTAACATCTTGTCTAAGTCAAAGATAGTATGCATACACCAGATACAATCCATCCCACTGAGAATCAACATCCCAGACTGCAACTTGTTGGAGCTTTCACCCAGTTTCAACTCACTGATTTCATTTGCAGGTCCATATAGTTATCTGCCAGCAGCTCTCATGATCGCCCCACATGAGCGTCTGTGAACTGTAGGTAACCTACCCCAACACACATGCTCACACATGCAAACTTCCCAGCGCCAAATGGCAGACAGCCAAAGTAAATGAGTGTCTGGTAAAAAGTGTTCAACGTGTGGCTTGCCAAAGACAGCCAGACATCTTTGCAGACCAAGATGGCCATCCAAACTGGGGCCGATGATGTCTATGTGCATCAATCTTGTGTGAGTAAATTACATTCTTTTTATGTCCTTTTGCTCAACATGTTTCTGTTGCTTGGCTCAGGTCTTGCAAAAGAAACTTCAGTCTCAATTAAATTACTCTCCTAAATAAAAACTAAAAGTAATAATGTGTGTGAATACTGGAGAAAAAGATCTTCAGGTTACTTTGTTTGCAAGATGTGTAAGTCGGCAACTGTTTGCCAACAAGTTAGCCAAGGACTTAAAAAGCTTATAGTATAAGGCCTACACTGACACCATCATCATTCATGCAATGTCGGCAGAATGGGAAGAACAAGAAAAAGACCCCTTATTCGAACTTAAGAGTGTTCATGCATTATTCCAACGAGGTCATTCTAACATTGTAGTGAAACCAGATAAACAGCCTAAATTTGCTCCTTTTATTGTGCAGCATTTTTGTAGCAGTTTGTTACCAAGTTAAACCAGATACAAACAAACAGTGAATAGCTCCTATAAAATTAGCTGAATCATTTGTATAATATTGAATTTAATTTGCAGCTATTTTGCCAACCCTTTGTTGATATATCTGTAGTTCTTTTAATAGGTTTGTAAAAGTATTTCAATTTTAATTACAGGTTTCATTTATAACACTTTGTGCTAAGTTAATTAACTTAACAGTGCCCCTTATAAACAATCACTTTACTTTGTTACACTTCTCTTTAGTCTGTACAAACTCACTGTGTGTCTAATTGTTTTCTGTTTGTGTAGTTGGTTGCACAGCAGGTCCTTACCATTTTAGCAGTGTTTTCCATGCCTTTACCCCATGTGACATGGATATCAGAGTATTGCTAAGTCCTCTTGCCAGTTTGGTGTTTCATGAGCAACAGACACCACATCACACTGGTGTGATGGTGTAGTACAGATAGCAACACACTCAGGCAAACCACCAGGGTCACCACCACTATTAGTAGATGTCCACTACCCTCATAGCATACACAAGCACACAAAAGATACTCATTATATTCCTATTGTGAGCAGTAGAAGAAATGGTAGTCATAGTAATACCAGCAGGAGCAGTAGTATTAATAGTAGTAGTACAAGAAGTAATAAGAGTAGCTGGGACACTAAATATATTCATAATTATTTATATTTCTATATTTATAATTATGATTGGTCTATATGCCATAAACGAGTATAGACAGTACCGCTGAGGCCAGTGCGTATCCAGCCAGCTCTGCATTGCCAATGTGACCACAGAATATGGTGATAACAAATGGCAGGAGGAAGTTCAGAATTCGAGACAGCAGCTGTAGAAACAAACAGAGAGATTGGACTTATTTCCAAACAGCCCATCATTTATCAGGTGAAGCCAATGCAGCATATTATTGCCATTAACTGGGTTCAGACAGCTTATCTGTTCTCAGAAAAGTGGTGAGAGCAGTGTTGTGAAATCACACACAGACTGCTTTGCACTAACATGCAGTATAGACAACTCTTTTTTTTTCACCTTTTGTATACTGTATATACATGGATACAGGATTTGTAACAACAGTAACATTTGTGTCAACAGTAACTCTGCAACAAAGGAATACAGTTACCGAATTTATTACAGTTGTGGTTCTTTATGAATAACATACCAATCCACCCCTACCAACACTTCAACTTTCCCCTACTCACCAGTGGGCCCGTGAGCCGCAAGACGTGATAGAGTTCCTCTCTGTAGGCCAGTGGTAGCCATCGTCTCACGCAGGCACACCAAAACAGTTTGGAGCTGACTGCTGCCACCGTCTCGTCTCCCTCAACCCCTGCCGTCTTGGCAACAGAAACCCCAGCAACGGGCTCTGCACCCAGGGAAGGTTGTGCAGGTTCCGGGGAACCCAGCTTCTCCATTCAAACTCAGAAAGAGAAGAGAGGTGGGAGAGAGAAGGGAGAAAGGCTACGGGACAAGGGAGGGAGGGAGGGAGAGAGGGAGTGGGGAAAGAGAGAGTGCAACGGTAAGAGGGTCAGTTGGTCTAACTGGGTTTAGAATACAACACATGCACTACTTCAGAGTTATTGATTAAATAATGTGGTTTGGAGGAGGGAGTAGATGAGAGAATGAATAAAGGAAAGAGGAAAACAGAGGGAGTGAGTGTTGTAACGAGGGTAAAGGCAGAGCTGAAGAATGGACCTTGATAGGGAGGTAGGAAATACAGTGTGTCTATGTATTTTACGGTGTATACAGTGAGAGAGTGAGTAAGTGAGTGAAGGCTTTGTGAACATGCTCATTAACATATTTTGGTATGCATGTATGTGTGCATGTGTGTGTGTGTGTGTGTGTGTGTGTGTGTGTGTGTGTGTGTGTGTGTGTGTGTGTGTGTGTGTGTGTGTGTGTGTGTGTGTGTGTGTGTGTGTGTGTGTGTGTGTGTGTGTGTGTGTGTGTGTGTGTGTGTGTGTGTGTGTGTGTGTGTGTGTGTGTGTGTGTGTGTGTGTGCATGGTGTGAAAGAAAAAATTCCTATGTGTATCTATCTAGTATATAGTTTACTAGCTAGTCAATTGTGCAACATCACATAGAGATCACATTCTCTTTCTACAATTACTTATGCTGCAATCGCTGCTAACCTTTGATCTTTGGTCTGAGCAGTTATAGGAAGAGACTGAATATTATGAATTGATTGTTTAAAAAAAATCCAATGCCTATAATGCATTAAAATCCACTTTATAAAATGCAAATACATGACCAAAGAAGAAGTAGGTTTGAAAGAGGCATGACTAATACAACTGGCACTTTCTATGCTTAGTCAAAAACACATTTTAACAAATACAGGTCTACCATTTTAGAAAGCTTAAATATGAGCTCTGGTTGAGACAGGACAGAGGGAAATCAAAATCCAGTTTAATAAAAGTAATAACAGCAACAACGATAACAAGGTGCGACATGTCTACTGCCTTCAAATCATTCTTATCTTTATTCTAATGTAGAGTTTCAAAAAACATCCAGTGTTCACGGTGTATTCAAATCCATTTTATCAAATGCAAACAAGACCTCGAAAAAGTAGAAAGTTTGAACAAGACATGGCTTATACAAGTGGCTCTCTTTGCCTCAATCAGAAAATCACGTTTGAGGAGACAGATGACAAATAACTAAATAAACCTAAGAAAGGATGTAGATGAAATGAAAGACTGAAGTACACCGAAAGCCTCAAACATGAAGTTGACTGACTGTTTAAAATCATAATATGTAGGATTCAGGAACTTACTGCAGCTGAGGAAACCCCTTTTCAGTTGGTTAATGCCTCTCTGTAGTGGGTAAGAGGCAGGGTTGTTAGGGACACGCACACGCGCGCACACGCTCACAACCTCTTTCTCTCTCCCGCTTTGTTCCCACTGATTTCGCTGTATATACGTGGAATCTGTGTGACGAAGGTTACCTGTTGTGCTGTGCAGAAAAGCATTTCGGTTCGTAAGGCTACGTAAGATCCCAGTGCCACATCCGAAGATCTGAATTACTTATGAAGTTACTGCTGCTGTGCCATATGCGTAAATTGCGCAGAGCCCCTCTCTCAGACTGGAGTGAGACGTACTGATCCTGCCGCTGTGTGACGGCTGTTCGATAAGGTCCCAGAAAAGCATTCGCTCTACTTCTGTTTGGCCAGCGTGAGACAGTGTTTGACAGCTTTTCAAGCCCAAAGTGTGACAGTTGACAGCGCTTTGGTGCTGAGGGAGACGGAAATGATCCGACAGGTGGAATTTGGATGTGAGAAGGCGGAGCACAGCTCCAGTTCAACTCCTGCTCTCACAGCGTCGTTTTCGGTTCACCGTGTACTACCTGCACCAGCACCGGGCGGCAGACAGACACATGGAGCTGGGGAAGACGGTGGGAGAGAGGCAGAGATCGAAAAGCGGCTCTTGTTCTCTTGACACCAGTCACCGTTATCATTACTGATACAATAGTCCTGGCGACTGATCAGAATGTGCTGGTTTGTTTTAGATTAGAGTGCCTGCTGCTTTTCGACCGGCGTTGTGTCGCAGACTGTTGCTCCGCGGATATGTGTTTCCCCTTGGCCTAACTAAACCCGTAGAACAGCAGCAGCATACCACCAGTCAAAGTGGCATATTGGAATCAAGACTGGCACACCACTGGTATGCTGGTGCGCAGTGGCATCTGCCGGTGAAATAGGAGCGTAGTGGCATATGTCAGTAAGAATCAGCAGGCCTTATGCCCCTGAGACGTGGTATAGGACAGTGTAACATGAGGGACATGGGTGCCATAAACCGGCAGAACAGCAGCACAAACAGTGACATCAAACTCAGGTAGAGAGCCAGATATTTCCCTCAGGAGTTGGTAGAGACCCAAAGCAGAGCTACAAGAGGTGTCTATTGGGACATGAGTCCAAATGAATGATAACTTCCCCACCTAACTGCAGGATGTGTATATAAGCAACTTTTTGCTTCGCTAACAAGTTGTCCTTATCAACTTAAACTGTGATGATACGTCCCTGTGAACACAATGTGCATTTCCTCTGCTTCATTTTCCCCAAAATATACATTGGTATGACATGATAATTTAATAATGTGGTAAAAACAGACGTTAAAAAAAAAATCTGATTCCAGCCTTAACTCAGTTTTGATCTAATTTTGATCTATGCATTTTTGCTTTAGATCATACCTGCCAGTGTACTGCATTTTGGCTTTGTAAGGCAGAATAGAATCATAATCTTCACATTAAAGAGAATAAAATCTTTCAATATAGCTTTGTTATCAGCTTGCAACAAAGCTGCTGTGTATTACTTGCTCTTATATCAATCAACACATTACATTGGGCTCTGCTTGCTGTCAGTCATCTGACATTGTATAGGAAGGATCTGAAGAGTGAACAAGGAAATGATCCCCAGAAATCAGTGTGACATCCATATGTTTTTATCCAGGAGCCCCAAAATAGCTTGAACACAGTTGTCTTCTCTCACGAGGACAGTAAGAAATACAGATAATGTTAATTTGATGTAAAAATGAATTGAAATAAAGATAATGTAAAATAGGTTTTATATACAAAGAGAGCTGGCAGGCAAAAAAGTTCCATGATGTTCTGTTGTGACTTTTATAAGTTCTAAAGTTAATTGTTGGCTTCCACAATGACTTGCTTCATCAACAAATGTACAGGCCTATATTATGAAATATGTTAGCAAATTGAATAATGAATGCGTTATGGGCTTTAAAAAGAAACTTTAACCATTAAAAGCAAATATGAAAAGAATGTATTTTAATCCTTACAGCCACACCCAAAGCATTTTAGTGCTATTGTAATGCCTATAAGCCAATAAAAACCTTCCTTGTGTTTATACATTATAAATGTGCAACAATAAAAGAGAGGGTAAAAACGGGTGGGAAGACTGAAAGGGTGTTGACAGGAACAGGCAAGTAGAATGATGAGAAGTTATGAAAGTGTCCTCGTCTGCATGTGAAGCATATAAGAGCTGATGAGGTCCGGAACAGTCCTCCATATCCTCATATTCACACACAGGAGACAACAGAAATAAAACAAAGACCAGAAATAGGGAAAAAAAAACATTGCCAGGTAAGTACCTCTCAATGATTTCATGATGTAAAACCTTTACGTTTGAGTTGACAAATGTATGAGCTATCGTAACTTTTATATTTACATTTTATAGTGTATTTCACGAGTAGAGTTTATTGTGTGGGCATGAACATAGAAAGCATTAGCACCCTGCTGCTGGTTTAACTTCTTAAGAAGAGGAACTCATAACTCCAATGATTCCTTGCTTTCTCTCATGTTATCTTCAAGTAATAAGTGCCAGCAAGTAAAAACGAAACACACACTGCTTTAACAGGCAGGTTTTTCTAAATTTAGGCACTAGTCAAACACTGGAGAGAACACAATGTAACAACGAATTGGTTTCCTTTCTTAGACACGACATTATGGTTACCAACCCAGTTGTTTGGTAAAGGTCCCTCGAAATTCCAAAAGCCCTTGTGCTCATGCCGTAATGGAACAATACAAAGGAGGCTACTAAAACTGTAGTAAACAATGACATTTAATGCTTAATGATCTCATGTTATGATATTCCAGATATCCTAAATCGGATCTGACATACACACATAATGAGTACAACTGCACCAAAATGCCTGAGAGTATAAATGCACGTAAATTATATCACCTCTCTGTCTTATAAATATCAGATGGTAAGTTTTCTTGTGTTTTGCCAAAGATGTCTCACACACAGCAATTTCATGACAAACTGATGCTTACACAAAATCCATTAGCACTGTGCACAAAATTTTAGATGACACGCATTGACAAGCATTTTGCCACCTCACTTACTGTGATTTAAATGGATTTAACCACAGCTTCATTACCCTGGCTTACTTATTTTTACACATTGCATATTCTTTATACAGCAGAGGAATAGCAGCCTTTGTGTTTTATTTTTTCTCTAAGCTTGTTCAATAATTAGATTGTTTTAGGTATAATAGAAGGGCACAGGAGAAAGGTTTGCTCACAAAGAAATTATGATCGACTGAGAGAGAGTGGAATTTGAAATTAAGTATCAACTATCATGGTTTGTTGGGACTCTGGTTGCCGGTCTTGACGGTCACGTGTGACAGATGATTGGTAGCCTGACAAGGTCGACGAAAACAACTGAGAAAACTGATTCAAACGAATTTCAAACACTGTGTCAGTGACTGAAATTTATTTCTGTTGAAAAGTGCTGAAGTTTTGGTTAATTTAGAGTAAATGAGAATTTTAAATAGACTCTGTATGAGTGCTCTTTCGGATGATCTTTCCCTTCCTTCCAGGTTCATCCAAAGAAGAGTAAAATGAAGTTGATGTTCATATCCCCCCTCTTCCATTTTCTCCTCTACTGTGCAACCCAGACATCAGGTAAGCGTGTCTGGTTTCTAATTCAGGTTATTCAAAAAGGATATATTTCTCACCCCTTTTGTGCAGTCTAAGCTTTCCCTGCTTCACTTAGCAATTCCTTAAAGTTTCCACTCTCCTAAGGTGTCACGATCCAGTCTGACCCAGAAGTCAGCAGTGGGGGTGTTATACACACAGAGCTGGAGAGGACTGTGTCTCTGCTCTGCCTGCCTGATGAAGGCTCTGAGACTCAGGCTGACGAAGAGCTGGTGTGGCTTAGGAATGGCGCTTTGATCAGTCTGATGGAGGGAAATAAGAGGCGTCGCAGCAGCGTGTGTGTTACACCTGTCATCTATGGAGATAACGGTGCCACTTTTACCTGCCACCTGGGCAGAAATGCCACAGTAAGGGCCTCAGTCACTCTGAATGTAACATGTGAGTCTCTTCAAATAAATATCCGAATTAATAATAATATCAGTAACCAACATATAGTTTTTTCGGTTTACTGATTTTTGAGCCATTCAAGGGATGGCACTGTTGGTCTGTCTGCCGGTCGGTCCACCACTTTGGTCAACAATTTTTGGTTTTCAGTGAAATACTCAAACTGAAAGTATTAGATGTATGGCCATTAAACTGTGTACTGACTGAAATGTAAAGTTTCAAAATTTTCATGGCAATCTGAGATATTTCAGTCTGGACCAACAGACAAACCAACTGACAATACCCTCCATAGAGCCACGCCATTAGAATGGCTATAAATGCTACCAGATTAAAATACAATTGAAGGTTCTGAAATTGCTGCACTCAGTTCTATTCTTTAAACGAATAGTGAATATCCATCTGAAAAATTATTATCCTATTTATTTAAAAAAAACTCAGCGGAATTATTATTTTCTTTTCTGATTTTCCTCTTCAGATCACCCACAGCTCTCTGGGTCAGAGGAGGTTGTGGTAGAAGATGAGTCAGTGCTTGTCCTGCAGTGTGATATCTGGGCCAATCCACCGGTCTCCTTCGTGTCATGGACACTAAATGGAAGCACAGTGGATCTGTTAGCAGGTGGCTTCACGGTAACCAATGATGGCTTTACAAGCCAGCTGACCAGCAACAGCGTGGAGAAAAGCCTGCATGAAGGCACGTATCAGTGCACAGCGGACTCCCCCGTCTACGGGGAACACAGCAAGCGCTTCGAAGTCAGAGTAACAGGTCAGCTCACACAGTCAGTGTGCCACAATTTTGCTGAAGCCACATCTCTGTGTTGAGTAGCCTTATTTGATATTATATCGTTTACTGTACTGTATAGGTAATCAGCACATGAAATGATGAGCCAGTCAGTGATATGAAGTAAGGACAAGTGGGCTGATCACACTCTTCCCCATTTGTAGAAAAGACCATGAAGTTCCCGAAGATGCCTGTGATAGCAGGGGTGGTGGTGGTGTGCCTTACTGGGCTTTTTGCTGTGGCTTCACGGTGGAGCAAAATCACGAAGGTAGCACACAAATAACACACATTCATACAGCTCACGGACCGTCTGACCCATTACAAACTCAACGCACTAATGCTTTATATCTCTCTTTGACAGTGCTTCAAGTAAGTTGTGTCCAAAATAACTGGTCTTCTCTGCTTCACCGAATGATGACATGAGGACATCACCCCCCTCTACTGAGTGCAAGAGACTGTGATTACCCATTTACATAGCCCAGTTTTTAATTTTATATTTGACATTATTATATTCAACGTTTTGGGAAATGCACTTATTTGCTGTCTTACTGAAAGTTTGAAGATCAATAGCACTTTCATATCTGTCTGTTAAACATGAAGTAACAGTACAGCCAGCAGCTGGTTAGCTTAGCTTAGCACAAAGACTTGGAATCAAAGGGAAACAGCTAGCCTGGCCCCGTCAAAAGGTAACCCCCTGTAAAACCACAATGTGTGGTTTGTAAACAAAAGAGATACATAACATGTTAATTAGTTGGCTTGAAAAGTGCTCTTAGGTGGGTTTTGTAACTTCTGGGTAGAGTCAGAATAGCTATTTCTCCAGTGTTTTTGCAATGCTAAGCTAACTGGCAACTGGCAGTAGCTTCATATTTACTGTACCGACATTAAACAGTATGTTATCAAACTTGTTACTTTTCATCACACGATGCACCCTGACTCTGTGATGCAGAAGTGGGTTTTAAGACTCCATCACCTGTTTTCTTGTCAATATCTTTGTAATTGCTAGTGTACGATAAATGCCTATAATATGTCCAGTTACCGAAGTATATCGTTGTCCATGTGTTGTGTCTCGGCACTGGTCAAGTCATAAATCATATGATTAATCAATCCACTCATTTTTAACTGGCCAGAATGAGACTGATACATATCAAGCTAGCTGGCTACAACTGACGTTATAAGCTAAAAGAAAAGCAACCTTTCTTTTCAAAGACTAGGAACTTTTATACTGCCTATGTTGATGCTTGTAGCCCTGATGATGTGAAAGTTGCTGCAGGGTTCGGAGACGTATCTGTCAAACAGTTAAAACAACAGAATGAACAGGTGTGTCTAATCAAATCTTCATCGAGTCGAGGACTGACCAAGAGTGGAAATCTTGGTGTCTAGTTTCCACATTTGCACTGAACTTTAACTCCTGACTCAACAATAAAATTGAGGCTCATTAAAGTCATGTTATACATTTACTCTTAATGAGAAGAAAAGGACAGGGTCTACCGTCCCATGAGGGTCAAGGTCTGGAGCTTTGTGTTCTTACCAATAAAGAAGCACTTAACAGGTTCACATAAAACAGTGCAATATCAAAAAAGGATGAGAGCACGTTTGACGAGAATGCGCTGGTTTGTTATCATCTTCAAAACGTGATCAAATATACAGCAGAAAGACAAGCTTCTAGTCTGAGTCACAGCCTTTATTGTTAAAGAAGCTGCTGGGTTATGCGTGGAGCTTTGAATCACAACTCAAGAATTCACTCAGCTGGTCCTTTTCTGTGTCAGGCTTTTCAGCTAGCTACAATTGTGTCCAAAGGTCTGTAATTATTAATAATGTACATGTCTACTTGATCCCTATTGGGACATTGTCAGAGGTCACTGCCAGCTACTAAACACTTTAAAAGTGTTCTGAAAAGAAAGACCTCACTCAACTGCAATGTGCTAATATGCCAAAATGATGATTACGTAGGTTTTTGACAGACTCACCATATGCAAAAATGCCCAGAAAAAAAGAAGAAAAAAAAAGCTGGTCTATTTTACATTGAGACGAAGGAAGTAATTCTGATTACTCCCTAATGACTGTGCGGACATGGAAAAGCTGCTCCTCTGTATCTTCCTTAATGGCCCTAAATGATTCACCGATCTTTGCGCTTTGTGTCACGTAGCTGTGATGTCCACCTACGAACCCTTCTTACACTATCTGTAGCTTGAATCTAGCAGCCCACTTTGTATAGTTGAAATGTCGAAGGTTGTTTTTGCAAAACAAAGGCTCGTCACAAACTGGTTCATTAGACAAGATAACAAATAGATTACAAGTTGATGAAAAGTGGAAGCATAGGTTTGTTAATGAGTTTATCAAATCACCACAAACAAAATAAATGGACATGCCAAAAGATCTTAAAGCACTGGTGCTTGGAAGCATTTCAAATGCAGGCCTACAGGGACATCTGCTGGACAATCCTTTGCGATATGTGGTAATGACATTTTTGTGTAAATGTGCAAAGACACAATGAAATTTTCATGTGAGAAAATGACAAGCTTCACTTTGTGTGACAAAGGACAAATGAGCAACAATATTTAGTGACCTGTTGACGTTGTTCTGTTGGTGTAAACAGACCTCGAATGCAGGGCGGACTGTTGTTTATTTATCATATGAAGGTATTTATTTGGTTTAATATGTAAGCAGGTGTTTCCAATGAGATTTAGAATTTATATTCTAAAGGAAAATAACAGCATCCAGGTAAAAGTTAAGATTGCTGATGATATTAAACAACAAACAAAAATCTGAGAGTAATGTACAGTTTTCCACATGAGCACAACCAGCAGCATCTTGAGCTTGTTTGAATCTTCACTAAGAGAAAAGATTATAACAAACTCTTTGAACATTAAATGCTGTAAAATATGAGCCTGGCTGTCTCTTTCACCTTTTGATGATTTGATAGTGAGTGCCATGATGAGACAATGAGATAGTGTTGGACAACATAATGAAATATTAACTTATTCTTGACCACATCATCATCAGCATATGTTAATATAACGTGGAATCAACATCCATCTCATGCAAAGTCAATAAAAATGGAACATTATGAACCTCACAAAGATAAGCTTTATTGCTGTACTGTTGTATTGGATTGCATTAGACTATAGCTGAAATACTGTAACTCATGGTACATAGTATGTGTTCTGCTCAATTGTCTGAAGAGAATCTACAGTAGTGTGTATTAAACTGTAATTAAAAAAATATGTATTTCAGGGATGTAAGACGCATAATGATGATGATGAAATGTATACAGTGAGTCTGCACACAAAGAGGAAGCTCAATTTTGCAGCAGTCAAAATAGTATAGAGGAAATCAAAGCTGACATGACAACATAATTAACTTTTTACTTTGTAAGGGGTCTTAAGCTAAAATCTTATGAACAACTACTATTAATTTTACATACAGTATTTCTGTAAAAAGGAAATCCAATATACAAAGGAAAACAACTGACTTGAAATTTGACCATTTTGCTTTGTGAATATGACCTTTCAGAAATAAATAAAAAACGGAGTTATGAAATGCATTCCTTTATCTATTGTAGTGTACTAAAAATAAAACAAAAAATGGAAAAGGTTTTCCTCCACATCATATTCCCCTGTCAAGAAAAAAACTCAACTCTGTTCTATAAATTACAATTCCACACAGCATGTTCACCATCAATTCCAAAAAAAAAGTGTCACACACAGAATTATACATTCCTAAAATAAGTCCATAGAAGTTTAATAGGAAAAGCACAGGTGTAAATAATAAAATTAATATTGGCTGAATTTCATTTATCTGCTTCAGTTTCAGGGTCTTGGTATTGTTCATACTGCCTCACCGTCACACTGTCACGGCTTACTGGTTTACTGACACTTGAATAGAACTTGGCCATTGTTAATATTATTAGTAAAAACCTGTGCATTTCCTACTATGACAAGTCAGAATGAATGCAAAGAAAAAAGGTTTGTTGGATAAATGAAGTGTATGATTTTTAAAACATACTTCTCAGACTTGGTTGGCCATTTTATTTATTTTTTTTATTTTTTATTTTTATTTTGTTGTTGTTGTTGTTGTTGTTAAAGCACCAAATTATTATGCACTTTCTATTTTCAAGGCGTCAACTTTTTAATAATTCAAACACATTTCAGTGCTTTATGGTGACGTGCCCGCCGATTCGTAACGTATGACGTCGTCGCGAGGGGCTTTGCGTGGAGGACGTGGCGATGCGTGTGTGTGCGCGCAGGCTGAGGTCCGCCGCCAAATTCAAACAGAGAAAGAAAGACACAGCAGCCGCAGGACACGCAAGTCTCGCATCTTTCAGGTAAACTAGCGATACAGACGACGGTTGGGTATCTGGTTTTCTTTTGTCTCTTTGTCTCCGGTATTTCACGTAGATTTAATTCAGCGTTAACGTTATCGGACTAACGTTCTCTTTGTTTGCGAGCGGTGATCAACAGGCCTTTTATTGTTAAGGCGAAAAACCTCGTCAACGTTACCGTTTGTGACATGAGCGATAACGTTGAGTCGCCGTTATTCCCGGGGCCATCCTCGGTCAGGTTACAAAGGGCAGGCCAGGCTGCAAAGCAAGAAATCCTTATCAAGCCAAAGCCAGGGAACTCTTACTGGTTGCGGCTCACTTTCTCCTTCATTTTCCACATTGTTTCGTCAGTAACAGACTGTTGTGGAGTAATTTCTTAAAATAAGTTAAACTTAAATTAGTATAAGATTGTCAAGGGTTTGTTTTGCTTGTTTTTCTCTGTCTTGATATCTGAACATTTCTCTCTTGCTTCTATATACTATCTAATGTGACAGGTTACATTATTACCTTGTGTTTTAATGTTTTTATAAATAGTACCTTTAATTTGCTTATTTTATTTGAATAGTGTCCTACTTTGGCAAACAAACATTAAGAAAATGTCAGAAAATATATATTTTTTTTAAAGGACCATCATGATTTCAAAGAGTTGAATGTGATTTCAAATAGCATGTTTTGTTGAAGATATTCAATTTGCAATCATAAAATGAATAAAAGCAGAAAGTCTTCAAAATGACTGGATTATTGTAATTACTGTAACCACTATTAAGTAGACTGAGAAATCCATTTATTGTTTCAGCACTTTTTTTTTTTTTTTTAATATACCTAAAATCTGTGTAAAGCGCCTGAAACATTTCTTTTAAAGTCTGCTGTGAGAAATATGTTTCATTACTATTGTAACACATACTCTGCTGTTTTGTTAGGTTATCACAGCTCAGTCAGCATGGCATCTTCAGTGATGGATGGAGTTGGTAGAGCTGTGGTGGGAGTCTGGCGGGCACACACAGTCTTGGATGAGTCTGACGGAGCCGAGAGCTCCCCGGAAGCCCCGGACCGTTTCCGTAAGCTTCGCTCCTCATCTTCACTTAACTCCCTGCGAATGTCTTTGCGCAAGCGGCTCCCACTACGTTCGGTCCAGGCCAACTCCCTCCCTGAGAATCCGACCTGGGAGACCGTGAAGGAGGAACCAAAACCCAGCACGGTCCGCAAACTTACCCGCAGTGCTCGGAACTCCATCGGCGGAGTGTATCAGGTAAATGAAATGGTTGGATCTTGAGGTGACGGTCAATGCCAAAGTCCTTTTGTGTGTGAAAATCCTTAGAAATCAAGTTGCTTTCTTTTCAGTTTTGATACAGTGGGGATCAACGTCAAAACGAGCTATCGGTAATTTGTCCCCTCCTCATTCTCTGCCTTTGTGTCCTTTTCTCTTTCACCCAGAGACTGCAGAGGACCAGAGAGTTTGCACGTGAAGAGTGTTTGGTAGCGACCCCGGGCCGGACATGTGATGGGGAAGAAGCCGGTTCATCAACTTCTCGCACCCCAAGACGTACCCCTGGCCGAGTTGCGACGCCCAGGCGCACCCCCAGAGCAGCAGCCACACCCGGGCGTACTCCAGGCTCTAGAGGAAGAAGGACTCCTGAGGCTGGTGTACGGGGGGTGAAAACAGGAGGAGGCAGGAGGCAGCTGGTTCGCATGGCTGCATTACGAAGTCCCTTTGCCTCACCCAACACAGAGAACCAGAGACTGTGAGTCTTTTTATGATTCATGCATTATACAGTTGATAGTTTTGTGACTTTGATAGTTGGTCCTGATGTTTTTCAGATTTTATTCCTTGTTTTTGTTGCTTTTATTTCTGTTTCTTCCCTGCTCTGAGTGTTTGTTGTCTCTGCTGTAACAGAAAGTTTGACCGAGATTTGGAGTCCGTGTCCAGTGGACTGAAGAGGCTCAAACATCTGTCCAAGGCCTTTGATGACATAATTGGCAGAGACAACAGGTAAAGCATCCTCATTGAGTGTTAAATGTATTTGACTAGGCATGTGGCCAATTAAAATATCTCCTGTTCTTTCATTTTACTATTAATCAATTATATATTGTTTGTATTTTGTGCGTTTTGATTAGTTTTTGGTAGTTTTAGGTAATACATGGTAGGTTAAAGGCGGAGTAAATACTGTTCAACTGTGTATGTGTGTGTGCGTGCGTGCGTGCGTGCGTGCGTGTGAGTGAGAGTGAGTGAATGTTGTGTGTATTTGAGGAGGCCACTGGTCCGTTTCCTGTTATTCATACATATTCTGCATAGAGGCCTCTGCCTCCTCACCCTCCCACCCAAAGAATCCCAGGCTGCAGTGCAGCTTGTGGGTCCCCAGATTTGCTTCCCCTCCCCCACACACACACATTCTTCCCGCCTCAGTTTAAAACCGTGTCTGTGTTTCTGGTATTTGGATGAGGAGGGAGTGAGAGGGGGAGACAGCAGGAGGAGAGGTTTTGGGTGGGGGAGTTGGAGCAAAATGAAATGACCAAAATGTGCTTGAGAGAGCTTGGAGTATATTTGCATCACTTCCTGTGTTGACATTCAAAATGTTAAATTATCCAAAAGGATTGGCTACACTGTGAAACGCAGAAAGCCACATGGACACTGACCTCGTATGTTTTGAATTATATGCAGCCAAAAGCTTTCCTCACTTTATGTAAAGCTCATCTTGCGGGAATTTAAACAGAAGTTTGTTTTCCTCCTACAACAGGCAATTCAACTATTCCCTTATTGTGGAGTAGGGAAGAAGGCTGATGAATAACGTTGTCCAACCAAATGATGCTCTTCTTCTCTATCAGACTCACACTTCCTTCTTCCTTTACTACCCTTTGCTTTACATATTGACTTGTTCTCTGTCGACTTAACAGTTCTGACATACTTTCTGCTACTGACCAGTGTGTCTGTAAGTCTCGGAAAAGCCTTAAAAATCTGAAATTATGTTGTCCAAAATCAAGGCCATATATAGACTTTGATACTGATAAATGTTACATAGTTAAAGAGCTCTTTAAAATCTTATGTCAAGATACAACAGATGCAACATTAAGAAACACTGTGTCCTGATACGTCAACATTTACTTTTATTTTGTCATTTTAAAAGTCATATTAATGAGACTATGAACGTTTTCATACACAAAGTCCAGTTCCAAGTCCTTTACATTTATAGTACCAACCAACAACAAAAAAGAGAGAGCGGACATATTTAACAGAAAAAAGAAGTGTATTGATTTTAATGATTATTTTTATCCTGTTTTGCATTTTTTCATTGTATTAATACAGTCTTAAAACCTATCGGACACCTGGTTTCCATTACTCTCTCTGTGTGTATGCGTTCTGCAGTAATTGCTGTTTTCTCTCTCTCTGCAGATCCAGCACAAAGGGACGTTCTGGAGGAGTGATGATGAGAAAGTTGGACCCCAGCGCTAAACTCAGTTGCTCAAACATCGCACGTCGAGCCACGCACCTCTCAAACACACTTGGAGGTTGGGCCCACACAGCTGTGAACACTATTTGCAAACCCAACTGAACTACATGCATGTGTGTTTGCGTGTTGAAAACACAGGACTTTTGGCATGTTTCACATTTATCATTATTGAGGTGTCGCTGTAAGATTTATATGTAGTGTTGTCATGATACTGGGAGACTGTTACATGACAGCTTGTCATCTTTTTTTAATTTTTTTTTTTTTATCCATGCTGTGTGTAATTAGCAGCAACTACAGTATGTCATTTTTGTGGTTACATGTCTCAGGTTAGCTTTTCTTGGGGGGAAAAAACCTCATTTTAGCTACCAAAGGGATTTCTGTATCGTGGTGTATGTACCTGTTATAGCTGCTACAACCAAATATCTTAGTTACATTTTCAAAATACTAATATTGTTGTTTGTAATCACACACTCTGCATAGAAACTGTTCGCCAGTTTCTGAAGTCTACCTTAACGGATATGCTGCATGAGACCAGAAATGTATCTGCAGAACTAAAACTAAACTTACTGACAGGGGGGAGGTGCATTTTCCTCTACCATATATGTATGCAATAATGTTACTAATATTTGTTATGCCTTTTTAAATATCATTTGATTAAGCTAAATTGTAAGGTGTATTTTCTATGAAAGGGGACTTTTTTATATAGCTTAGGCAGCATTTGAATGGGATTTTCATTTTATTTTTTATTTTTTTCCCAATACTGAGGAAGAGGTCAGTACTCTTGATGGCCTATGGATGATTCATGCGCCAGTACTGTACACATAAATCATCTGATAATGTGATGGGGAAGATGTAATGGCTCATTACCTGATGGCAGCGATGATGATGTTAAAAAGCCATATCCAGCAGATTATTAGTGTAGTGACTGTCAAGCAAACAGCCTCAAATGAAGCAAAACGTCTCTCCTCTGCCAAAGCGAGACGTCGTGTCTAAATGTGAAAAAAAAAACTTCACTCAATAAAACCTCTAAGATTCATCAACCCAAAAGTCCTGTCTTTATTTTTAGTATTGAAACACATGTAATCTGGGAATAATATCTTCCTTTCAACATGATAGCTGATGTCACTCCTACTAAAATCTCTGCATTGTCTCTAAATGGTGAAATAAGCATTTTAATTTTTTTTTAAAGGCTAATGAATAGTTTATAAAACATGCATTGTTTTAGATTAAACTAAATGGTGTTTACATCTTAATACCCCAGTCATGGCCGGGGGCCCTGGGGCAATAAGTTCTAGGGGCTCCTATTGACCTCCACTATACATAATATAAATAGCAGTTTTATTATTTCCCCCCTGGCAGCCAGAAACCAAGAACTTCTCTAGAGCTGAAATGATTGGTTGATTAATTACTCGACTGACACAAAATTAATCGCCAATCGTTTTGATGATTTATTAAAAAGTCATTTAAGCAAAAATGACAAAAATTCACTGGTACCAGCTTCTCAGCTGTGAATATTTGCTAGTTTCTCAGTTTTCAGTGATATTAATCTCAACATCTTGGCGGATTGATGATGAAAATTTTCGCTGGTTGAATTCTTGCAGTTCTCCTATGATGGAATAATGCTACTTTGCCTGTTTTTTTTTTTCGGTGTGTTTTCATATTTCATGGGTGGGTGGGGGGGGGGCTGTCATCCCTTGCCACCCTTTTTGGACACACAAATTTTCTACCAAATCTGCAATTAAATCAGCTATGTAGACCCAAATGATATGGAGTGAACCTGGGGCTTGTGGGGCCCCCTGGGCAGTTTACCCGCCCTAACCAGCTGGTAATCCAGCCTTGGCCTCAATAATCAACCAGTGATATAATATATATAATAAAACAGTCTGACTCTCTCCAATCTCCATTCCACATAATGAGTACTTCTAGTTTGATACTTTAAAGCGCTGCATTTTGTAAAAAACGTATGTACTGTAATGGAAGTACTTTTACATGGTAGTATCACTGCATTGGGGTATAAGTAAGTGCTCTGGATACCTCTTCTACGCCTGGTCATATGTACAGTATATAAGATTAAACATTTCTCTAGGCGTATTTTTTGATATGACCCATAAAGACAACAGTACCCCCTAGTGGTGTGTCATAATCACAGCAGGTGGAAACGCGAGTCGCTCAGTTTGTCCCTTGTTCTGACTCGTCATTATCCCCACGCCTCGCTGAAGTCGCCCCTCCTCGGTCTCTCCGGCTTTGTACCCAGAGCTGAACCCACGCCGCGGCTACCTTCTCCAAGATCCCGGGGCTGCTAAGCATCTGAAAATGGCCCTCCACGTTCCCAAAGCTCCGGGCTTTGCCCAGATGTTGAAGGATGGCGCCAAGGTGAGGTTAAATCGGCGTGTTGGATTAGGTGGTTAGCGTTGAGTGATTGATTGTGAGCTAGCATGCTAGCTAGCGTTAGCACGTTCATTCGCAGTCATGTGGGAGAGTTCTAGAAAGCAGCCAGGCCGCTCTGAGCTGCTGGACCCGGGGCTGTTAGCACGAACTAAAGGATGGTTTCTGGGTCTGTAACTGTCCCCTCTAGCACTTAAACATGCTGTATATGTGAGGCCGTGATAACTGACTGTCAGACAGCAGTCACACCCAGTTAGCGTTTAGCAGACTGTCAGAGTAGAGTCTTTGTCACCTCAGCTCACTGATGCTGATGCTTCCTGTTTTGGGTCAGTTTACAGGCTCCAACACATCTTACATTTGTCCTTGCCTTAGCAAATCTTTTTGCCTTATTTATTGTCCTCATATACTCCCATATATTCTGATAAATCCATTAAAGTCTTCTGATATTATTTGCTTTCCTGTACTTATTAGGAAGCGTACCAACAAATACCATCTGACACGGACACTGATGAAATGTGATGTAATGTAATGTAATGTAAAGTTGAGTCGCTATTCTGTTGTCTGATGCAGCACTATTCAGGACTTGAAGAGGCAGTCTTCCGTAACATCAGAGCCTGTAAGGAGCTTTCTCAGACCACACGCACCGCCTATGGGCCAAACGGTAAGCACCCTCCTGTGGCAGGAAGATATGTATCTGTATTAAGTCCTTGATTGTGTTTTGGCTTGTTGACGCTTATTTAGGAGAGACGGCAAAACCAATAATGGCCTAACTGTGACGTTGTCGCCCTTTAGGTATGAACAAAATGGTCATCAACCACTTGGAGAAGCTGTTTGTCACCAATGACGCCGCAACGATTCTCAGAGAGCTTGAGGTGAGCACAACTAACGCTTTAGTGTAATATACTGCATACTGGAATTAGATAGATATATATTGATATAGGGAATTTAACTGTTTTCGTGAATGTTGATTATTTTATAGGTGCAGCATCCAGCAGCCAAAATGATTGTGATGGCATCCCACATGCAAGAGCAGGAGGTCGGAGACGGCACCAACTTTGTCCTTGTGTTTGCTGGAGCTCTGCTGGAGCTGGCTGAAGAGCTGCTCAGGATGGGCCTGTCTGTGTCGGAGGTAAGCACATGCATTCACTGGTCATCATCATGCCCTTATTGCTGTGCAGATTATGTGCTGATAAACTGTTATGGCAAGGTCTAAAGTATTGGCAGTAAATATCAGGATTTAGTAATGCTTTTAAGAGCTGATAGCAGTCTGCCAAAATGTAAAATATCTTTGCCACAGGTGATTGATGGCTACGAGATGGCATGTAAGAAAGCTCTGGAGATCCTGCCAGACTGCGTATGTTCCTCAGCCAAGAACCTCCACGATGTTACCGAGGCCACATCTCTGATCCGTACAGCAGTCATGAGCAAGCAGTACGGCAACGAAGACTTCCTCGCCAACCTCATCGCACAGGCCTGTGGTGAGTCGGCAATCCATACTACCTAAACCAAACTGTGGCTGTCAGCTGTCAAAGATAATTCACTTGATAGCAGTATCAACTTTGTATTTTTTTTACTTTCTTTTCTTTACCGGTTTGTGCTACAGTATCCATCTTCCCTGAGTCCGGCAATTTCAATGTTGATAGCGTCAGAGTATGCAAGATTTTGGTAAGCAAGCCTCATCCATTGAATATATTTTGTGTGTGTGTGTGTGTGTGTGTGTGTGTGTGTGTATGTAGTTTGTTTCTAAGTTGATGTCTGTGCTGTTTTCAGGGCTGTGGGGTGACAGCATCCTCCATGCTACACGGCATGGTTTTTAAGAAGGAGGCAGAGGGAGACATCAAGTCTGTTAAAGACGCAAAGATTGCAGTCTTCTCTTGCCCCTTTGACTGCACGGTGACAGAGACCAAGGTAATGAAGTCTCTCTTTGATTCTTTAGAGAAGTGTGACCAACAACTAAAATTAATGAAATGTTATGTTCTGGCATGCTGTAGTTTCCTGTTCTGTTTGGTCAGTTTCACATTTGAGATAAAATGTTGGCCTTATTATCCGAATCTGTTTTATCTCCCTAAAGAGTGGACACATGAGTGGTGTGTTTTTAAATAAACTAAATTGCAAAATATTATTAAAGGGTCATACAACCAAGAATGAGTTTGTGACCTGCCTTTTTCGGGTCGCAACGAAAAGAGAAGAAAATATGATTTTTGGTTGGTGCGAAATTGAAGTTAATGGTGCTAACATTGGTCTTCTCTGTCTCATAGGGCACAGTGCTGATAAATAATGCACAGGAGCTCATGGACTTCAGTAAAGGAGAGGAGGATATGATGGAGGCTCAGGTGAAGGCCATCAAGGAGGCTGGTGCCACCATGGTGGTAACTGGGGGGAAAGTGGCTGACATGGCGCTACACTACGCCAACAAGTACAAGCTCATGGTGGTGAGGTAAGACCGAGAGGACTTCTGATAATCTCAATAAGTGTTAGGTTATCAAGTGATCAGAGCTAGGTGGACAGAAGGTGGACAGATTTTTCTCCTTTAGAATTAAACATTGAATCAAAATGTCTTCCGCCATAAGCACATAGTTTGAACTAAATGGGCATGAGAAGGATGCCAGTTGCATTGGCAGTATAGCAAAGTAACCTAAACGTATACCTACGCCCTGTGTTACTGACTTTAGTTCCAGATTGGTCACTTAATTGAAATGATCAAATTGCAATGGATGGCAGAGAGAGAGATTTCAGTGTGCAAAATACTAGAAAATCTTCTTTGGGCTATGCAGTACCGCAAAAAATGTATTTTTTTCTTAAATTACATGGTATAGCTTTATTTGACGTTTATAATTTTCATATAAGTGTGTTTCAAGTCTTTCGTTGTCTGTCCTCATTATAAAATGACATTCTGGGACTGTTGTCAGATTTTGTCATCATCCCCTGTTGGTTGTCACCACACATTTTTTTTGTTGCATCAGTCTGTAATTTTATGATTACTGAAAAAAATCTACATAATTGATGACAATAATTGATGATAATTGTATTATTAATGTAGTGGTATTGTAAAGTCTTATCAGACCTTTTACCAAGGTCTACTTCCCAGCCTTAAATCCTCTTTTCTTTTTTTTCCCCCCGTCAGGCTTAACTCCAAGTGGGACCTCAGGAGGTTATGCAAGACTGTAGGAGCTGTAGCACTTCCCAGGATGGTGAGACTAGTCATATTTTGTTCAGGTCAGATATTTGAATAATAAAACGGACCATTATATCATGTATAATGATGCTTTTCTGCTTTTGTAGACGGCTCCAACTCCCGAGGAGATGGGTCACTGTGACAGTGTGTACCTGACAGAGGTGGGGGACACTCAGGTGGTGGTCTTCAAACATGGTAAATCACTCTTTGCTCCAGTCTTGTGAGTCTTCATTTTAAAAAGATTTTGCTCTGTATGAGTTTTAGGCTTAACATATTGTCCGCTCTTGATTGTTTCTAACAGAGAAAGAGGACAATGCCATCTCAACGGTGGTGATCAGAGGCTCCACTGACAACCTGTTGGATGACATTGAGAGGGCTGTGGATGATGGAGTCAACACCTTCAAGGTTCTGGTCAGGGTGAGTCGGCACAATCAACCACTGTAGTATTTTTTTTATAACTTTGGTAATAACAAATATAAATTAAAGAATCTGTCAAAAAATATTGAGGCACTTTTGTTCACAGAAAAGATAAATATGTCACATTGGCACGTGTCTCTTTCATTCCTATATTTTTTCTCATGGAGTATTTCAAGTTGATTGACGGGTGAGAATTATTTTCATTTACTGTTCGCCCTACACATCAGTTACAGTTTGTGTGTCATTCATTGTCTGTAGGACAAGCGACTGATACCTGGTGCAGGAGCCACTGAGATTGAGCTGGCCAAACAGATTACCTCATACGGCGAGGTATGCAGATTTGAGTGCATTAGCTGAAATGGAGCAAGTTCAGACTAATGTCTCTCCTCTTGATTTTTCCCTTTTTGTCTTTACTGCATCACCGGCAGATAACTGCAGAAACGTGACCCCCTTTTTTTTTTTTTTTCCCCTCTCTATAGTCCTGCCCTGGTCTCGAGCAGTATGCCATCAAAAAGTTTGCTGAAGCCTTTGAGGCGTTTCCACGTGCACTGGCTGAGAACTCTGGTGTGAAGGGGAGCGAGCTCATCTCTAAACTCTACTCTGCGCATCATGAGGGAAACAAAAACATGGGCTTCGACATTGAGGTGTGTATGTGTACAAAAGAATACACGTAGGGCTTGATTAGGATTTCACAGTTATATTATCTAGGAAATCCAGCGCTTTTATTTCTGTTTCTTGTGAAAGTCACACAGAAGCTCTTTTAAGGAACTTCTATGCGGTGCTGATTGGAAAAACAATTGCGACAGCAGTAACATACTTTATAATGTGCTCTCATGCCTGATTTCGCCACATTACACTTAGAAAATCCTGTAGATAATGCATTTTAAAATCCTGTTACTAAGGTCCTCTTTATATAGCAGGGTCAAGCATCCACAGTGGCATATAACGTTCAGAGTAGCTGCTTTTTATGCTTAACCATAAACATTTTGTATTGGTTACTATTGGTACCCATTAGTTGAAAATCAGTACAAGTAGAACATTTGAGCAACCCATTGCATTTGTTTTTGTATGTGTTGAGCTGCGCGTTTCTGCGTTTGGATCTGATGACTGATGGTGTGGATGCGTTGTTGTCTTTAGGGAGAAGGCCCCGCTGTGAAGGACATGCTTGAAGCTGGCATCCTGGAGCCTTACCTGGTCAAACACTGGGGCATCAAACTGGCCACCAATGCTGCCATCACAGTACTTAGAGTTGATCAGGTGTGTACACAAACACACAAACACTGACACACAGATAATTAATAACAGCCACAAAGTTAAAAAACAAAACAAAAAAAAAACTAGATGCAACTTCAAATTCACGTGGCTCTAATGTTAAAGTCGGACTTATTTCATATATTTCTTATCATCAACAAATCCTATGAAAAGACTAAAATAAACCATGTGTTAGTTTCTCTCTCAATACTTTGACTTCTCTGAGACTGCTGGCCACTATAGGTTACAGCAAACATTGTTAATAGTGCATTTGTTGGTATTTGTTGGGACAGATTTTAGCAGTGGATGAATACACATTTTGTGTTTTGAGTATTTACAGCATCAGGAGTATGTGGGATTAAGTGTAAACTACCGCGCAAATAGTAATTGTAACAAACCCATGTCATCCATTGCAACTGTGAGGCTAACTGATTAGTTTTGAGTAGTGTTTCAACAACAGTGGAAATGACTTATGAGGCACTGATTCCATTGGCAGTACATGTTAGTACAATCAATTCATTGATTTTTGTCTTTTCATGGGTCATTTGTTGACAGTAGGAGAGATACAGAACATTGCCTCATCCTTTTACTCAATCTGCAGACAGTAACAGTGATTGTCAGCATTTTGCTTTGCTGTCCTGCTATTGTTAAATTGAGTAATTGAATCTAATATCATGAGGGTTTTAATTTACCATTATCTGTGCTGTGGAGCAGATACAGTTGCGTTGCAACTGAATTCAGTAGGAGTCGATTCTTTACATTCAAGAGTCTTATTTATTTATTTTTAATTCTTAACAAAACGGCCTGGGGCCTGCCTACCTCGACTTAGCGATGTAGCCAGCTCTCTTTGGGCTTAACTCAGGATTTCTGGTGTCACAAAGCTGGCTCACTTTTACCCTGGGTAGATCACCATGGTAACATATGCTGCACAGCTAACCTGTTAACTTCAGAGGATCAGATCAAACCTTGTAAGTGGCCCCGACCATTGGCCCTCAGATCACTGAAAAAACTGAGTCATCATCCCTACAGGTTACCGGCAGGGACAAAAGAGTTTACAATAAGGTGACAAATAATTAAGACATTAAGGTAACAATACATGTTTTATTTTTTTATAGACAAGTCGTTTTTAAAACAGAGCCTCATACAAACGAAGGGATAGTTTACCGGAATTAATAAATAAATACACAACGTAGATTGTAGCTGCATTTTAAAGATTTTTTTTTTTTTTGGATTCCCGACAGGATCCCTGACAGTGTCGAAGCTTTTACACTCATACACAATCACTGCAGTTCAGATTTACATGAGGGGCCTTTCTGGTGACAAGTGGAAGTAAAAACTAAACCCTCTGTTGTCTTTTATTAGAAAAATAATCCACACACTGAAATATTTCCAAATAATTATCGATGCAACATGCAAGTTAGAATGACCTCAACAGACATTAACTACTTTCTCCTTCTCTGTTTTGGCGGCAGAAACAGTCTGGCATTAAAATATTTTTATTTTATTATCTGCAGCACACATTCATAATGGTTTATTCATCATCAGAGAACCGGACTAAGTTGAACTAACTGTGTGATACAGGCCTGTGGCCTCAACATTTTCCTGTCTCAAATCAGGTTAATAAACCACACAAGGCAGCTGATTTCTGTCATATAAATTGTTTATGTTTATTTTTGTTTTTGAGTTTATAATTTGATATAAAGCTAATGTTCTTATATTCAGCAGGGGAAGTGTTCTTGAGTGACTTAATAGCTCCAGGTAGTTAATGTTAAAGTGCGTGTTTATCTGTGTGTGCGCGTGTGTGTGTGTGTGTGTGTGTGTGTGTATACATATATACGATCCAGATCATCATGGCTAAGGCTGCAGGGGGACCAAGGGCTCCCAAGCAGAGAGGCCATTGGGACAAGGACGGTTGGGATGAAGAGCCTGATAATTTTGAAAGTCACCATTAGAGGGCGCAAACCCACCCTCTGTCAGTAGGTCCTGGAATGTGTGTGTGTGTGTGTGTGTGTTTGACTCAGAAAACTCACACCGATGTGCTCAATCGCTCACAGGGCCACTGAAGCTGTGAAATGTGTGTTCTTTTGCCTGTCACTGCTAACACTGGGTGTGATGCAGAACTCAATGCAGAGAGACTTTGTACAGCTGTCTACATTCAACCACTTCACAGGGTTTTGGTTTTGTTTTTTTTTTTTTAATACACCAGGTGTGTCACTGACAGCAGACTAAATTTGCACAAAGCAGATAGAGTATGGTGTGTTAGCATGCTGCATGCCCTCAACTCTTTCCCTTGCAGGTTGCATGCAACAGAATTAAACATAAAGGCAGCATGTAAATGAAACGAGATGTGAGGCTATGTTGTCTGAAGTGCATTTTTCCTAGTAAGACGTACTCCAGCTACTATGAAGCCTTCCTCAGTGACCAGAGAGATTATTAAAACTCCCTTTATCTTCCCATTGGAGGACATTTCGTGTGGAAATTGTGTCTCTTCACTCTACCTTTTTTTTTTTTACCGAGATGCTGTCAAGCTGCTCTGATTACAGATCTCAGTGGTGCTTCCATTTATTCTTGAAGTTACATTAAATGCAAAGGTTATTCTTAGATTCACAACTTTGTCCTCAGTATCTCAATTTGGATAGATTTTGTGAAATGTACCTGAAATGTTGTGGTTAGTCCAGCAATGAAAATAGATGGATAGGTATTCAATCTCTCTTTTGTCGTGAAAGCAATCATTGCCCTTGCTACATAATTTTTCCTTTTTGTGGCACCTTTTCTCTTACAGCAAACATATCTCCAAATGAGCTCATGAATATTTCATCACAATAAATGGCCTTCCTTGGCATCTGTAGGGATTTAAATCACCCCTTTCTACTTTGAAAATATAGTGAAAGTCATTATTTGAGTACATGAGTTTAAGCAAAGAATTTTGGGCAGGAGTTGGTTATTTCTATGCCTTTGTGCTGTGGCAAAATGAAAGGGATTAAAAAGGAGAAAGTCTGAGACCTTTTTTTTTTTTCTTAGATGCAGAGTACTGTCTAACAAGTTTGTTTTAAAGTCAAAGTTTTTGCAACCTTCCGCCTCAGAGCACGCAGCCTGCTGCTTGGATCTCAGTGATTTTAGCCAGGAAGGATTAAATGACTGCTGTCTTCTCCTTTCAGATCATCATGGCCAAACCAGCGGGGGGACCCAGAGCTCCCCAGGGCAAGAAGGACTTCGACGACGATGATTGAACGTGATGCTGTCCAGCTGACGCGCCTTTAACCCCGAACGCTTACACATGGATTCACAAACCCTTTTCTACTTGTTTATTTAAAGCTCAACAGTTTGGTTTATTTTGTAGAATTGACCAAACATTGGTCAACAAAGTAATATGTGAAAGTAAAATGTACGGATGGCACTGTTTGCTTTTTATGTTCTTAGTCCCAAATAAAAGGCACTTGCGCTGTCATGTCTTGGTTTGGATTGGGTTTCTTACTTCATTGTGTCACTCAGCCATCTTCTGAAATTGCAGTGCTTTGTGTTGGCAGGTTGAATCGGTACTCTGTGTAGTCATGGCCATTGTTTTGATCACATATTTAAATTTTTAATCTTATCCTGCTTCGAGTTTCCTAGTGATTCAATTCAGAAACGAAATATGTTAAAGTTATGGTGTGGTTGGAGCCATTGTCACCCAAAACTACTGTGCGCCTCCCATGTCCACCCACGGTGGACCCGTACACGCAAACACGCATGAGTTTACCTTTGGAGGCTGCCCGGCGGGTTTTCATGTGACACGTCGAGGCAGCAGCAATTATGCATGCGCTGGTTTATTTTTAGGCCGAGTGAACTGAAGAATTGCCAGGAGAGGTCCGTCGGAGATGTAACATCACGCGACGCAGAGCGCATTTGCGTTCGCAAACCCTCAGACCCGCCACGCAAACGGTATGAAAGATGACAGACGGACGGTCACGCATCTGTGGAATCGCTGTCTGCAGCTCTGGCTCCAGGGAGCAGCAGGGGGAGCTGGACTCCGCCAGGTTGCAGTCTCATTGGCTGGCCAGGACGTGGGCGGATTTGCGCTGACGTTGCCCGTACTCGGGATTAACTTGTTTTTATGTCGCCATATCTGTTACATTTTACACAGGATATCCCGATCGCCCGCAGCTGGGTGATACAGAGTGTTAGTTAGCGTGTTCAAGCCTTAAATTGGCGCGCGTGTGTGTGTGTGTGTGTGTGTGTCGTGCGTGTGACTGTGGACAGGCTGCCATGGGGGCGCGCAGTACAATGTGACCGCCTGGATGAGGAGCAGACGTCGCACTGAGGGTACAGTGCCCCGTGCCGATGTCCTGTCACACTGATGGGGGCCGACGGCAGTAAAAACAGGAAGGTGAGTTGAGTGAGGTTCACGGTTGCTAAGGTGTGACGCACGTAGGAGGGGTGGGGGTTACTTGTTTCCATGGCGATGATTTGGTGCCCGAAATCCCCAGGCGGTAACGACGATGCCAATGCTTAGTGACTGTTTTAAATGTATTTTTGTTTTTTTTATTTTTTTAGCAGTCTAATAAAATTGCGTAGTTAACGTCAAATTCGTAGTTAAAATTACACTTAATGTTATCCCCTAAATATCTTTCCTGTTAGTTAGCCAGTGTACTCGTAATCATTACGCTTTTATTTCGAAGACGGGATCGTCACGCTTCCGGTGTTAACATCGCAAATCTATAGGCAGCTGAGCACCTTTATAAACAGTTTCGGAAATTAAATCCCAGCACCGGCCATCTCTGGCCAGGGGTCTGTCGATGTCCCGCTGATGACAGTAAATTCAGATGAGTGACTACAGTTGTGTCCATGTGTCCCTTCATTTGGCTCAGATGATAGCAACATCCTGCATGGCTGAGTACACACATTTTGCTCCACGGAGCTGCAGATCTGTGGTGCAGCACAGGCCCCAGGGGGAGAGGGGCCGTGTGACCGAGTGGCTGCAGACTGGATGTACACCATGCATCTTTTTCCTTCTTGTTAAATCAAAAATGAGAGCAGGAACAGTTCAATGGAACGTATCCGTTGGCCACTGATGCATTTTAGGGATTTTTTTCACAAGCTGAAATGTTCCCTTTCATGGTTTGCATCAAAAGTGTTGCATAATTTTTTACACATGCAGGTTCCGATTTAATTAACAGGCGTATATAAATCCTAATAAACATTACCTTGTCTCAAACACAAGTGGGTGGCAGTCTAGTAGACATAGAGCTGCTTTTCATTTGTGTGTATGAGTCTTTTCTTTTTGCCAAATTAGTTTTACAGTAACATAAGCAGGTGCAACTCTATTAGCACTCACTAGCTAATGGGGAAAATTACATCTGCCTGTGGATAAAAAACTAAAAACTACAAGTTTTATAAATCTGTTTTATTCATAAAATTTTTAAAGTGCTCAAAAATAAAATGCTTTATGAGAAGCAAAACACTAACGACAAAAAGGGGCTGTATCTGCATCGCCTAGAAATGTTGGGCCCCCATTGAACGGTGCTGGGAAAAATATGGCCCCTGGATGAACCTAATTGCAAACCCCTGCAGCAGACATATGTGTGTAATTGCTTAAGTGCAGCTACAGAGTTGGAAACTGAGTTAGTCTAAGAGCTTAGGAGCTGTGTTTGCACTCAGCAGCAGCTCAGCCGTGTGTGAATATGAAGCAATGCTTAGGCAACTTTCCCTGGTTAAATAGCGAAAATAAACATATTTTTAAAAAGCTTCCCTTTGTCCCGTATGGCTTAATACACCTCTGTTGGCTCATGAGTTACTGGCCTATGAACTCCCAAAAGGTCAAATAAAAAACCTTTGCTTTTAGCATTGCATGCCAGCTTCGATAAGTGCTGATACTTGTCCTTGCTTAACAAAAGCCCAGCAATGTCAAATGAACAGTCCCTTGACTAACACTGTTTGTCAGTTTGAGACTCTAGGAGTTGGCCCTTTATGTTCTTGGTAGGAAATTCACATTAATTGTCTTCCCAGAAAGCACTGCCATGATCCACAGTCATTCAGGGTAATAACCCCACAGTGCTATAAGCTATCTTTCTATCTAGCTATCTATCCTGTGCCACAATTGCGTCTCGGTGTGTCCTCCTCTGTCTCCCCTACAGAGGCCCACTGAAGGGCGGGACGAAGAGCAATTCTCATCTCGATGGCGTGGCTTCCTCTCCAGCGTGGGTCTGTCTATCCCAGCAGGCCTCTGTCGCCTGGCCCCACCTGGCCTGCGTCTGGGCCAGCGTCGAATGCTCCAAGGGAAGTCCCCTGACATCCCAGAGCACGTCCTGAGGTTGGCGGGAGTAGGCCCAGACAAGCTGAGAGCCGAGTGGAGCCTGCCGGGGTTCATTACCATGTTCCTGCCCGAATTCCCCCACAGAACTGTGCCTGGGCACGAATACTTTCAGGTAGACCTCGATACCAACGAAGACACCAGTAATGTGTAAGGCTTGATATGATTAGACAGTACATTACTTGTGTTTTGAAATCCACCAGGTGATGGGTTACATCGCTAAAGGTTCGTTTGGACCCATTCTGAAAGTGAAGGACAAGGCCAAACAGAAAACATATGCGGTCAAAGTGAGTCTTCTGCCTGAATCTCACATTTTAAATCTGTTTATTTGAGTGATCAAAGCCATGAATGATCAGTCAGTTTATTCATTCGTAAATGTGGTATTTGCAAATACAGTAATATACAAAGTGACTATTTGTAGACCTGTAAAACACAAGGTTAAAGAAATACATTGTTTTTTGTGCTGGCAAGACTATGATAGCCTTAAAATTAACCAGAAATTTCTATTTAATGGTCAAAATTAGCCTCAAGTCAGGACCTTTAACTGTAGTCATTGAGGCCTTTTACATTCAAACTTGTTGTAGTAAACTGTAACTGTGTAATAAGGATTTTTGTCCAACTCATTATCATTACAGTCCTGTGTGAGTCCTATGAAGTCTTATTTCATCTCAGTATTTTTGTCGGTCAACAGGTTATACCTAAATCAGAGATTCTGAGACTTGGGGTCTTGGAGCAGTCAAAAGAAGAAGTTATAGTCCAAGTAAGTACCAAGAACAGGCCTTTAAAATCATTGAGTGTTTGTAGATTTGGGAAGGAATGACGTCTTGAAAGTTTTTAGACATTGATAAACTGTATGCCTTTAAAAATACTTTTTTTTTTTTGGAAATAGTTGAGTTTTGTTTTGTTTTTTTAATGAAGAAAGTTGCCGGGAGACATAAAGCCAATCAATGGCTCAGACCCAGCACAGGGGGCCCCCTCCTCAGCGGAATAATGTGAAGCCAATCAACATCTCTCTGACCCAGGGGGGTCTACTTTTAAATTGTTTTATGTTTTCAAAAACCAAAGGTTACTAAAGTATACAAACATACGGACTTCTCTTTGGTCGATGGCCAGAAGTGAGATTTTCCAGGTTGACCTTTGACCTTTCCCCGCAGCGTCAGGTGCGCCACCCATTTGTCCATGACCTCCAGGACTGCTGGCAGACACAGCACCACCTCTACATTAGTGAGTCAGCCAGAGACCAGTAACCCAATCCAACCCAGATCCACTGTCTAAAACCCCTCACTCCACTTTATTTCACCACAATACTGGTAGTCTTATCCAGGATCTACCCACAATCCCCAACCCAACACCTAGAACATGAGGAACAAAATACAAAGAGCTTCCTATCAAGTCTTTTTAATTCTTTTTGCTTGTACAGCACCTGGAGACACAGACTTTACCGAACCCCTACAACCCCAAACTACCACTGCCTGTGCATCCTGTGGCTGCTTTGCCCCCTTTTCTTCTCCTTTAGAGCATTTACCCTTTTTTTCCAAATCAGTCACTGACTCAGAAAGTGTGACCCAGTTTGTTTGCTTCCCCACCCCCTGTGGAAAGAGAGTGTCTTAGCCCGGGGACCAGATGTTTGAACGCTGCTGCAGCTCAACACGGAATACATGTGTCACGTTCAAAAATAAGGACGTCCCTGTTTGCTTAAACACTGAATCATCACTGAATCACATCTTTTAAGTCATAAATATAGAAATGGAGCATAAGCGTCGCTGAACATTTTCCTTGCTTCTCATGTTGACTTGTGTAACAGCGATCGAAAAAAATTACTATCTCCAATTAGAGAGGGGTGATCCATTATTCCGGACACACACACCTATACACTTGTGCACACCCAACCCACTTTGTGTCTTTATTTTTCAGAAGTGTGTCATTGGCAGACCGGCCAAAAACAGCCTAAAGTAAATTGCCTTTGTTTGGTTTGTAGAGGAAGATACTACAGTTTTTCACTGGCCTCCCTTCCAGATTACACTCCCTTTTCCTAACTTCTTTCACCAGTGTGTGTTCCACACCCCGCTGACCTTCCCCACCCATCTACACCTCACATTACATGACAGAGGCATGTTTTGATACTGTGTCTGCTCCTGCAGTGTGCGACTACTGCAGCACCGGAGACCTGTACACCTATTGGCAGATGATTGGTCAGTTCACAGAGGACACAGTGCGAGTGTTTGCAGCGGAGTTGGGATGTGCGATCGGTGAGTACGCTCCAGGGATATTAACAGAAGTGGTTCAGCCCACTCACATACAGTGGCAGGAAAAAGCAAACCCTTTGGAATTACCTGCATTGATGTACAAATGTTTGTATCAACATGTGGCCAGATCTTTATCTACGTTACAATTATGACCTAACACAATTTATTTTAACTAATAACAAACAAATCATTGTATCGTTCTTGTCCATATTGAATACATCACTCAAACATTCACAGTATAGGATGGAATAAATATGTGAACCCCTGAGCTGTAAACAGGGCACCGCATACCAACGTTAAAACATTGCTCCCAAATTAGGTTCAACTAGTTATTAAATCCAAGGGTTCACTTGCTTTTTCCACCAGCACTGTGAATGCTTAATGGGTGTGTTCAGTAAGCACACAGAAGATTATCATCATTTGTGTGCTATTAGCTTAAGCACATTGTGTTTGTCTATACTTGTGACTTAAATGAAGAACAAATCACATTAAATGCAGAAAACCGGGTAATTCCAAAGGGCTCACATACTTTTTCTTGCCACTGCACTGATACACCTCCCCTTTCTCCTCAAATAAGATTAGATCAGACTTGTCTACATGAAAGTTTCCACAGTTATGTAATTGTGAGTAATTATAAAAGGGCATCTAATTAAAATGAGATGAGCTCTCAAAGGATCTCCCTCAGCAACAAGGCAGTGCCAGCCTTTTTAATATGCCAGTAGGAAGACAGAGTGGTGGATTTGAAACATGTTTACTGGGTGTTATATTTTTGTTCTTCTTTGCCGTCTTTTCACAGGCTTCCTGCATGACTTTGGGATCATCCACAGAGATGTGAAGGTAAAAGAGGATGGTAATAGGTAAAAGTTTGGGACCAAAATGATTAGTAGTACAAAATGCAAACAAATGCATTTCTATTTAACAAAGATTACAGACAACAGAGGCTGAATGCTTTATAATTTATAGGTTTTTAAACACGGATCTCAAGGTTGTGATGTTTGACCCAGATTCATTAACATAAAATATTAATGAATATAATATAATCTGTCAGCACACATTGTTAATTCCTGAATTCCTGTTTGTTAGTCGGTTCATTGATGCATACTTGTGTTTAACCCATTCAAAAAAATCTGTTGCTACATTTATATTTTATTGATGGAGAATTCTATTGAATAATAATAATAATAATAATAATAATAATAATGAGAATAAGAAATCCAAGGCTCAGGAAAATAAGCTACGAGGTTCTTCTTCTTAGTAAAGTTAATTGAGTTCAGTGAGTGGTGGTGAATATGGATGGGTGTAATTAAGTAATTCAGTCTTTTTGGTACTTCTTTGCAGATGGAAAATATCCTGCTGACAGACAACGGTGAGTAAAAACTTGTCCCCAGCAGAGAGCAGCATAGCTCTGGTGTGCAAGAGAAGCACAGAACCTTCCAGAGAACATCCTGACTCTGCACAGCTGTCAGTCAATAACACCTTAATGCAAACAGTACATCTGTTAGCACGGACAGGGGACAGCCTGTGTATCCAATTACATGCACTAAGGAGATCAGATTATGATGGGAATATTGACATGTTTTACATCAGTTGTAACTGCATCAATACGAAGAATCCTAATTCAGAGCCTCAGGTCACGTGTTCATAATGATGTAGAGAAAAATGGTCTGTTCTAGGACACCTCCGCTTAGCTGACTTTGGTTTGTCCCGTCGCCTGGAAAGAGGAGGACGAGCCTTTACTATTTGTGGAACAATCCAATACATGGGTGAGAAATAAACCGAATCCACCTCTGTAGCTAATTCCTGCCAGAGTCACAGATGCTTGGACACATTAACAGACTAATACTTGGTGCATTTATTAATATATTTATGCACAAATATATAGTAAATATATAGTACTTCCTGTGCTGTGAACATGCACTGTCTGCTCTGCAGCCCCAGAGGTGCTGAGTGGCGGGCCCTATAACCACGCAGCTGATTGGTGGTCGCTGGGAATTCTGCTTTTCTCATTGGTGACTGGGAAGGTGAGCTCTTGTCGCCAGTGGGCTCGGCGTGTCTTGCATGATAAGCTGATATTACTCACAATTACTCCTCCGCTGACGTAGCTGAGCTTGAATTTTGATGCATAATTTTGATGTTTCATGAGGTAATTTCACACATTTTTTCGGGGTATCCCAGGGTACGAGCAAGTTCTGAGAAGAGCTTGACAACATTTGTAATGTAATTATCTAAATTTAAAGGGCTCAAGTTGGTTTCTTTAGTTATGTTCTGCAATGCAAAAGTGTGAAATCTTTCAAATTTCTAAAAATGGAAACACCCTAAATTATTGTACCTCCATCCGTCCTCAGTTCCCTGTGCCTCCAGAACCAGACCACTGCAGCATGCTGAGGAAAGTGAGGGGCTTTCCCTACGAAATGCCCCTTAGCTTCACCCCCCCATTTGCCTTGCTAATAACTGAGGTAATTACACAAACTGCAATCATTTTGCTCCAAAACACTAAATCTGCACTACTGACTATTCGACTACGTGCACCAGGATTTAGGTATGTCTAGTCTGATATTGTGACCTACACCCATTTTTCTGTCCAGCTTTTGTGCAAGACTCCCTGCCGCCGTCTGAGGACCCTTGATCGTTTCAAGCGTCAAACCTTCCTCCATGGCATAACTTTTGACCTTGCCCTGCTGCAGCGCCAGCCTATGGAGGTAACTGGTGCATGTCGGGATTTAGTCAGTGTGGTTGCTCCCTCTCTAAGTTCCAACATTTGTCAGACTGTTGAAAAAATGTTCAATATGCAAGCAAAGTGAAGTGATTTATTTATTTTTTTTCCCTCACTGTCCCTTTCCAGGTGATTCTGGAGCTGAGAGAGAGACCAGACCGAGCCGCCAAAGCTCGACGAGGACTCACTTTGTCTCTGCAGCCTCTGAAAGGCTTCGACTATGACTCACTCCTTAGCCCTCCAGCCACACCAGACGCACAGTTGGATGCCAACCCACAAACTCACACTGTTGCACCGCTGCCCGGCCCGGCACTCACACTGCAGACTGCTCAGGAAAAAGGTCCAGGCAAAGAAGTGTTTGTGTGATGGACTTTGCGTTTACAGTATGATTACTAACACACTAAAGGTAAATGCCTGCATAAATGTACTTCCGCACACTTATTCACCCTTACACACAGGTGTGGTGCGCCTTGTCTTATTTAGAAAAAGCCAAAACGGCTGATTATGATTTAATTTGATATATAGTTTAGAAGGGAATGATTCCATTGAGTGAAAAACCCCACTTCCCCACTTGTATTGGAAAGTTTTATCTTTTTTTGTGATGTACTGGGCACTGTTTTTTTTCTTTTTCTTTTTTTTTTGACTTGTTTGCCTTTTTCCAATGAGCACCTTTTCAAGCCTTCTGTATTTGCTCAACACTTGTGCAAGAAAGATTGCGCTATTGTCCATCTACTTGTAGTTTTTCAGTGACTGGTCATGGTTGCCCTGTTAGCACATAATATACAACTGCTATCAAATTCACCCCACATGGAAAAGTGCACCAAATTTCTTTCTTTCTTTTTTTTTTCTTACAAGTTATGTGTAGTTAAGTAGACAACCAAAACCCTTCTGCCTTTGCTTTAATATTGAACGATTATGAAAGCATTTAGGCAGAAGTAGACAGAAGAAACTCCTTGCCTCATTCAACAGAATGAGGCAAGGAGTTATGTTGTGACAACCTTTCCCAAACTTGACCTTTACTGCCTAAATTCTGTTGCAGCAGAAACATCTCTTTTCCTGTACTATGTAAAACTTATCCAAGCATCACGACATCAGATCAGAGACGGGTACACCCTCAATGTCTACTTTATTATTTATAATCTGCAACTCAGGGGAGCGCTCACTGATTTTCCCAAGTCAGGCTTGAATTGGAGCCCAAGATGGCACCCAGCTGTACAGATCTGAGCTGGGACTGTAAGGTTTGAATGAACAACAGTATTGTTTACCTCCACTTGACATTTTGATAGATACAGGGCTTTTTCTATTGTCCAAGGCTGCCGTAACTCTAGCTAGTAATCAAACCTACATGCACTTACCTGATCATCAGATTATATTGTGATTTTTTGCCCTGATGTGTACCCTGAATGCCTCACATGTGGGATCCTGAGCTTGCTTTTTTTGTCACAAAAGTAATTATTTATAAATTCCTCTTTACAAAAGTTTATATGAACATTTTGGATGCTATTTGTTGTTATATGTTATGTTACAATGTATTTTTGTAATTACCATGTAGCACCGATGGAATATTAAACTCTTACTGTACAGCGATCTGCTGATTTTGTCTGCATTTGATTGCTTGAAGAAGAGAGACAAAGAGAAATAGTTTTCAACTATAATATATTTCAGTCAGTAATATGTTGAAAATCCTGCTTCTCTTTTTATAGCATGCCTGTGTTTGGTTAAGAAATCACATTTTTTTAAAGTATCCAGTAGTGGACATTTTTATTAAGTTTGTACTGTATTTAAGTACAGTTTAAACAACTGATAACTTTATTCAACAAATAACAGCACACAGCACATCAGGCACAAAACAAGTACACAACACATTACAGATGAGCTGATAAAATTAAAAAGGTACATACATATTTATAAAACAAGGGATAAAAGCAAAACTAATCCAGAAAGAGTGTCGGGAACCTAAAAACTTCCAATTATCTATGTAAATACATTAAAAAAGTTAACAACATAAACAGATTGGTTACTTATATTGTCGTAACAACTAATAATAGCTGCAAGACTGCAAACAGTGAGTAACATTAGTGGTTTTGAAAACATGAGGATTTAAATCAGACCAAAAATATCATTGTTATATCAAAGTGGCAGAATAAATTGACAGAAGCTTCATCGGCACGACCACAAAAAGAACAAGACTTAGCTACATCCACATTTCTTTGACTTTATTGAGAGTACACGAGTTCCAGGGTCATTTTATTTGTGCTTTGTTTTTAATCATATATGCTGACTCCACTCAAAAGTAATTCAGATGGTGCGTGTGCTCTTCCACCACACCATAACTGAAAAGTTGCAGAATCATTTTTTCCAATTTACAAAAGGGTACGCATCATTTTCAAAAGTACACTTTTTGACGCTATAGTTTAACGCTAGGGAGAATTAAGATCTGTATATATATATATATTTTTTTTTTACCAAAGTACGAGCTTCCACAGTTTGACTTGCTTTTGTCTTTTAGACTCTTTTATTGAATAAATGTACTGTCTGAACTCCCTGCTAAAGTTGCCGAATCATGCTGCATTCACGCTCTGAGTCGTGACGCTGCCCGGCGCGTGCGCGATAGCGCCCCGTCGTCGTCGCGTCACGTGACGCAGAGGCGCGAGCTCCGCCCCCGGGTCGAGGCTTTTCTAAAGGGTCACGTTGCGCTGCCGCAGTATCACAGGAGACCGTCTCGCATCCTCCGCACAACGCCCGCCCGCTCTCTGCCCGTTCGGACGCCCGTCAGCAGGTAAGAACCGCCGCTCGTCTGGTCAGCGGGACACCTGCGGAACCCTCTGCGTTGTGTTACTGAACATACTCAGAAGATGATAATACTGATGAGGACGATGATGATGATGATGATGATGATGATGCTCTGCACAACCTAGACCCAACTTCACCTTCCTCGCTAGTTTCTCGTGAATCAGTAACTACAGCTAATTAATAGCTACAATTGGTACCCGTGGCACTAAATGGCGTCGTCTCCTTCGACAGAAAGCCAATAAAAGTCGTCGACGTCTTCAACAAATCCGTTTAAAGTTGCGCATTTCAACACATCATCGAAATACGCAACAGGAAGAGACGCTAAAATGGTGACCTTCAAGGGTGAGCCCGTCGCGTCTGCTTCCAGTTTAAACACACTCGACGAACTCTCCCGTTTTACACGTTTTAACTGTAAGATCGATGGTAGTTTACTGTGTTTTTAGGGCCGCAGTGGTAGGTGATGACGGAGGGTGGCAGTGGGGAAGTGGCCTGGCAGTGTGTATCTGAGCCTAAGCACGTAGACATCCTCTGCTGTGATGGGAGGCGGATGTATGAGTAATTCATTCAAAGAAATGGAGTATCTCTTGCTGCAGCACGTACCTGTGTATTTTACCACCAGGCTTCGTCCTATATATACGTCCATATATATGTATTTAATTTACTTGTATAGATGAAATTATTCGTCCATTACTTGATTAAGCAAAAACGCTGATTCACCCTTTCATTTTTAAGTCATTTTTGAGGAGAAAAAAAAAATCACTGGTTTCAGCTTCTCAGATGTGAATATTTTGTTGGTCAGAAAAATAAGGGGGAAAAAAGCTATTTAAATATCTCAGCTTAGTCTTTGTGAAAATGTGATGGGTATTTTCATGATAATCCATAATGAAGATAATAGTGACTTCCAGACCTAAATTAGAGTACGTATGACAGCTGCAACTAACTGTTATTTTCAATGTCAGCTAATCTCTATTTTATTAAATGTTTTTGGTTGCAAAATGTCACAAAATAATTTAAAAATATCCACATCCCAAAGATATATTCAATTTTAAGAGGCTGGAAGCTGTGAACTTTTGGCACCCTTGCTTAAATGATTAATTGAATATTATAGTATTTGACTATTCATTTTCTGTTGATCATCTAATTTATTAATTGGCAAATTGTTTTAGCTTTAGAGTATATATGTGTGTGTAATGTATATACATTATATGGAGTGTCATATAAGCATATAGGCTATTTATACAAACAGTACACTGACAACACAATCAGACTTGGTGTAAATCTCAAAAGTGTAATGCAAGAATGTAGGGTACAGAACATATTTGGATTTAAATAATGTTAGTTGTTAAGTTTTGTAGTTTTCGTTTAGTTAACAGATTGTGTAGTAATCACATTTTTTTTCTCTGTTGTTCCTTTAACCTTAATCATTTGTTTTCCCTCTCTGTGTTATGGAAACAAAAAATACAGTTTATTCAAATTGTCATGCAAACTGAAGATAAAGGAATAAAGTTTAGTTTATCAGTGTTTAAGAGAAAAACGTCACTTAGTGTAATCTGCACATTCTCACCAGCATCAACCTCTCTCTGAACTGCAATGCACACAGCTTTGACGTCTGCCATAGGCTCTTGTATCAGGGAGCTGCATGGGAAACAGTGCTCCTGCGAGCACTGCTGGATCAAGGCCTGAAGATAGAAAAGGCTCAAACACAGGGACGTGCATCAGTGCCAAGGCCAGCAGCCCGTCTGGTAACAAAACGCAGCACAGCAAGCAGGCTTTTTACTTTTGACTAGTGCTGCCCCGCAGGAGCCATGTCCCCTCCTTAAAGCTCATGCAGCTTGCAATGTAGAGAATTATAAAAAGGTTGGTAAACCTCCAGGCAGTGATAATGATTCAAACGCCCCTATCCTCTCCCTATATGCTTATTATTGTAATATTAACAACCAGTAAATGTTTTAACTGCAATTCCAGCCTGAGTAGGGGTAGCTATACTCAGTTTACCCCCACTGAGTCCCTGCCTGCAGCCTTTTAAATACTACGCAGTATAGTATGCAAGCTTCAAACATCTTGTAGATTAATGCTTGCAGCAGTGCTTCAAAAAAGACCAGCTGCAGCAGGATTGCTAGCGATGTAGATGTGCATTCTGGACTGAGTTTGATGTTTATGTATCTGTGATCTCTAACTGCTTCCCGGGTTGGTAAGTGAGCCTGTGCAGCATCGGTTTTCACAGAGAAGAACTGAGTGACTGTTGTAGCGCAAAGAACACAGTGTGGTGTCTGGTCTAATCATCCTGTCCTTTCTAAGGTGAAAGCTTAAATTAGAAAGAAGCATCAGATACATGATGGCTGAGATGAAAATGGGTTTCAGACAGGGAATACATATGTAATTGTTCATCTGTTTTGTCTTAACTAGGGTGTAATTAAACTTAAGTTAAAATGTTGTATCATACTGTTAACTCAGAATGGTGAAAATGTGAATTACTTGTCAATTTTCCATTGAAAACATGCCTGTAAATCTGGTCTGCAGTATGATCACTGCTGGCTGCATTTGACTGATGTATAATGACAGTATTTTTAACATATAGTGATCACAGTTTTAAGTGGTTTTGCATGACGCCACAGTAGGGAGTTGGCCGCAGCATCTTGATGTCGCAGTGCAGAAGTGGCGTTTGTCTTGTTGTGGTCAGCCACTGTGCAACAGGCTGGAATGAAATCCCAGAGACACGATAGAGAGAAGATTAAGAAACACATCTTTTACAAATCTCAAATTCGATCTTGTTAAGACATCCTAATTTTTATGGAAATGATTCAAATACTGATTTTGTTTTTTTAATGACCACCCCAAAAATATAATGCCTTTAATTATGAAGTGCATTTTAAAGCTATATTTGTCTGGAAGATAAACCTTGTCACCAGTGGTAGTGCCTGATAATAGCATGCTGCTACTTAAGATCATGTCAAAGTGACATTTTTGCAGTAGGGTGCATTTATGTTGATATGGAAAATTTTTCTTTTTCCCTGGAGCAAGCAGATACACAAATTCCCACGTGAGAGAACAAGAGACAAACAGGCTACCAGAAAAAGGTTAAAAGTTGTGAAAATTCTATTATACATCTCATTAGCCCACTATAGTATTTGTTAGTGATTGATTTGCAGGATCTGCTAGTGATTACACCTATTTATTTTACCTAAGCACATGTCAGTCTGCAGTAATTATAAGATGTACATTGGTTCCTTCGAGATTTGAAGAAGTGATGTAACCAAAGCTACATTTTATCAATATTTTCAAATTTTTCTACCAACCAAGCTTGCACTGAATTATATACTATAAATAAATGTTGGCGTTTGAGCATTGAATTGTCAGCGGAGCTTATTGCTGAACTGTGAGGGCTCTTCAGCAGCTTTTGGTCTGCTTCTTTGTGGCCTTTCATCAGGACTTTCAATAGACCACCAAGGATGTTTTTTCAACTGATCCTCATTCTGGACCAAGTCGGCTTCTTCAGTCACGTGAGGGAAATCAAACTCTGTGAGCAGACTGGATCCATAATGAATGTTTCAGTGCTGGGCGCTTTCCATCTGTCAATAAATTTTGGAATTTCCCACCAAGCCTTTCAAAGCTGTCAGCAAGTTGGAGCGGCTAATTGTGATGAAGGTTAGCTTCATTTTCAGGGTATACAGGATTGAAGATGTTTTCATCAGCATCAAACCACTTTGCTTCTTGGGTTTTCTAAGAGGAAAGCAATGAAGCTTCTCCTTTTTGTGGATAGAACTTGAAGGATATGAAGTGTATTGCATAATACTGAAGTCAGCCAGTTAATCATTGAATTAAGCAGCTCTGCGTGATACACTTCCTTATTTTTTGCTTTTGTCACATCTGTGGTGCCCGGGCCTTGAAGCAGGTGATAATTATCTAATGTGCTTATGTGTTGTTTTTGTTCTTAAGTGCTCCATGGAGGGCGAGTGTTTCCTGGAGACACATAAGGAGCAGACACTAAGACAGAAAAGACTAAAATCACTTACCCTTGAGTTTGTGAATAACTTGCGTACGGAAGCAACTCTTGAGTTGTCCTCTGCCAGATCTTTGAAAAAGCGCAATTGCAATAATCAGGTTGTAGTCTCGTTTATGCTCCTCAATAGCTGAGGCCAGACCAGACAGTGTACACACCTGACAGTGTTTCAGATTTTCATCATTGGTGACATCAAAAGCTAAAAATCTGTGGCGCAGACATACAAAAGTTTCATTCTGTGTATAGAAAAACATATCATGGTCACAGTAAGAAAACCCAAGTTGTCTTGTCTTAGGCAGCATTGATGTTTATCGACCTAGCATTTTGGTAAAACAGCAACAAGAAACCTGGCTGTCACAATATCACCAGTAGCGAGAAATAAAACATCTCCCCACCAAACGTGCTCTTGGCTAATCATATGTCAGAGGCAGGTCACACACACACAGTAGGGCATTGTCCTTCAAGGTCCTATGTTTATGCCCTCAGGCGATTAAAAAAAAATCTATATACGGCAAAATTGTGTTGTTCATTTCGATATTCAACTGACGAGGCCATTTTGGTTTTAAAAGGTCTGGAAACTCTTCCCCTTGTTTGACTCAACATTGCATAAAATTTAGACTTTACATCGCCTCGCAAACTATTTTGCAGTGTTTTCTCAACAGAAACCCAACCACACTGGGCCTGAAGTCAATGAAAATGTATCAACGAAGCACGCAGGTGCTTCACAAAAGATAACAGGTATTTGCTGAGCATGAGTTTTGTCTGCCTAACAGTGGAGCAAGGCTGTGCATACTAAAGTCCCACTTATCGTGCCAGTACCCTTGGTTTGGCCTTTATCAAGTGTAAATACAGTGTTTTATTCACTTGAGAGGTCTGCATGCGTTTATACTCCTGGTTCCAACTTTTCCCCCCTCAGGGGACGTGTTGTAACCTGCGGGCCTGACCTCTGTAATTTCAGCTGCATGTAGAATTTAACTATAAGCAGTGAGCCGTGCTTGACATTCGTGTTGTGGTAACTACTCAGTGTTTTCACTGAGACGCCTTTGTGTGTGTGCGTGTGCTCCAAAGGTTGTTATCTCATAGCTTTAAGCTGAGGATTAGCACAGAGGATACAGGGTATGTCAGGCAGTCCCCTACCACTGCAAACCAGCCTCAGTTGGAACTTAAACAGTCGTATGAGTTTATTGTGTAAAAGCATGTAAATGTTAGTGTTAGTATCCGAATACTTCAGCACTTATGCTTAATACTCTGTTGCATCCTGTTATCTAGTAAGCCTGTTTTTCCTTTTGCATGATGCAGACGAAAGTTGATGTGGTTTGTGTTAAACATTCCTTTGGCTTCGTACTAAGATTTCTTCGTCTCAGGGAATAAACCAGACAACTCGTTTTAGCCTAAGATGGTAGTTCAAACTTAGTCTAGACTAAATTAATTATCTGTATTCACTCTGGTCAAACATTTATTTTTAATATAACTGTTTGTATTTGGTTCTCTTTCACTTTGGGCTGCAAATCTCAGTGTAGCAAACACCCCCATTCACAGCTAACTGGAGCTAACCTCTGTGCTTGTCACTAAAGGAGTAGCCTCCACCCGTCAAACAGAATCATCTATAGCTGATTCAATACTGTGGCACATGTTGGGAGTACTGGTGATGTTGAACAAAGCTATAACAGTGTCGTCGTTAGCTGGGAGCAGCTTGGCAACTGGAGTGGTCGACCAAAAAGAGAATTAAAAGCTTGTTCCCCGGCACAGTCTGTATTAGCGGGAGTAACACGTTATAGGGAAGTGCGAAAATGGGAGTGTAAAAATCCCATTTGTGTTCATCTTGTATGCATCCAGTAGTTAAAGCAGCAGCATTCCTCAGTGAGCACAGGTGGAGGTTTGAAAGAAACTAAAGGGGGGGATTAAAAATGTGGACGCATGTCAGGAATTGATCGATGCAAAGAAGTCAAAGGCAAGCGTACGTGCATTGCACAAAGAGGGATATAATGACTTTAGTGGAAAGCAGGAGAAAGCAGAGTGTTGCTGAGGAGAGAGTAACAAGCCGTGCTGCATCCAGTCCTGCAGCTAAAAAACGAGTACTTGCAGCAGAGTATACAGGAGCGCCGTTACATAATCGCACCCTCTCTGTCTTCTGCCATTAGGAGGGGGGTGGGGAGGGGTTACGTAACTGCTTATTTACGGCAGAGCGAAGAAGAGAATAGGGAACGGAATAATCTGGTTTGAGACGTGTGTGTGCATGTTTGCACGTCCTAACAGCACGGCTACTCTCACTCTCTATATGACTGAGACCAGACTGCATATCAAAAAGACGTTTTTTGTAACACAGTCATATTCAAACTCAGATGGTTTGAATGCCAATGAGCAAGCTTTATATGGAGTCTAGAAAAGAGCTATTTCACCCATCATCCTGCCCTCACTGAGAAGAGCTCATTTCTGCAGCGAGGTAGCCATGTTTAGACAATAGAGGGACATGAAATGAGGCCCGTGCTGGGCCGTTGTCCAGATCAACGCCGTGTGAAGCAATGTGACCTCTCCATGTCCCTCTCTCTCTTTCTGTCTTTCTCTTCCAGCCACCATGACTCACCAGTATCCCGCACTGACTCCTGAGCAGAAGAAGGAGCTGCAGGACATCGCTCAGAGGATAGTAGCTCCAGGAAAAGGCATCCTCGCAGCCGATGAGTCCACCGGTATGTGCACGTGTGTGGTTTCAAAATTAATATCTTTCCTATCAAGTCCCACATGCTAGAGAAACAAAATGATAGAATCTACGCTGCTGTCTTTGAGATTGAAAAGTTAATTGATCCCCTACTAGCTTTAGCGGTGTTGAACAATCCCTGATTTTATGTATTTTGTTCAGTTAGGTATCACATCAATACTGGATTGTCTGATTTGTTAATCTTTTTGAAACCTGGTATATCCCTATATCCTTTATCATCCTGTTCCACCAAAACTTCTACATAGCACTATAAAGCACGATACATCAACGTTTAGGAAAACTACCCTGTAGCAATTCTGTAAGTGCTATGCAAAGGCAGCTGGACTTGCTTCAAGTTCTTGAAGGTGTTTCGCCTCTAAACCGAAAGGCTTCTTCAGTTCTTTTCCTCAGCCTTTCGGATGAGAGGCGAAACATCTTCAAGATCTTCCAGCAAGTCCAGTTGGCTTCGCATAGCACTTACAGAATACCATGACCGGGATGACTGAGAATCATCACAGACATACCCTGTAGCAACGCCGATTCTGGCTTAATTTTGATTATTGGTTTCACGGAATTGCTATAAAATTGGGTGTAGATTCTAATTGGAAAATGAATTGGCAAATCATTACAATCTCTTCCATGTATTATCCCTTCAAAATAGTGTGAAATGAGGACCCTTTAATTGACTTAACGATTTCACATTTGTATAGGTTTTCACCTGAACAAACCTGGACACTCTAAACGGTGTAGATCAGTTTAAATTGTATTTTATGGTTGTGTGCTGTTCACACTGAACAGGTTTTACACCTGAGCTGTCTTTGAATAAATACCCTTAATTATCTTATAAAAAATACAAGCAGTGTCAAAGCCTGATTAATTAACTGTGCAGTTATGTACACATGGATGATGTATGTATGAATATTTGTATGTGTGTGCTGTTTGCAGGCAGCATGGCGAAACGCTTGAACCCCATTGGGGTTGAGAACACAGAGGAGAACAGGCGTCGCTACCGCCAGCTGCTCTTCACAGCCGACCAGCGCATCGACAGCTGTATCGGAGGGGTCATCTTCTTCCATGAAACCCTCTACCAGAACACAGACGATGGCACTCCCTTCTCTAAGCTCATCAAAGACCGTGGCATTGTTGTTGGCATCAAGGTAAACAATGCTTACAGTTGCAGCTAATCATTTCAGTCATTTTTAAAGCTCCAAAGTAGACCTCTTCAGTTGGGAAATAGTGGGCCGCATCCAGGTTTTAAAGTCAGTTTAATTAAGCTTCTTCATCTTTTTTGACATCGACCATTCTGCCACACATTTTAACCATGACCTGCTTTCAGCTATTGGCTGTTTTTCACATGTCACTCCTCACCTCAGTCTCCTAAAACATAAAAACTTGACTCTGGGATTCTCTGCCTTAGAAGTCTCTGTTTTCTTTGGCTCTGAGTGTTCCCTCATCCAAAGTGTTGATATTATACAACAGCCAAGTAGGCAAAAAAGACAGCGATCCTCCGTTTTGCAGGTAAAACTAGAAGGACTCCTATGCTCTGTATGACAACACGGACTCGCCGTCAGCATGTTTAGATACACACAACCCCACCCAAAACAGCGGTTCAGGTTGTGAGGACAAACTGGGTGAAAGAGCTTTTAGTTTCTGTGTTCAGGAAAGTTGTATTTAGTTGTAAGAGTTGCATTTAATGGGAGTTGGTATCAGACGCTCTGAATAATATAGAAAAAACAAGTATTGGTTAAAGCAAAGATTGATGCACTTGAGAATTTGAAGGACATTTAATTGATGATATCACATGTACAACATTATTTAAAACAGTTGTTGTTTCTGTCTTTACAGGTGGACAAAGGTGTTGTGCCCCTCGCTGGAACAAATGGAGAGACCACCACTCAGGGTAGGAAGCATCAGGGTACCCACTCTCCAAAGCTCACGAACATTACAAACCCCCTGCTGCTTTGATTCTGATGGATGGCTCTGTGCATGTGTTGGAGTGTAGGTCTGGACGGGCTGTCGGAGCGCTGTGCGCAGTACAAGAAGGACGGTGCTGACTTCGCCAAGTGGCGCTGTGTGCTGAAGATCAGCGACACCACGCCGTCTGAGCTGGCCATCTTTGAGAATGCTAATGTACTGGCACGATATGCTAGTATCTGTCAGCAGGTTGGTTTGAGATTACATAGCATGTCATTTAGTTTGGTTAAAGATATATTCCCTCAGTTTTTTAAAGCGCTCCCAAATCCAGTGAGAACATTTGAGGACACTGTTGGGGCACTGTAACAAACCCTAGCAGTGTTTCTGTAAGATAAAGAGAGCTTGCCTTAAACCTATCCTTTGTAATGTCTCCTAGAATGGCATTGTTCCTATTGTGGAGCCTGAGATCCTTCCTGATGGAGACCATGACCTGAAACGTTGCCAGTATGTCACTGAGAAGGTAATTTACTGAAGAATATATATAACACAAACCACCTGATATGTCCTGTACACTGTTTATTGTACTGCATGTATGCGATCACAGTTTTTTCACTTTCAGAATATATATATCTGTCTTCTGCTGCTAGGTCCTAGCTGCAGTGTACAAGGCTCTGTCAGACCACCATGTGTACCTGGAAGGGACACTGCTGAAACCCAACATGGTGACAGCTGGACACTCCTGCACCACCAAGTACAGCAACGAGGAAATCGCCATGGCTACTGTCACTGCTCTGCGCCGCACCGTGCCTCCTGCTGTCCCAGGTCAGAGACTGATAGATATAAACAATATTAATAACAATAATAATGATAATAATACTGGCAAAGTTTTAAAAAATCACAAATCATTCATATATTAAACTGATGTGCCAAGTTTATAGACAACTGAGATTAAAGTGTCTAATAATTTCTATGGCTTCTTGAAAGACTGAGCCTTTTTACACATCATCTACTTGTGTGCCATGTAAATGCACTATGTCTTCTACAGAGTCAGATCTTCAGTCTGTGCAAATATATTTTGACACAAGGAAAAATACCTGAAAACTACTAAATATATTTAAAATATATAAAATTTAAAAATGCACCTGGTGCTATAGTATGAATAATGTATTGTATAATGGGTAACGCATTACAGGTCCGTTTGTTCTGAATAGTTTCCATATGTTTTCCTTGTAATATTTTTGTAATTTCATGCCAATTTTATGGAAATTAGTAACAAAGTTCTGAGACTGCAATTTTAGTTAGGATTTAGTTAGTTGCATTAAGTTTAAAAGCAGTTGTTCTATTTCAAAAGAATTTCCTTGAAACAACCGGTGTAAATAAAGAGGTCTATATATGTTAACCTGTATGTTTGTCCATAGACAAATTTGCAGACATGTTGTTCTCTGACTAAAGGACATGTAAATTACATTAGCCTAGCATTTAATTGAAATTAATTCATTTGAAGTGCAACATTTGAATGCTACCTCTTGTTTCCATACAATTAGTGCCAAATTACAGAGCATTTTCTGTAAAATTACACAAGAAATTATTAGGATATTATTAGGCATTTGTGGATCCCAAAAAATAAAGCATTACCATGTATGCATGCATGTATTACAATATATATGTATTGTTATATATCGCCACATGAATTATTTGTTTATGCCACCCTCAGATAGAGAGAGTTGAAAGGCTTAACTGATCTATGAGATCAGGTTTGAGCCGGTAGTTAATGTATGTATGTGCTTGTTTCTGTCTTTTCTCAGGAGTGACCTTCTTGTCAGGTGGCCAGTCCGAAGAGGAGGCCAGCATGAACCTTAATGCCATTAACAACTGTCCGCTCCCCAGGCCCTGGGCCCTGACTTTCTCCTATGGCCGGGCCCTGCAGGCCTCTGCACTGAACGCATGGAGAGGAGAGCTGAACAATGAGAAGGCCGCCACCGAGGAGTTCATCAAACGCGCTGAGGTCAGACATAACCGAGAACGGACATCAGATACAGTCATATCCTCGAGTGAAATGAAACTGAAACTTCCTTCGTGCAATATTTTGAATTACATTTTTTTTTTTGTCCCCTCTCTGTCTTCCTCAGGCAAACGGTCAGGCTGCGCTCGGCAAGTACGACTCTGCTGGAACTGGTGGCGCCGCAGCAAAATCCCTCTATGTGGCTAATCACGCCTACTAAACATCAATCTACCACATACGACCGTGGCCTAGTTATAGTCTAATATTACTCTGCTATTCCCCCTCACAACTCCATCAATCACAGGCCTGTGCTGTCTACTGTACTTTAAAGTTGTCAGTTATTAAAATTTCTTAATTAGATATGTGTATTCAAAAACATAATGTGAAACAACAATACTAAAGGGAACAGATTTGGGTTTTTTTTCTTTGTCTATTTGATCAAACAAACGGTTTTGAGACAATTTATGACTGAATCTGACAACAGTTATTGGGCTCAGAGATAGAAGGTAGATCAAGATAATCAGTCAGTACTCAATTCATGCCTTTTCTTAACTGCACCTGTCTCCACGCTTTCTGGTGCTTTCTCAAGACTATCCCCCACCTTATAAATCTCGAGCCACTCCCTCGCAGGCCAGATCGGCTTGCGTGTATCTGTGTTTTGTATCTGTCAGAATGAAGCGTTGGCTTACGCTTAAAACGCTACACTAACACCCTCCCTGACAGTGGGACCAACCGATGATTCAGTGGCATCAGTACGCTATGGGACAAGAGGAAAAGACAAACAGTGTGTCGATCTTTAGAGTGGCTGTCCAAAAGTGTGGCGTGCTCGTTGTACTTTCAGACAGCTGTAGCTCCAGCAGAGGTCAGTAGGCACACTATAACAAACCATCGCACACCAGGATTCCTCCTAACCTTTCTGTTCTCTCGCTTCTAATCACCACTAATCCGAGGAACATCTTGTCTTTGTCATCTTGTCTATTCTAAGTATAACATTAGTTTTAAATAACATACAGTAATTAATGTATTCAGTTGTGTGAAGGTGTCAATATTATGTGATGCTTGTGTGTCATCCCCCCTCCTGATTCCCCCAGCCCGCCCCACGGGAAGACGAGATGGTTTCTATTGACGTACCCATAAAGTGGACCAATTCGTGGGGTTAGCGGGGAAACAGTCACTGCTGTGTTGGGTTACTGTGATGTTTGTGATGTATATTGTTCTTGAAGCACTTGGTGTGTCAAATATTGGAGAAAAATAAACTAAAATAAATATTAAAAACTAGCAGAGATATTGTTGTGTGATGTTGTGACTCCTAAACTTACGGCGTCTCTTGAATGAAATTTTGTACTGCATTAGGACAATATTACATACAGCGATGTAAGCCCAGCTATAGTTACAGTCAGTGGTGGACAGTAACTTACTCAAGTACTGTGCTTAAGTGTATATTTGAAGTATTTCCTTTTTATACTACTTTCATCTGCTACTCTCCAGTTATTTTACAGATATAGATTTTACATAAAAACAAATGATAACAGGTTACGGAATAGCCAAAAAAATGAACCTAAAAGCAAGTGGGAGAATTTAGGATTTATTTTCCCAGTATTCATCTCATGACCCTTCAGATTTATCTTGATGATGATGATGCGTCAGTATTAACAATTTCATAATGTCATATATAATATTATACATCAGCCACAAGGATAAATATCCTGCTGAACACATACATTCACTTTTGATACTGCGAGTACATTTTGCTTCTGCGGGTCTGTAGGATTTTAAATGCGGGACTTTTAAATGTATTTTTATACTGTGGTATTGGTACTTTTACTTATGTAAGATATGAGTACTACTTTCCACCACTGGTTAGAGCACTGGTAGAAAGTAACTATGAACATTTACTCAAGGACAAGTTCGAGGTAGTAGTACTTTACTTCAGTGGAAAATATTGTACTTTTTACTCCACTATGTTTATTTGACAGAATTAATAGGTACTTTTCAGATTAACATTTTTACATACAAAACGCACTATTAGTTTATAAAATATGATGCCTTATTATAGATTAAGGTACGCAATTGTATATGAAATAGATCAAATGAGCTCCCCCTAGACCAATACACCACTGAGTACCACTTATATATTAATACATCAATAATGTAATATCAAACTGACCAGGGCCAATCTGCATAAGGAGTACTTTTAGTTTTGATCCTTTCAGTACATTCTGCTGACAATAATAACCAATGGTTTCTGATGCTGACAAGTTTTAAATAATTTAATTGGTGATGTCTGAATTCAAAATAGCTTCATTTACAAGTTCCTGGGTATTGTTCGTGCTGGCTCACCATCACACTGTCCTGTCTTACTGGGACACTTGAACAGAACAGAGCCATCCTTACTGGTGTTAGTAGGGCTGTGCTCATTCTTCTATGACAAGTCTATATGTCTGTTGTGATAAAGGGCTGTTGCTGTTGAAAGAGACGTGTTGATTCAGCTCAGTAAAAAACCTGCAGAGTTTTTGTGGTTTTTTTTTCAATTGCACTGTGTTGTAAGGTGCTTGTAACATTTCTGATCCTAACATGTAAACAAGATAATGAAAGCACCACTAAGCTCCAGTTCTGGTCTCACTAATGTGTGTGGGTTTTGGCTTGTGTGCTTTTTTTTTTTTTTTTCATGCATTTATAGCCACATACAAATTTTCATTGGGGCTTTTTAGCTTTATGGAAACAATGTTAATCTTGCCGGAGCCAAATCTGTGGGCGCTGGTTGACAAAATGTCTCACGTTGGGTTTGTGCGTTTAATATTCTCACCGGGTGGGTCAACGGTTGCGTCTCAAACCAACTCACCACTTGCCTACTTACTACCGGGTTTAGGGCGGACAGACACTTGTATATATGATATCTGCTTAGAGTACATCAAACTGTAGCTTTGTATATAGATCACGACCTATTGTTTTTACAGTGACATGAATCGCCCGATTTTTTCTTTATTTATTTCATTTTTATTTTTATTTTTTTTGTGGGTCATGTGACTCATGACTTGTTGCACTCCATAAACAAACGCTCCCCAACCATCTCATTGACAGAGATGGCTACCACGGAAGTAGGTGAGTACATTCGACTGAATTCTGTAAAAAAAAATTGTTTCCTTACCACAAAGAGGCAGAGTTCACACCAGTTCAGAGCAGTTTGTTGGAGCATGTTTAACACGTACGACAGTCGTAGCGACCCTGGTATGAGGCGGCTGTTTTCTCCATGTTATGACTCTCTGAAGCTAACTGCTAACTAGCCGCATCAGCAGCTACAGCAGTGATGCCCTCCTTAATACCACTGAAGACACTGCAAGAAAATCTGCTGGTGTTTGCCGGTTTATGTCGTTTGTTTTTCATTATTTATTTTTACACCACAATTGAATACAACATTAAAGCTCATAAATTCCGCCCGAGCAGAGTGAAACACTTTATTTTCCCTTATTTTGTATTTTTGTAGCTTTAAAACTAATCCAGGTCTTGCAGCCATTTCCTCTATGTTGACCAATTAATGTTTTCTCTATAAGACTATACATGTTTGCATCTTAATACTTTTAATAAAGTCTTTGGTTAGTCTGCCACTTAACTAAATAAGTGCAGCATCCAGCTCATTCTTATGGAATAAACAGATTGACGTAAACATATATTAATCAGATATTTTAATCAGTTGGTTAAAATCCTCTGTCATGGTAAATGTACATTTACATTGTGATAACAGTATAGATGTGATGATACGGTAACTTTGATATGGTGACTGTCAGGAGTTAAAATAACAACACTAATTTATGTTCTTTACTACTCAAGGGAAAAATTAAGGTATTTGTCACATAAACACAAAAATATTTAAAAAATCTATTATTGCTATAAAAAACCCTCTGCTCATTGATTTGCAAAATTTCCCGTGATTGCCTAATATAACCAGAGCCAGATAGGCTGTGGCATATAGTCAATGATTGATTGGTATTAACGGGCCCAAAGTGAGCCAAGAAAACATTCTCCACACCATTATACCACCACCAGCAGCAGCCTGGACTGTTGACACAAGGCAGGTTAGGTCCATGGGTTCATGCTGTTTACGTCAGATTCTGACTCTACCATCTGCGTGCCTCAGAAGAAATCCAGATTCATCAGACCAGGCTACGTTATTCTAGTCTTCTACTGTCCAGTTCTGGTGAGCCCGGCTCATTGCAGCCTCACATTTCTGTTCTTGGCTGACAGGAGTGGAACCCGACGTGGTCTTCTGCTTTTCTAGCCCATCAGCCTCATGGTTCGACGCGTTGTGCTTTCTGAGATGCTTTTCTGCTCACCACAGTTGTAAAGAGTGGTTATCTGAGTTACTCTAGCCTTTCTCTCAGCTCCAACCAGTTTAACCATTCTCCTCTGACCTCTCTCATCAAAAAGGCGTTTCCGTCCGGAGAAACTGCCGCTTACTGGATGGTTTTTGTTTTTTCTACCATTGTGAGTAAACTGTTGTGACTGTTGTGTGTGAAAATCCCAGGAGATCCGGAGTTTCAGAAATACTCAAACCAGCCCGTCTGACACCAATAATCACGCCACGGTCAAAGTCACTGAGATACATTTTTCTCTCATTCTAATGTTTGATGTGAATTTTAACTGAAGCTCCTGACCTGTATCAGCATGATTTTATGCATTGCATTGCTGCCGTACGATTGGCTGACTGGATAACTGAATGAACAAGCAGGTGTACAGGTGTTCCTAATTTGCTTGGTGAGTGTATGATAGTAAACGAAATTTGTTTTGGTATTAAAATAATTGTTAGTTGCAGCCCTGTTGATGATATTACACATCTAAGCAACAGCACAAATGCCTATAGTCTCATCTGTCTGTCTGTCTCTGTGTGTCCCTCAGAGCGTAGACGAGGCCAGCTTGCTGCTCTGTCCATAGCAGCGGTGGTCATCATCGTGGGAGTCCCACTGTGGTGGCGAACAACTGAAACATACCGCGCGTGGTTGCCTGTCAATCAGATAAACGAGTTGGCTAAGCTGCAGGTTTGTTTGCGCTGCCATTAATTAATCCCCCATCTTGTGGCTCATTGTCTTCCATATGTAATACATGTGTACCTTTTTAAAAACCTCTCTCTGTATATATATTTTTTTCTTTTTTTTTGCAGCTGCAGTTGAGTGCTGATGTGGAGGTTGTGTTTGCACGTGGCACAGTGACACCAGGACAGCAGAAGAAGGTCCCACTGACACAGACACAGGATGAGGAACACAGAGTAGATGGTGATTCATTAATGCTGTCTGTGAGCTTACATGAAGATATGTTATGACGACTGCAAGGTCATTTTTTGTCTCAAACTCATTCGTTCCAGAGGACACAGCTTTGAGGTACAGGTATGAGACAAGGTACCGCACAGCTACAATCATGGAGGAGGACGCCCTGAACCAGCCCACTGCTGCAGGTGAGATGCTTTTTGCCTTTCCCTGTAAAATCAGCTCTTCAGATGCAAACATTTTGTTATCTCAGTGAGACCACAGGTTGTAATTTCTCTCTGTCTCTCTTGCTCTCCCTCTGTAGAGGCAGATCTGTCTCTGCACACACTCAGCGAGAGTCCATGTGGTTCTTTGGTTGTGTATGTGATCCCAGAGTCATCTTCACTGCTGCCTCAGGTTAAAACTCTCTATATTTTCTTTTTCCTATATTTTTGTAATGAGCATTGTTTGGTCACCCATCCTATTTTTAATTTCCTTTGCTTTTCATTAGTGTATATATGTTTATTTGTTAATAGAGTTAATTAAAGTCTGTATAGTTTTATGCTTTAATGAATGGCTAAATTAACATTTTTGAGTTAAGTTCATGGATCTGTGGAGTTGAGAAGCATTTCCACTGAAAAAAAGCTGAATATTACTGCTTGGTGTCTAAATACAGTACTCTCTGCACAGCTTGCAAACAGAATTGTGAGTCATTTGAGTCACTCTGGATAAGTAGAAGATAATGCAATACTTAATCCCTACCTGTACCTTCGTGCTTCTCAGGATGTGGATGTCTATATCGGTCAGAGACGGACAGCCTTGCTGCGAATTGGTTCCCAGATGAGAGTGGGCAGGACACTGGAGCAACTGCTGGCTCACATGGAGCCTCGGATTAAGCAGGTGCTGCAGGTGATGTCTTTTAGCCACACCGACATCACTGCTGCCCTCAGCGACAGAGTCCGTCTCAGCCCTGGCAACAAGGAGAGCATCGCTGACAGTATGAGAGCCTTTAAATCCAGCCCGGGTTGGTATTTATTTCCGCACAGCCATAAAGTGGACCAGCTTGATTTCTTGTTCTACTCAGTATGCACTTCCCCTCTGTTCTCTACTTATTTTTCTCTTCAGGTTATGAGATAACGTTCAGTCTGTTGAACCCAGACCCAAAGTCCCACCGGCTACACTGGGACATAGAGGGTGCCGTGCAAACCTATATCCAGCCTTTGCTCACCAAACTGGCCCCTGTAGCCAACTTTAGCATCGATTCTCAGGTACTGTGTGTGCAAGTGTGTGAATGTGCAGCACTTGCGTCACGATGACAAGATGCACAGACCACTGAATGTTGATGCGAGAATTCTACTTACAGACCTTATACTACGCCATGCTTGGTGTCAACCCTCGCTTTGACAGCAGCCGCAGCACCTACACGCTCAATGCTGACAGCCTCGCACATGTCATCAACCCTGTGGAGGCTAGACTCGGTAAAATAAAACGCACACTGATTGCATTTCAAGTGTTTGCCAGAAGGAGAAACATGATGTATTTCTGGTGTATTTATATATAACTGTTTTTGATTTCCAGGCTCTAATGCTGCATCTTCCAACCCGGTGTTGAATTTTCTCCTGTACGTCCCGGATGCCCATCATTCACCCCTTTACATCCATGATCGCAAGAAACAAGAAGTGCCTTCTAATGCGTTTCACTCTCCTCGGTGGGGTGGAATCATGGTGAGATAATCTTAAGTGAAACATTGGGTGACAGCAGTCTAAATGTTACGAATGGTTATAGCTCATTGTTAAGTGAATGTGGTATGAATAATAATTTGGGAGGCATATAGAAATTAGATTTTGCACTCAGTGACATGTTGTGTTGGGTTCTAATCAAACAAAAATGTCTCTCTCCATGTCTTTATAGGTTTATAATGTTAATGGTTTCTATGGACCGGAGGCTGTTTTCCCTGTTGACATCAACATCAACATGGCTAAAGTTATGGGAGTCTTCCTCGCACAGCTTCGGTAAGTGGACACCTACAGTACACAGGTATTGATTTTCCTGTAGACACAAGGTAACTTTGCTGTGCTGTCTCCCGTCAGACTACTGCTGGGTGTGCAGTCGTCGTCCCCTCCCCCTGGCTTCCTGGTGGCACCGTGTGGCAGTGCAGGATTAGCTGATTGGGAGCTGGATCGCCTCATGTGGAGTCGGAGTGTGGAAAATGTTGCAACAGCAACCACCACCATCACCTCACTGGCACAGCTGCTGGACCAGATAGGCAACATTGTGATCAATGACAACATTGCTCAACAGGTAACGTGCACACACAGCTGCATTAATACGTCTTTTTCTGTGTTGGCTATTTATGTGCCTTTATGAGTGGGTGTAAAATACATACTTAAAAAAGATTTATGACACCCCTGGCCACATATTTATGTGTACTTTTAATCTCTGACTTTTTTTAATGGTGTGGTTTTGTAGTCCATTTACCATTCAAAAGCACACCTTGGCTTTATTTTCAAAAAGTACCCCATTACACCAAAAATAGTCTTTCTGGAAATATTGTATTGAAAAATAAAATGTAATCACAGAGTCAAAGATCTCTCATATAAAAATCAAGTTCGGATGTACATATTGGGTCAGGTACGGCTCTGTTCTGGGACAAATCGGAATAGAGTAGTATCTGGCTGGCCTGGTTGCACGCCTCAGTTATACCCGTTGCAGAACTGGGCTCGAAAGATGCATACACCACTTCCCACGGAAAAGCTAAGATTTATGAAGAACAATCTTAATGTGCCTACCCGTACCGAAACTCTGACCTACACGTGCAAAAATTTTGAAGACTGGGGAAATTGGTTTTCCGATCGTTTGTGTACAAAATCGCTTCAGTGAATACGTGACTGTACTGTCAGGGGCACCAGGCGCACACAGCACACTGGAGACACCGGCAGACAGCCACACACACTCTGCCTTCGTCAGCCACCCCACGCTAGCTACATACCGAGCTAGCACAAAAAAATAGCAAGTCAACTTACAGTAAGAATAACTCTAAAACCAACATTTTTATTTTTATTTTTTGTGCACATATGGCTTTTATTAGAGGGACATTGCAGTTCATGGTCAGCGCCTTAAATTCCCTACATATTTCTTTGATCAGTGTGATAAACATTAAGTTGACTGCTCTGAGAAACAGCTACTGCAGCTTCCAACAGTTAAGGACATCAAGAGGAAGGATATGAAACATGCTACTGTTTGGTTAGGGGGAAAAAACAAAAAATAATAAACCTATTCTATATTTGGGTTATAATATGAACATGATGTCAGGCAGAATGAATGTAGTGAAGCAAAATGGCAATTCAGTCTGATTATCAGGCCAGTATTTTGACTACTCTCCATGGAAAAAAAATATTCTTAGTGTACAAATTGCACTGCCTAAATTGGTATTTAAATATGAAAGAAGTAAATTACTCCTCTTTGTTGCATCAGTTGTATCTAACCTGTGATTGTTGTTGCTGTCTCTCAGGTGTCCAGTGCTGTCACGTCTCTGCAGCTGGCTGTGGCTGAGTTGGAGGCCGGGAACCTCGGCTTCGCTCTGCAGTACAGTAAAGAAGCCATCTTGGCATCAGAGAGAGCATTCTTCGACCCTTCGCTCCTCCACCTCCTCTACTTCCCCGACGACCAGAAGTTTGCTATCTACATACCACTCTTCCTGCCCATGTGTGTGCCTATTCTGCTGTCACTGCTCAAAATAGTGTCTGAGGCCAGACAGAAACGCAGAGATAAACAAGCCAAGAAGGACTGAAAAACACTCAAGAAGAGGAAGATGTGATGAACATGAGGTCTGAACAAAACAAAAAAAAACAAAAAAAACCCATTATAGACAAACTTTTTTTGTGTGGCCTTGACATTTAAGTTGAAGATAGCATGAAGACAGGCTCATTTGCAGGATTGAAGTGTGGGGTTTACAAATCTGTCATGTGTGATTTTTTTTTTTTTTTTTTTTTTTTTTTTTTTTTAAATTGTTTCATGTGAGGAATTGTGTTTATTATAAGATTTTAATGAAAGAATGCTATGGCTGTCAGACACTGTACTATAGAAAGTTTGAATTGTTGTAAATGTATAAAACTTTTATATTTAAATTCCACCTTCTATTCTAAGTTATTAACAATTAAAGACCAAGTTGTGACTTTTTTTTTTTGTTTGTTTGTTTTCTTTCTGTCTGGCCTTTTTGGATGGCAAGAAAACAATAATACAAGATTTTATTTAAATTCTACATACATTTGGGAGAGACTTTTGTCACACACAAATTTTATCCAAGGTTCAGTTTTTACCTTGGAGATAGTAGTCGGACAAAATAATATTAACACGAGCTCCACTTCCTGGCTTTTTCAATGGCATCTCACTGTCTTATTCTGTGGTGTTGTTTGGCCCAAGTAATTCAGTGGTTTTTTGATTAGTTTGTCTCACTAGAAAAACCAAACCACTGACTATGTTGTCTGTTAATGCAGCCAGTATGCATTTGTGTTTAAATATGTTGCTACATGAAGTAGTTCTTAGCTGTGTGGCTGACCAATCCCGAATGCAGCCTGTTTTTTTGTTGTTGTTTCACCTTATAATTGTATTACTGTCTCTCTTTGCAACTGTGTTAAGAAAAGTGCCATACAAATCTCTATTTTAAGCTCTGTTCAGTCGCACATCTGGGGCTTTTGTTCATATCACATGATTTTTCCGTGGCCACATTTTTATTTGATGGTTATGTTCTTCACATATTTTTTGTAGGCAGATGACGTTTGCCCATTTGTTACAGAATTGTAGATGTTCAATTTTCCTTTTTTTTCCACTGATGAAGATCATTTGATACGATGGAAAACTCCAGAAGAGCTCCTAAATGGTCCTTGATTTGAGATTGTTTTTGACAGCTGCTGTTTACAAGGAGAATAACCTTTGAAGCTCAACCTGCAGTACACATATCCTGTAGGATATAACCCGATGGTCCAGCAGGTGGCGGTGTGCGCACCTTTAAAGGTAGTTGTTACGCTCCATCACAGCAGTGAAGAAGAGCACGTTGTTACTGGAAAAGGCTTGCGCCGCAGCTTGCAACTTTTAGCTGTTCTTCATCCGATTGTTTTGACACCTATCTGGAAGGATTTCACCTTCCATTAAGTCGTAGCTGTAATTAAATATTCAGCGTGTAATTCTTAGATTCAGTTCTCTACCTAAGCGTAATTTTTATCGTTTATTCGTGAGGAGAAGACGGGTTAGCCGATTTGCTAACTTCCTAGCGAGTTTTGTGCTATCATGTCCGGCGGAGGTGTTGTGCGTGGACCGGCTGGGAGTAACGACTGTCGTATATACGTGGGAAATCTCCCACCAGACATCCGTTCAAAGGACGTTGAAGACCTGTTTTACAAATATGGATCCATTCGTGATATCGATCTGAAAAACCGGAGAGGAGGACCACCATTTGCCTTCGTGCAGTTCGAGGACCCGAGGTGAGCTGAAGTGCTCCGCCACGTCTCAACGTTATCTCCGCTGTTTCATTCCAAGCTGTTTACAAAAGATAGAGCCACACACTCATATAAATAGACACAGTTTATTAGGTAACCTGCAGTTAATCCTACTTCAATGACGGTTTCGTTGTTCTGTTTTAGAGAAGTGTTAATTCTACGTAATGGTCCTTTGGGGGTGGAATATTAATTGGCAATGCTTTGATAATTGATTAATCGTTGCTGTCAATTTTCAAGCCAAAACGCCAAACACTCTGGTTTCCAGCTCCTCAAATGCGAAAATTAGTTTATTTTTTCTTTTCTTAAATAATATTAAATTGAATACATTTGAGATATTATGACATTACCTTTGACTATAGGAAATTGTGATGGGAATTTTTCACTGTTATTACTGCTTACACTGTTTCACTGTAAGTTATCGAGAAAATAACTAGGAGATTGTTGGGACCCTAATAATATTACTGTACCATTGTACATTATAAGCTTACCTTTTATGTCAGACTGTACACTTTCATTCCACTAGCTTTATATCAATGGAAAATAAACAACATAAACAACATTGTAACTTGTCTTGATACTATTGCCAAAGGCTGAGTGATGCATGACTAAACACCCCTTCCTCATAGGATTGGTATAATAAACAAAAACACATTAAAACAGTATCTTTCAGTGTGACATGCATTAAATGAGCAGTATCAAATTATATCAAGTAATCGTTTGAATGATAAATCTATGAAACTACAATAAAACAGCAAAAAAGGTTTCCAAAATGGGTCCATATAAACAAAAGTGAGCAACTTGAATTTGTTCAACATTTGCGCTAATAAAACACTTGTTGGCACAAAGATCGCACAAAGGCAGGGACTGTCAGCTACGTCGGATTGCAGTGTGTTTCAAGATTGAAATTGCGAGCATTCTGCAGTGCCAAGCTTTAAATGGCTTCCAGTCCAGAATAGCTGCCAGGCCTTTTTGTGTTCGTCATGCCATTACATGCCTGTGCACACATTGATCATATTAAACTCTCTCGCTTTTCTGCTTTCAACAGCTCCACTCCTTCTATCTTTAGGAACAAACCACTTTAATTAATTCTTCAGAATAGTCATTTCATCAAGCATGTTTTATGTTTTTTCCCACCCACAAAATGCATTTTTCTCCCAGGTTTCATCAGTGTAGGTTAGTAATTGTAAGAGAACACGTTGCGACCAGCGCAAGCCAGTTGGCTTAAATGATATCTGGGCTCCTTGACTAGTTGAGCTGTGTGTGTTTTTATTTAGATAGGGATGATTAGTAACTGTCGGATTCCACAGGGATGCAGAGGATGCTGTTTATGGGCGTGATGGTTATGACTACGATGGATACCGCCTGCGTGTTGAGTTCCCTAGAAGTGGAAGGGGCGGGGGTGGAGCTGGAGGTGGAGGTGGAGGTGGAGGTGGAGCAATGGGACCCCCGAGGGGAAGGTACGGACCCCCGTCCCGACGCTCCGAGTACAGGGTTGTTGTGTCAGGTGAGTGTCGTGTTCCTCTCTTTCCAGGTTGTTTTTATATTTTTACCAATGTACAGATATGACTATGAGACTTACACTACCTTTTCCTGTCAGGTCTTCCCCCCAGTGGAAGCTGGCAGGACCTGAAGGATCACATGCGAGAGGCAGGTGATGTATGTTATGCTGATGTGTACCGTGATGGCACCGGGGTAGTGGAGTTTGTTCGCAAAGAAGACATGACCTACGCTGTCCGTAAATTGGACAACACCAAGTTTCGCTCCCATGAGGTACGTAAAGGGTTACAGCCTCAGGGTAACTTCATAAGGAATGCCTCTGGGACTACAATTTGGAATTTTTTTTTTATCGTTTTCTCATGTGAAGAAAGGAGGCGTCTGTGAAAATAACGGGGCAGTAAGTAAAGGCCAGTGTTAAGTTTGAATGGCTATGTAAAGTTGCTTTGCATCATAATTTTGGCTATGCATGTCATTCGTTGAGTGATGGTGGCACGTTAGGAAATTTCTTCAGTGTTTGGCTGATTTTTAATTCAAATCAGAATATTTTGGCCAAACGTACATTGATATTTTTGGTCCAAGTGTAGGCTCTACTGATCATCGAACACCAAACGCACCAAGAGAAACAAAAATTCAGAGATCTGGATCAAGGCTCTGGGTTACTTCGGCAACAGCATCTATGAGCACATTAATGCACAAGGGCTTTGAGCACTTGTATGTTGACCAAAACATTAATTTAGATTTTTTTTTTTTTTTTGGACAATAGGTTTTTCCATCTTCTCTCTACCTGAGTCTCAAGTAGGAACTTGTACATGGGAATGAAAGCATAGTTATGTGTGTGCATGTGTGTGTTCAGGGAGAGACGGCCTACATTCGTGTGAAGATGGACGGTCCTCGCAGCCCCAGCTATGGCCGTTCTCGCTCTCGTAGCCGCAGTCGAAGCCGGAGCAAGAGCGGATCTCGCAGCTACTCCCCTCGTCGCAGCAGAGGATCTCCACGTTACTCTCCCCGCCATTCCCGCTCCCGCTCCCGCTCTCGCACCTAGATTCACCTGACCTTAACTAAAGCAATGGTGTACCTCAGAGCTGGAGAGGACACCTTCACATCACTTAACAAATCCTGTACATTAACCACAGATCATCTTGTGTGACCTGTTCATTCTGTCATGATTTGTGTTCCCATTTCCCCCACTTTTTGTTGCAGTTTTCTTTGTAGTTTTCATTTTTTGCATACGAGATGTACACAAACCAGATGTCTGGTCTGTGTACATGGGCCCATTTTGCTCCTGATGTGCCATGCTTCCCGTTTTCCAGTCTCGCAAACATTGTGTTTCTGCTAACCATCTTTTCTTCTTCTCTATACTGTTCTTCTGCTGATTGTCTTCATTGTATGCTTTATGTTTTGTTTCGTTTATAAAATTTAACTTCTTCTAAGCATATACTACTGTCCTTTGACCTTCTTGTGTGTCTCTCTGTAGAGTTCAGAGGAACAGGATAGGATGGGAACAGAGGAAACAGTTCATATTAAGATAAACAGGAGGAGGAGGAGTCAAATATGGCACCAATGGTATGATGGCTGTGCCTTGTCAACTGTGAAATCTGCATTATAAGCCTGTGCAGCTTTTATTTTTCTTTTTTTATGCAAACACTTGACAATTGAGTGTGTTGTTGAATGTTTTCAGTACTAACAAGTTCTGTACACCACGTTTTTGAGGGCCAAAGCTTGTGGTTTTTGCTTTTGCTCATTTAGTATTCAAAGTAAATCTGAGTTTTTTGGGATTGATCGTAGACGGTGTCCTTCCTTTTTTCTCCAATGTAAACTCCCACGTAGATGCATTTATTGACGTTTTTAAGTAATTTGTGAAGGTGTGATTCTAACTTGCCTCCTTCTCTTTGGTTTTGCTGGTATTCTGAAGGTTTGGACTGGGCTCATTGTCTCCCCTTTCCGGAGCCGGATCAGGATTCAGGATCAGATCAGGATTAGGATTAGGCTTCAGGATGGATACATGGAGCAGGAGCATGGGAGCATTTTACTGGGAGAGGATCCCGACCCCTGGCCCTGTCCACATAACCCCATCAAACCGGAAACGTAGTGAGATATTCAAACTAAATTGGCCTTCAAATAATCCAAATTACTATTTCCAATTTCTGTGGGACCTAAGAGACACAGTTACTGATGGCACCGTGATGAGCGATCTATTTTTCAGATTTTTGTTTTTTAATTATAAATAAGAAGAGCAAAGCTTGGATCAAATCCAGGAGGAGGGCTGGGAGGTGCAGGATGGATCCACACGCGTAAGGAGAGTGGTAAATAGTGGGCAACCATTAACAGTGGAGGAGGGAGGGAAGAGGGAGGACTGGGAGGCAACAAGGAAATGTGACCTTAACGCGGTTTGTATCTTTTTCTTAAGTCAGTCTTTTCCAGAGAAGGATGATTTCTGATTTTCGTTAGTATAATCTTCAGTATCTCAAAGCTTTATTCTCTTTTAATAAAACTTTCAGTATAAAAGTAATAAATGTTTGTGTTTTTCTTGCTCAGTATTTTTAATACCACAAAGGGCTGTGCACAAGAACATGCAACACCTGTACACATGCGTAACACATGCCAATTTTTTTACAACATTCTGGGGGACTGTTTAGGTGCCACTATGATGAATCAGGTAAATACAAATGGTGATTTCAGTTTCTTGTTTTTGTTTAACTTGACTACCAGTAAAAGGTAAACTATAATGGTTATTGCTATTGGTCTTGAAAGTGTCAGTGTCTGTATAGCTAATTTTAACTATGTAGTGCTGCAGTGTTGAGTAGTTAAATCTATATAATATGTGTCATTTTATAAGCTCATATGTTTGGTAATTGAAATCTGAATCTGCAAACTGGAAAATGAATGTAGTGGAGTAAAAAGTACAATATTTACGAGTAAGCCAAAATTGTACTTAAGTATGGTATTTGAGTAAATGTACTTAGTTACATTCCACCAGTCCATATAAATAACTTGTATATTTTACTCCAATGGATGTTTGACAGCAACTCACTATTTGCTTGCTTGAACAGACTACAGTACGACTGACTGTTTTGACATCGTAAAAAGTTTTCCATTTTAAACACGGGTAAAACCACATATGCTTATGTTTGCTTGAACTCCCTCTTAGGAATTTTTATGACCATATTTCCCTATTTTTTTCTGGTAGATATGGTATCAACCTTTATTTTGGGGGATTATATGAACAAAATTGTTTTCAAGAACTTTATTTAGAACATTGTCACACATAACAAGATGACAAGACAAATACAACCAGACATCCATTTCATATTTGTTTTAAAGAGTACATATCAAAACTAAAATGTACATCAGTAAACCAAAAAAAAAGTCTGAATATGCAAGGGTCATACATTTAGATACATTAAGACACTTGATGTCCTTGAGTGAATCAATAGTAGAAAATATAAAGGTAAAAAGAAAAAAATATTTACATTGATGGTAAAATTAAGATGAAAAAGTAATAAAAGAAAATAAGAAGGCATTTTACATAAAATTTCTAAATATCTCCTGAAGCAGACTGAAGGTTTGCACACATTTCTTATTAATAAGTTTAACAGGCTCATGGTCCTTTCTAAATTCCATAATAAATAGTCCAATAGATGAGCAAGGTTAAAAAAAATGTGGACTTTCAAGTATGAAATCTACTTCACATCATCAATAGGTGAACAGTTTTGTATTTTTTGTTCTTGTTTTCACAATATGCAATGATCTTTGGCTTCCAAAATAACCATAAGGTTTGTTTGGCAAATTGATCCTCTAATTTTCTCCAGAATCCTCTTGTAAATGGGCATTCATAAAATACGTGTTTTATCGTGTTTTCTCTCTCTTTACCTGTAAAAGTTTGTGGGATATGTATTATGAACAACGTTTTTTTTTTATTGTACTTCTCTTAATTTTTGGGGGATAACATGCTTTTTGTCTCTGAATATTAAGAAAAATCGGGATTTAGGAATAACATTTGTAACCATACGATATTCTTTACATATAACAGGAAGTTTTTTAAAATCCAAAATAAATCATCATAACTAACAAAGTTTTTTTTTTCCCAGTAATTGACGGCACAATTTTACGGAGCGCACAGCAGGACATCGTACACAACGTGATGACGTCGGGGCCTAGGTTGTCTGCTATTGGTGAATAGGGCTCGCGCACAGGGCTAATGGGTGGGACTGTGGTGAAGGGTCTCCTCCGACGTTCCCGTATCCTTGTACTTAGTTAAGCGACTGTAGCCATAAATGTATCTATATTTCGGTTGTTGGATGTCAAACCGCCGTCTGACTCGTTAGCCCGCTTCGTCGCTCGGCTGCCGCCTTTGTTTCGGGCCACCGCTGTCATGTCCGGCGGAGGAGTCATTCGCGGACCCGCGGGGAGTAACGACTGTCGGATATACGTGGGAAACCTCCCTCCTGATATCCGCACCAAAGACGTCGAGGACGTGTTTTACAAATACGGAGTCATTCGCGATATTGATCTGAAAAACCGGAGAGGAGGACCACCGTTTGCCTTCGTGGAGTTCGAGGACCCGAGGTGGGCTGCAGTGCCACATTTTAACCGTATCCTCCTCCAGAGCTAAACCTAAACCTGTTGTCAGCACAAAACACAGCAGACGCAACACATGGACTTCACCATTACCTTCTAAACTGGTAAAACATAAATTATCTTCTACCTAGGTGACAGGTTTCATGTAAGTTGTCAGTATGTTCAAAATGTTCACTTTATCTTCTTGAAATTTTCCATAAACTGAAACACACCACCCGAACCCCTCCAAAACCTTCAATCATGTACAGTACAGGTCTGTAACACTACACGGAGATTGGAAAAACATTTTTCTTCTAGTCAGTTAATTGTTGTACACGATTTTATGGCATATAGCACTTGCTGCAGGGCCTTTTCAGGTGAACAAATTAGTTAAATGGACTTGTCCGAAATCTGGGTGTTTCACTCTCAAAACATTTTTTTTTTAAACATATGCAAAATAGGGATGCTCTTTCCTCACAGTGGTGTCTACTGTGGCTACAGAGATCAGATTTACACAAGTCTAATTAAACCCCCCAGCCGCCGAGTAAAAGTCAAAAGTTCTTAAATGAATTGTTCCACTGCAATTGAGATCTTTATGATGGTTCGTCTTGCAGTAATGTGCAATTTCACATGCATTTGATGTACAGTAAGCTTTTTTTTCCCCCATGTGGGTTTATCTGGTTGCATTAGTTCTGCCACGTTGTCGCTTTTTAGGTGCTCAGGTTTCCATACCTATAGCCAGTCTTGAACTTTTATACTTCCCCCAAATAAAATAAAATAAAACAAACAAACAACCCGTTGCCATTGTTGGCCTTATTTTTTCTTTAACAATCCACACACATAAATAGAAATAAAGTCTTATTTGAACAAAAAAGCAAATATAAATATAATTCAGTCTTAAAGAGGAATTTAGTTGTTGTTCAGTTTTGCTGGGATGTTGCTAAATGGTTAGTAGGGCCCTGCCATAAGCCAGTCAGTGCTAGTTGGTTCCTAGTCAGTACATCAGCCGATTTTACCTTATCACTGACAGCATATGTTAGTGTCAGCAGATATGGTAGCTTGTCAGTAAAAAAAATGCCAAAAATATGCTTGAGGTACTTTAGTAACAGTGTCACCATTACACACTGTTAAGAAACTCATGTGCATAGTATTTTGTGTGTGTGAGTGTGTGTTTGATTTAATTGAAATTGACCAAACAGAGGGAGAACAGCGTTGACTTCTTCAGCACCATGGACAGAGGCACTGAGACTAAATGGGTTTCAATGCCTCAACAGAGACTGGAGCTCCTTCACATATGTCACTTACTGAGTGTCCAAGCTCGAAGTGTAAAATTTATGAACCAAGCAGTGCACCAAAAAATCCCAAAAAACAATAAATAATGATATGTAATTCATATACTACACTCTACCATGTAGGAAAAAGTGAGTGATTGTCAGTGTCACCCTGCAGGGATGCAGAGGATGCGGTTTATGGACGTGATGGTTACGACTACGATGGCTACCGTTTGCGTGTAGAGTTCCCTCGAAGTGGGCGAGGAGGTGGTAGGGGAGGTGGTGGTGGTGGAGCTTTAGGAACCACAAGGGGAAGATACGGTCCCCCGTCACGACGCTCCGAGTACAGGGTTATTGTCTCAGGTAGGTGATACACCCCTAACGAATTATCTTGTTACCTTTGGGTGTAGTAACTGTTGAGTTTCTTATCACCTTCCTTTCTTCCTGTCAGGGCTTCCCCCCAGTGGAAGCTGGCAGGACCTGAAGGATCACATGCGAGAGGCAGGTGATGTATGTTATGCTGATGTGTACCGTGATGGCACCGGGGTAGTGGAGTTTGTTCGCAAAGAAGACATGACCTACGCTGTCCGTAAATTGGATAACACCAAGTTTCGCTCTCATGAGGTAGGTTAGCGTTACAGCAAGGAATCGCTCTGGGACTAGATTTTGACATTGAAACTGTTTGTTTATGGTAAGTCTTGAAGTCAAACATGGAGCAGGTTAAGTGGGGAAAATGGGCATAGGGTGTAGACGAATGGACAGTCAGTAAAGGTCAGTTTATAACACTGATGAGTGCTCATTCTCTCTGTCATGTATCATTTCTATGTGGAGACACTTGTGGAGAAACATTTTTCCAATTTCTGCTTATTTGTGTGTGTTCAGGGAGAGACGGCCTACATTTGTGTGAAGATGGACGGTCCTCGCAGCCCCAGCTACGGGCGTTCTCGCTCTCGTAGCCGCAGTCGTAGCCGGAGCAAGAGCGGGTCTCGCAGCTACTCTCCGCTTCACAGCAGAGGATCTCCACGTTACTCTCCCCGGCGTTCCCACTCGCGTTCTCGCACTTAAGACACGCCTGACCTTAATTAATCCACCAGCCAGCTCAACCCAGCAATGCATCTCAGAGTGGGGAAGAAGAACTTCACGGAACAAATCCTGTACAGTCTCCATGGACCATTTGATATGTTAGTTGTTTGTTGTTTCTCTTGTTGTATTTTCCCGTTTTCCCAGTTTTCAGTTGTGATTTTTATTTTACTTTACATTTTTCTAGACTCTTGTTTGACCAGTTAAGATTGGCTGCAAAACCCTGGTCTGTGTATGTTGCCCTCTCTTTTATTTATATTCTCCCTTTCCTTTTCACCCCAAAATGATCAACATCCCTTTTCTGCTAACCTTGTCTCCCCCTTTTGTGTACTTTTCCTCCTCCGATTCCAGGGTGTATTGAAAGGAATGGTGGCTTTTTAGAGGAATTCATCTTTGTATGCTTTATGTTGTAGTTGTTGTTTTGCAGGTGGTACAGTTATATATTTTTCTCAGTCTTGTATATTTGCTATTGTACTTTGACCCTCTCGTGTGTTTCTCTGTAGAGTTCAGAGGAGCAGGATAGGATGGGAACAGAGGAAACAGTTCATATTAAGATAAACAGGAGGAGGAGGAGTCAAATATGGCACCAATGGTATGATGGCTGTGGCCTCTCACAACTCTGAAATTGCATTAAATAAGGCTTTAGTCTTTTTTTTTTTTTTTTTTTATAACCTGAATATATGCTTGGAAATAACTGAGTACTGTTACCCAATGTTTCTGGTTGTATTACAAGTTTTGTTTTGTTATGCTATAGTTGCTGTACTTGTGCATGCTCCCATTACATTCTAACTACCAGCAAGGTTACTTGCCTTCTGTCAGTAGCCTTTAAAGTTTAGCGGTTCTGCTCACCGGTCCTGCAGGTTTTTCTAAAACATAATAGAATCCTGTGTTGGGTCAGGACCGTATCACTTAATTGTATATAGCCTTCTAGACTGTACACTACCTTCTGTTTGGTAACCCAGTGGTCATTGGTGTTTCTGCTTGTGCTCATTTCTTAAAATCCAAAGTAATTGCAATTTTTTTAGGGGGGGGGGGGGTTTGATCGTAGGCAGTGTCCCTTGTTATTCTCAACATAAACTCCCACGTAGATGCATTTATTGACATTTTTAAGTAATTTGTGAAGGTGTGATTCTAACTTGCCTCCTTCTCTTTGGTTTTGCTGGTATTCTGAAGGTTTGGACTGGGCTCATTGTCTCCCCTTTCCGGAGCCGGATCAGGATTCAGGATCAGATCAGGATCAGGATTAGGATTAGGCTTCAGGATGGATACATGGAGCAGGAGCATGGGAGCATTTTACCGGGAGAGGATCCCGACCCCTGGCCCTGTCCACATAACCCCATCAAACCGGAAACGTAGTGAGATATTCAAACTAAATTGGCTTTCAAACAGTCAAAAGAAAGATGTTTTTTTTCGTGTGGGACCTAAGAGACAACATCACTGATGGCATCCTGATGAGTGATTGTTTTTCAGATAAAAATCATTTTTTATTAAGTGGAGCAAAGCTTGGATCAAATCCAGGAGGAGGGCTGGGAGGTGCAGGATGGATCCACACACCTAAGGAGAGTGGTAAATAGTGGGCAACCATTAACAGTGGAGGAGGGAGGGAAGAGGGAGGCGACAAGGAAATGTGACCTTAATTTGTTTTTTTTCTCTTAGGTCGGTCTTTTGCTGCAGAAGATGAGTTTTAATTTTGCTACGTATAATCTTCAATATTTAGAAGCTTTGTTCTCTTCAATAAAAGTTCAATTTATAGTTTCATATTGTTGTGTTTTTCTTTTTTTAGTAGTAGTAGAAAAAAATCATAAATTACACTGCCCACCTAAAAGCTTCCTGTGAGGTGAAGGAAACAAAACTACTGACAAGCTGTAAAGTGCAAATAGCTTCAGACTTACTTAAGCAACTAGACTGAAGGGTATCAGTGGAATTTTGTGATACTATAATATGCCTTTGGGCCTTTGTTAGTTACCACATCTTGAAAAATAGGGAAAAGCTGCATTCTCATGCTGTTGTGTGCATCTGTACAGGAAGGGACAGAAATGCTAATGGGATGCAGGATGCCGATTCTGCAGTGGCAGGATATTTATACTTTTTATCACAAAAAACACTCATTATCCTACCTACAATTCTCTCTTGCCCCCCGCCCCTCCCCCTCAAAAAAGAAAGGTCAGTGCCGGCCTTTTTGCTGTGTCTGTAGATGTTAAGGCAGAAAGAAATCACAGTAGTAAAAGGATATTGTTGATGTGTGAGGAGGAAATGTTTTTTTATCTGTCACCACCTTCCTTGATTTTTTTATTTTTAAGAAGACCATCCAACACAGGAAACAGGAACTCTCCGCACTTTCTTACTAAACCTCGGCCATTGCTACCCCAGTTTATTTCCTAATTGTAACCTTGGCTGTATACACAAGCCTTGATCCCACAGTAATCACTGAAAGATCCCCTCAAGACAACATAAGACGTGCATTAGGTGTCTCACATGATTTTTTCACAAATAAAGTTCAGTTACCCTGTTAAAAATACATTTATGCCTCCTCCCTCTTCAAAAAATCCAGAATCTATGAATATGCAAATATTTTGGATTTTAAAAGTTTCCCTACTAGACACGGGTTGTCTCCTACTTCATTGTGAAGTCCATTCTCATTGTGCGTGTGCTTGACGTTTCCACATCGGCCTGTGTAAGTTGCAGACTGGATTGAAGGTGAGCACAGAGAAACTTTCCCCGTTCAGCAGACGAGTGTAAAGAAGGCCTTTCAGTGTCAAACTCTGGGTGTACATCATTCACAGTGAAGCGCAAACATTTAAGTAAAGTAACAATAAGCAAAACACATTTTTGAGCAGGGAGGGGACTTTAAAAAGAGCAGCCAAATTAATCGGATTTTGCATTCAATTTCCTCATCCTGGATCTTAAGTCAAATTTAGTTTATTTTCATAAGTAAAGGTGCTTTCATTAGAACTATAATATGGGGGGGGTTCAACTCCATTTTTCCAGAGGTGTCCCCAAAGGCTTCTGTAACCTCTGCGGTACAGAGATATTGCCTTCTCAGGTTTCTCCAAGTTATCATACTGGCTGGGGCCCAGAGGAAGTCCTTTATGTCATCATGCTGCATTGAAGAATGTGGACACTTAGTGTGGATGCCCAGGAAAGGGTCATTTAGAACAACTGTGAACTGCAAAAATGCTGTCCGTGCATGAATTTTTGAGGGCTAGATGGCCTTTATCTAAAATGGTCAAGCAGGCAGTTTGTGGCAAAATGGGATTTGGCTCCCAATGTGGAAAACTGTTCAAAAAAACCCTCTCAGGAAAATGATTTGAAATGATTTTCCTTTGTTCATTTTTAGTGGTATACTCGCTTTTCTACATGACTAGCATAGGATCAATAGTCCAAACACTGCTGCATATTCAATTCCTGCCTTGCCTCCTCTGTTTCGGTCTGATCTAGCTGCTCGTGTTTCGCAAGCTCTTTAAATTATGCGGATCGATACTATCGATCAACCCGATCACCTGGATCAATCACGCCCACTGAGGGGAAAGTGGGGAGGGGGGTGAAAACGGTGCATTCTGGGTGGAAATAAGATGCAGGCACCGTCCGCAAGTAAAAAACGCCGTCAGCAGGGTGGAGGCTTCCCGCCAGCCAATCAGACACCGGATGTGGCGGGGAGGGCGGGGCAGAGACGCACGCTTTCCCTGCATAAATTAACGAAAACCTGTACAGCCGCCCGTAACGCACACGTCTGGACGTTGTAACTTCACAGGGGGAGACGGTAAGAGGCCATCGTGTTTCTGACGCTGTGAATTGCTGTTTGTCGGTCGTTCAACCTGTGCGCTCGTCGGCAGGTGAGCGCGAGTGCCGAGGCTTCCGCTGCCCGCATGCTAACCTCGCCTGAGCCTCCCGTGTAATTGTCCTGAGGAAGCTGTGGCAAATGCTCCTTCCACTTTCTGTGCACTCTCGGCAGACCTCACAACTTGAGTCGGTGATAGTTGTCACTGAAATTTTTTTGCATTGCAGGAGGAGTAACTTGTTGAATATGTGCAGAAATGAGCTGTTCCTTCCCGAGCGTTATTGAAGCGAAGTTATCACGCTGTCAGCTGCACACTGCAGGTGCCCCCATTTCAATAATGCTGCTGAATTATGTATGTCATGTCAGCACCTTTCCTGTATTGCTTACTGTGATCCGTGCAGACAGGACGCATTGTGTATGTCTCACACGCCCACATTACTGACTTGTCTTAACTGCAGTAAGTAAAATCCAGAAGTGTCTGGGTACATCTGTGGGGATCATGATTCTCCCCCCCCCCCCCAAAGTTGTCCAGATGACTTGGTAATACTGCTTCATGAGGCCTCCTGTCCAGTCAGCTGGATTGGATAAGGGGGCCAGGTTCACTTAGCTCTCAGTTGTAAATCACGTAAATCCTCAATTCGGGATGGAAATAAGGGGACTTAAACTACATTCATGGGCTGTTTCTGTAAGCAAATGTTGATGCCGTGGAAATGGAACAAGTCTCATTGGTTGCACGACCTGAAACGATTTAAAAACTATGTGGGGGGGGGGAAATTGTCACTGGATATGTATAATATAAATTTTTTTTTTTTCTCCCTCCTGTGCAGTTAAAATAGCCAACATGTCTGACAAGAAGGCGGTGATAAAGAATGCAGATATGTCTGATGAGATGCAGCAGGATGCAGTGGACTGTGCCATGCAGGCTATGGAAAAGTACAACATTGAGAAGGATATCGCTGCCTATGTCAAAAAGGTACGTTGGATCAATATTAAAGTGATTAGCACAAACATGTAACATTTATTGAAGCCTCTTATCTATGCTATGCTAAATATTTTCTCCCCTGCAGGAGTTTGACAAGAAGTATAATCCCACATGGCATTGCATTGTTGGGAGGAACTTTGGCAGCTATGTGACGCACGAGACGAAGCATTTCATCTACTTCTACCTGGGCCAAGTGGCCATTCTACTGTTCAAGTCAGGCTGAAATCCAAACATGCCCTCCTAAAACTACTTTTAATTCAGCCGTTAATACTTCTGTGCCATGCCATACATTTGCTACTACCTTTCTGCAGGTATGCCTACCTCCAGGTCTCCTGCTTGCTTCAGTCTGTTATTGTTTGCCACCTACAACACTACCACCATCGGCGGATGGCGCTTTAATCATGCCCGGACTGGTGGTGTGCCATTCATAGAAATTGCAGATGTAAAACTTATCATGCCAGCACTCAGTCAGCATTTGTGCATCTGACAGACTCACCATGAATCATAATTTCCAGATATTATTTCTGCTGTGTATCGATGCACGGCCCCTGTACATTATTTCATATTAATATGTTGTATAATAACTTATTTTTCAAGAAATTAAAATGAGCAACAGAAAGTTTTTGTTGAAATGCCTTTGATTTTTCTGTGTCAACTGAGACTGAATAAAAATGCCAAGACTGTTGCTCAGACTTAATAAAGAATATTACATGCTAAGTGATTTAAGGTTTTGTACATGCTTTAACATTCCTGTTCCCACTTCTGCTGTGAATATTTGTCACTGCTGTATATCTCTGGAATGTAATTTAGTGTGCACTTTGGTATTGTGATATCTTCAACATGTTGCGCGCAAAACAACTTTGAGACAGTAAATTGCTTCAAAACGTGTTTAGGTGTGTACGTGTTCCTTGACTTTACTTCACTTCCATGTACTATAATGTCTTCACTTCTTGTGGGGCCTCAGGCAGTATATTGCCTCCTGTATATTCTGATCATAGTAATGTGAAGCAGGGCGCATACTTTCCTTTGAGGCTACAAATCAGGTCACAATTTCTTGCCTGAGACAACGTATGTAAACGTTTATTCACCTCTTACTAAGGGAGAAGATTAAGCTGAGTAATTGGGGTCTGAGTGTTTATGTTTCTGAATTGCACTGCAGGGGGCAGTAGTGAACCTGGCATTTGGGTGTTAAGCTTGAAATGAAGCGCAAGAACCACCAAACAAGTAAAATACTTCCTAGGGTAGAAACATGGCCGCTCACACTGGGCTGCCAGCACCGGCTCTTGGCCGTGGCGGTGTCCATGCTTTCACCCCGGTGGCTCCCGCTGAGTCGGCCCCGTACAGTCCTATGGGGACGGAGGGTTGGCAGCTCGGCTCGCCGTCGGACGCTGAGAAACTGTTTTCCCGCTGCTCCGCAAAGCTGAGAGCCCTGCGAGCAGACTCCGGCCAACTCAGGGAGGAGCTCAACCTGCTGTTTGACCAGCTCCTGTCCGAAAACTACAACAAAACCTTCTACCCCAATATCAACATCCGACCAGAGGTAACGGTCTTGTAAAGACGCCTAACTTAACTTGTGATACTGGCAGACTCAAATAAATAGGCTCTGAGGCAACGTTATGGTCAGGTTACATTGACCGGAACAAACACAGCAACGATGGCCAAGCCTAGACCCATATAAACCTAGTGTATCTGTCTGAAACTGGTACCGTCAGAGCAAACTCAAGTAGCGTTCACTTGTGTGTGCTTGAACACTGCAGACGTGCACTCACAGAGCACTTTATTAGGGACACAGTACTGAGACTGAGTAGGGCCTCGGTTTGCTCTCAAAAACGGCCTCGGTGCTTAGTGGCCTGGATTCCGCAAGATGTTGAAAACTTTCCTTTGAGATTCTGGTCCATGTTGACATGACTGAATCACATCATTCATCATTCATCACATCCTGCAGGTCTTCTACTGGATTCAGATGTGGTGACTTGGGAGGCCACTGAAATACACTGAACTCATTGTCATGTTCACGAAACCAGTCTGAGACGATTTGTGCTTTGTGACATGGTGCGTTATCATGCTGGAAGTAGCCGTGAGAAGAAGAGTAAATTTTGGCCATAAAGGTATGCGCATTGTCAGCAACAATACTCAGATAGGCTGTGACATTCAAACCATGATTGATTGGTATTGGTGAGCCAAGAAAACATTCTCCACACCTTTACACCACCACCAGCAGCCTGGACTGTTGACACAAGGCCGGTTGGGTCCATGGGTTCATGCTGTTTACGTCAAATTCTGACTCTACCATCTGCGTGCCTCAGAAGAAATCCAGATTCATCAGAAGGCTACGTTATTCTAGTCATCTACTGTCCAGTTCTGGTGAGCCTGTGCTCATAGCAGCCTCGGATTTCTGTTCTTGGCTGACAGGGGTGGAACCCGACGTGGTCTTCTGCCTTTCTAGCCCATCAGCCTCATGGTTCAACATGTGTTTTTTCTGAGATGCTTTCTGTGCATCACAGTTGTAAAAAGTAGTCATCTGAGTTACCGTAGCCAACCAGTCTGACTATTCTCCTCTGACCTCTCTCATCAACAATGCGTTGAGTAAACTCTAGAGACTGCTGTGTGTGAAAATCCCAGGAGATCAGCAGTTTCAGAAATACTCAAACCAGCCCATCTGACACCAATAATCACGCCACGGTCAAAGTCACTGAGCTCATATTTTTTCCCTCCTTTTTCTAATGTTGGAATTGAAATGTAACTGAAGCTCCTGACTTGTATCGGCATGATTTTACGCAGTGCACTGCTGCCACATGATTGGCTGACTAGATAATTTCATGAATAAGCAGATGTACGGTTTTTCCTAATAAAGTGCTCGGTGAGTGTCCTTGCTGCTTGCTTTACTCACTGGTGTTCATTAACCTCCTAAGGAGCCCCAAGGCATAAAATTGGGCGCTTATTGTCCCCTACTACACGTGGCAGTGTTATTATTATCTAAAACCTACCAGTACACTGGAGCTGAAATGGTTGGTTGATCAAGTGATTAGTTGGTTCTAAGAAAATTAAATGGCCATTTTGATAATTTATGATTTTTTGTTTTGTTTTTTTGATGCTGTGAACGACATTTTTGGTTGTGCTGAGGCTCTTAATTTCCATTTCAGGATGTGTGTACTCTGCTGAAACATGCCAGCTGTCTTGTGCCACTGTGTCAAGAACATTTAGTCATCAAACTCTGCCAGCTAATGCATCATCTACTCAATCAGCTAAAGGTAACAACTAACCTTTACTGCCAGTAGAGCTCAGCCTGCACATCCACCAATGTACTGACTATGAGCTGGCAAATTTTCTTTTGTTCTCACTGATTTTTTTTTTTCATATAAAGGTAATATTGGACGAGCAGACATTAGATGTGCTGGTGAAATATACCGCCAGTGCATTGAAAACGTGCAGTACGTGGACACACTCAGATGTCCTCCTGGCACTCTCCACAATAGTGTATGGGAATGGACCTCAGTGCCACCAAGTAAGTACTTGTACAAGTGTTCTGAAGGTTTCTTGTCGTTAAAGATAACTATTGAATATTTACATTGAGATTTTTCTCATTCATAGCACCTCAGTGACTTACTGGTTGAAGATGGAGTCCTTCTGCTGTATAGTGCTCCATCTCAGCCAAATATGGAATTACGCCGTGTTGCTCTTACCTGTATGGCAAACATCTTTCTCAGGTAGGCCCTAACATCCTTATGAATTCAGCCGGTAGCCAAACTGTGCATTGTGGTTGGCGGCCAGTTCGTAGACTGCTTAAAAACATGGACTCTGATCGGATTTCTGAAGGAGTGTATTAAATCTTTGGAGTTAAGGTTCACCAACCCCAATCTAGGAGCCAGAATAAATGAATATGGACATTCGGGTGGCGCTAAAGTGAAGCAAGCAAACTAATCCTAATCCTATATCTTTTTTTATTCTAATAATAACTTTCAACTTCCCCATTAAGATGCTCATTACAACAAGTGAAATGAGATATTTACACTTAAAGGCCGTTGTTGTTTTTTGCAGCTATCTGCATTTTCATGTTATGCTCTGTCAAAAACAAAGTCAAAGTCATCAAACACCAGTAGGCTCTGAAAGTGGCACTGAAATGGTTGTAGCTTTGTGGAGTAAGGCGGCTGTTTTCAGCTTGGATTGACAGCTGTTACAGTGGATTCCAAAGTAGGCCCAATGTCATGGAAAAAAATATCACGGGAAACATGCCAAAACTGCTACTGCAACACAATCCACTATTTCCTTGATCACCCAAATATGAATGTGTTGGAAAAATTCATATTTTGCTCTCAAATATTTATATTTTCATGTTTTCCTTGAAGGCACTACAGCACTGGCCTCAACATTACTCCTCCAAGAATTACATCCAAAATCCATTCATTAAGGATATTTATTTGCATTCTAGGTCACAAACTGGCTTTTGTATTGTAGTGGTTTTTTTCTGGCTAAATGCTCCTTCTTGGTACTTAAATTCCTGGCTGTAATTATTTCTGTGCTTGGCTTGACTGTTTCTCTCCAGGATCCCCGGTCAGCCACCTTTGGATGATCAATACAGAAGTGTGTGTTTCAGAGTCTTCCTGAAAACACTGCAGTCACCCAAACCTCCCAACACTGATGAGCTCTTCTACTGCATGGTACGGATAATTTGTGTGTTGTAACAAAAATGTCACTGGGGAAAAATGCTTTCGGTCATAGCTGACCCATGCCTGCCCTGGTCTCCTCTGTGCAGGTGATCCAGGCAGCCCTGAAGGGACTTCAATGTTGTCTCTCAGGTGGGAAGTGGAAATTTGGTGGAGGGGAAGAGCTTGGATCTGTACTGGCCACACTGAAGGTGCAAAACTATACCACAAATGCAGTTTTTTCTTCTGCTTTACCATTTTTTGTCCTTTTTAAGCAACAAACGCTACATGACAGTTTATAGTTTGGTAATAAATTAGAAATTTGTACGCATACTCTGCAGAGGCTCATGTTCCAGGGAGCTCCAGGTGTGAGCGTCGAGTGGCCGGCTGTGCTTTACCCAGCACCTCTTCCTCAGTATGAGGGTCTTTCTACACCAAAACCTGCTGAACCACCAAAACCCTCTGAGACACCAAAGGATGCCGCTGTGCCAGGCAAAGCCTCAGGGGTAAGACAATCCTTAATTTTAGTTAATCACAGTTTTAGTAAGGACCATATTAAAATCAGTTGTGTCTCTCCTAAGAATAAAAAGAGGAAATCCAGAGGAAAGGGGAAGAAGACGAGCACTGAGGAGAACAGAGGGAATGATGGAGAGGAAGATGATAGAGAGGCGGTGTCTGCATTTCGGAAAGGAGGGGGAAGAGAGGGAGAGTCTAAACCCTCTGCCCCATCTCTCTACCCATCCTGGAAGCGAAACAGTTCTGACTCAGAGTTTTCTGACACAGAGGGCAATGCACAGAGCAAATTAAGGTACAGAAGGACACTGCTCATATCCATCCATGTCACTGCTTTCTCGTTCTTTGGTACCAGCATGCATGTTTGCTCATGAAAGTCGAAGCTTTTTCCTTTGCATGCGTTGCATTACTACAAGCTTAATATGTCTTGAAAACGATTCATGAGTTACATTTGAGGAAAACTACTTTATGCCTCCTAAAAGGTTAACATGTTTCAAGTAAGTCATTGAAGTTTTTTCCCCCTAATTTTAGTTAACAGCAGAAGCAGAGACAGTTTGTTATACTCCAACATTTCCTGCACGAATGAGCGAGAAATCATTTTCTTGGTCCTCCATCCTGCAGTATTTTCCTTTTTCAGACTTTACCACGGCCGTGTGCGTCAGGGAGCTCTGCACTGTTTGCTGGCATTGATGAAAGGTGTAGAAAAGCGGACTCTGTACGGGTACTGGTCTTCCTTCATCCCTGACTCTCCTATTGGGGGACCACCACCTCTGACTCTGCTCACAATTGTACTGAAGGACCCATCGCCAAAGGTACAACATAACCTCACTCATGTTATGATTCTCCTCAACGTGTATGACTGTAACATCTCTCTCTCCTCCCTCTTAGGTACGTGCGTGTGCGCTGCAGGTATTGTCGGCCATGCTGGATGGCTCCCGTCAGTTCCTGGCTGTGGCTGAAGATACGGCGTCTCCTCGTACGTCTTTCACTCCTTTCTCCTTCTCGCTGGCCACTGCCGTCAGAGAACTGCACCGTGCTCTCAGTCTGGCTCTGCTGGCGGAGACCGCCCCTCAGACACTCACACAGGTCATCAAGGTATGATAACATGCGCTCGATAAACGCAGTTTACTGTCATGTGTGTTACCGCCTTTGCCTACTGAAAGCTAAAGGGGAAGTGCACGGATTTTACAGTTGGAAGTCGAGTTGCATTGTGGGTAAAGTAGGCACCAGGTTTTGACAAGGGGAAAAAAAAGTGTGGAATGCCAAACACGATATCTCTGCTTCTGCTGCAACGATTTTTCCAACAGCAGTCCAACAGTGTTGTGGAAGTGTAATTCTAAATTGGCAGAGTACAATTTTAATAAAAGCTACAGGTTTAAAGGGTTTTAGATGTTGCATTTTTACAAAATGAACAAAAAATTAACAAACTAACAATCAACGGACACATTAGCTGCCCTGTGAGGCTGTAATGCTCATTTTACATGGGAAAACAAAATTGTTGGACGGATGAACAATGGATCGACAACTTTGCTATTGACAAGACAATGTTAACTCCAGATCCATTTAGTCACTTGTGATGACAGCTGCTTTTTCCAAGGCCAAGAATGAATTGTCACGCTTAGCTTTGCTTTTCATACATTTAGATCCTCACCACGTACAGGAAAGTTTATAGGGTGACCCAAATCTTACTTAGACTGTAAAACGGAATGAGCATAGAACAAATTGTGCTGAGACAATGACCAACTCCCAAATGCAGGTTTATTATCCTAACAGCATGTCTCCTCCGTTCCTGTGTGTTAGTGTCTGGCCTATTTGGTGGCCAACGCTCCCTACCACCGTCTCAGACCTGGTCTGCTCAGCCCACTCTGGAAGCAGATGCGTGCTTATGTGCGCCACAGAGGTCTGTATTTTGTCCGAGCTCTCAAGTAACAGGCCAGTTAATTATGCTTCTTTTAAAACAACTGTTCTCTTTCTTTAGACGTGAACGTGCGTGTGTCTGTCCTGACACTTTACGGGGCTCTGGTGACGACTCAGGCTCCTCTCCCTGAGGTTCAACTCCTCCTTCGACACCCGGACGGTGGCGGCAGCAGCAGCACCGGCTCCTTCACGCCGCAGGACTCGGCTCTCAGCTGGAGACAAAGAGACGGAATGTCCTCACCCTGTCGCACACCAGTCATACGCTCCCAGCGCAGCTCGCACACACACTCCCCCCACGTTCTTCACACACCGGGGGAGGAGGACAGCTTGCCGCCGTGGCTGCTGCAGCTGTGTGTGTCGCTGGTGACTCAGCCCAGAGAGGAGCAGTCAGACAGCGAGGGAGCGGGAACAGGAGGAGGTGCTGTCTTGGAGCCCTCCCCTGTCCGACTAGAAGCTTTGCAGGTGAGAAATAGTGGGTGAGACAGAAAGCAACAAAAGAAATCCCCAAATAGACATTTCTGAAATCTCTGAATGGGTTTTTTTTTAAGTGTGTCATGTATCACGATTTTTCAGGTCCTGTCCCACCTGGTACGTGGCTACTTCTCTCTAGCCCAAGCATGTCTGTGTGAGATTGGGCAGGTGAGCGCACGCTGCCTCGGGGAGACAGACCCCTCCATACAACTGCACGGAGCTAAGGTAAAGCCCACTAGTTCTTCGTACTCCATCTTGAAGTGACCTTCACACTGCTCATGGTTTGTGTGTCCCATGCTTTTTCTTTTCTTTTCTCTGCACCCACGTTCAAGCCTGAGCAATACAGATGTTGTAAATATAATATTGAAAATTGATTTTGTGATTGCACAACATGACAACAATTAAGAAATATTTAGAAATGACATAAGTAACAACCAGAAGGTCAAGATCTGTGTCATCAACATTTGTTTAGTTACTAGAGGAGTTGGGGACAGGAATAATCCAGCAGTACAGAGCAGAGAACAACGTGCCTGAGAGCTCGAGGGTCCCCATGAGCCAAGTACGTACAAGCTGTCTTTATACTGTATATATACTATATCAGGCTAGACCTGTTTTAATTTGATAAGAGATTCTTGTTTCGTATTGCTGTTTGTTTCCTTTTATTGTGTTAGATTCTTCCCTCTCTCATTCAGATGATATATTATTGAAAGACACTGAGGAGCCAGACCGAAGACTAGGGCCTCTAGTTTGATTGTATGCCACTGGAGAGTGTTTGGTTGTTTTTTCTTCTCCTTTTTGAAACTGCCGAGGCGGGCTTATGTATCCAAATTTATGTCAAAACTAAAAAAGATTTAGAAGAGATTAGAAATAATATATTACACTGTTCATAAAATGGGCGTCACTTTTGATAAAGAGATTTAATCACAACAGTCTGAAGAAAAACATAGTTACTTCATGAACGGCTAAACATCTCAGTTGTTTGATTAGAAAATTCTGAATGCCAAGTTTTAAGATTATTGTGTTTTCATTCATTTCATTCATATGTGTGCATGATAAAGGTGGTGCAGTTTTGGTCAGAAGTCTTGAGCGGCCCGCTGAACGGAGCGCTGCAGAACGAACAACATCCTATGCTGCAGACGAGCGCCTGCGACACGCTCTCCTCCATCCTGCCGCAGGCCTTCTCAAAGCTGCCTGTGAGTTTCACTATGACTGAACTCTGTCTCTTTCTGCACGGCTAATACTGAGCTTCATGGACGCTGTATGTGTGATGTGTAATGCTGTTTTTAGGACAAGACCCAGCTGATGTGCATCACTGTGCTACTGGGGCTGACCTACAATGAAAACTATCTGCTGAAGACCGCAGCTGTCAGGGCTCTGGGAGTCTATATACTGTTCCCCTGTCTGAGAGAAGTAAGGACGGGGACATACTGAGCGCCAACTAAAATCTTTTCAAATTTCAGAAGGATCTGTTCTGAGGTTGTGATGTCTTTTCAGGATGTGATGTTCGTCGCAGATACAGCAAATACAATCCTCGCCGCCCTCGACGATCGATCTCCAAATGTCCGTGCCAAGGCCGCCTGGTCGCTAGGCAATCTCACAGACACACTTATTGTCAATATGTAAGAAAGCATACAGAGTTCTGAGTAAATGCCTCAGAAATCACACAGCATGCTTCTTTATAATGGTTCATTAACATAATCTGATGTTGAATAAATTAAAGCATTGATCACTTGCTTATCTTACAAAATAAGACTTACTTTCATCATGTCATTAACGAAGTATGGGTTTTAAGAATAAAAAAAAAAAAAACACTAGCTAACTGATTTAGATAAAATTAGTATGATATAGTATTCAAGGTATATAATCTGTTATTAGAGATTTTCCTTCTGTAATCTGTTTACCTCCTGTCTATATCAGGGAGAGTGTAGGTGTGGACTTCCAAGAAGAGTTATCGGACATGCTGCTGCTCAAGATGCTGCAGGCAGCGACTCGAGCGTCGGCCGACAAAGACAGGGTAAGAGCATTCACACCTTCATACACAAGAGCAAGTAGATTGTTAGCTCTTGCCACGTTTTGTTCTGCTGTGAATTTATTTCAAAATGCATCTGGTGTCAGAGTAAACACAACTGAATAGAGAATGGATTAAATGGCTAAAATGCTCTTTTACATTAAGTTCTCAGCCAGAATCGAATATCTGCCCCTGTAATGACATCATTTTCTAATCTTCTTTTTGATTGGCTCTTATCTGTCTGAACTCGCGTCCTCTCTTCGACCCTCCCCAGGTGAAGTCTAACGCAGTGCGAGCCCTGGGGAATCTGCTTCATTTCCTGCGTCAGAGTCAGCTGACCCGGTCTGCTTTCCAACGACCGCTGGAAGACGCGGTCCGTGCTCTCGTAAAAACCATCCAATCAGAGGCCACGATGAAGGTGCGATGGAACGCCTGCTACGCCTTGGGAAATGCTTTCAGAAACCCTGCGCTGCCACTCGGTAAGTCTTTATTCCCAGGGTATTCAGTTCATACTGAGGGTGTTTGCCCTCTGTGACTATGCTTCCAACCGGGATTAAAAGGAATAGTGTGATATTTTGGGAAATATGTTTTATTTGCTTTCTTGTGGAGCAGAAGATGAAGCTACAGCCAGAGGACTGTTATCTTAGCTTAGCATAAAGACTGGCAACAGAGGGAGACAAGTGTATTTCAAAAAATGTTGAACTATTCGTTTAAAAAAGATCTGATGCTGTTTGTTAAAGGTAGGAAACAAATTGCTAAAGTAATAACAGCATTTCAGTGTATTAAACCTATAGTTAATGTGACACAGCCATTGTAGATGTTAGTTCTGACTTCTGACACTCTGAGATGTAAATGACTAGATCAGATAACGTCCTGTTGGTATTGGGGTGTGTGAGAGAAAATTAAAAAAAGCATTCAAGTTCTGTAATTATATAAAAGGAACAGCCACACAAACGTCTCTGAATGATACCCGCACATATTCGCTTACATACAGCCTAGAAAAGTATCTTACAGTCTTAATGGAAGAGTTCACCATTTTGGGAAATACACTTATTCATTTTCTGGCTGAGAGTAGATGAGACAATTGATACCACACTCATGTCTGTACACTAAATAAGAATCTACAGCCAACAGGCAGTTAGCTTAGCTTAGCATAAAGGCTAGAAATTGGGAAACAGATACACTATCTTCTCATCTAACTCTAAGGGAATAAACGTATATCCAGAACAATTTATCTGGCTTGTAAACAGTGGGTTTAGTGCGTTGTCAGTATTACAGGGTTTGTTTGTTGAAGAGGTGTATCCAACAGTGATGGATCTGAATTTTAGTTTTTTTTTTTTAATTTTAATGACGCTCAAATGTCAAGCTTTACAGTTAATTTGTGTTTCTTTCTTCTCAGAGTCAGCCCTGTGGTCTCGTGACGCGTTCTCTGCCCTCTGCAACGTTGTTACTTCCTGTAAGAACTTCAAAGTGCGGATCAAATCGGCGGCTGCCCTGGCAGTTCCTGCCCACCGCCGCTGCTACGGGGACACAAAGCGGTTCAGCTGCGTGTGGCATTCGTTGGCCACAGCGCTCGAGAACAGCGAAGACACAAATGACTTCTTGGAGTACCGCTACAGCGCCAGCCTGCGACACACGCTCTCACAAGCTCTCCTGCACCTGCTCAGCGTCAGCCATTCCCAGGACATGCCCGACCTCGGGGCATCACTGGCCGGCCCGGAGGGGATTGGCATCAAAGAGCATTTGATCAGATATCTGAGAGCGGAGGAAGGAGGAGGAGAGGGGGCGGAGGGAGAGAAAGACGCAGGGGGGGACAGTTTCAACCCTCAGCAGAGAATCGGACGTCTGCAGCAGACTCTGATCAGACTGAAGGGGGTGAATTCTGAAGGGGAATTAGGGAGAGAGGAGGAGAGAGGTAAGGAGGTAGTAGTCAGTTTCCTGGAGGATTTGCTAAAGACCTGTGAAGAGCCGTAAAAATCTCCAGCTGCAGCGATGGGTTTCAGAAAACTGAGACCTGAGGTCACAAGAGCTCTTCTCTCTGGTCGGGACGGAGGAGGACAAACAACCAAATACAAACTAACAAAGCAGTGACTGAAGGCAAAGATTATGTAACCAGCTTTGTCATAGTGTGATCTTAGGACGTCACAAGGAACCACAAGGCTGTTCAGAAAAACTCGAGGCCATGTACTGGACATGTACTGTATGTCTGTTTTGTTTTTTTTTTTTTAAGTTGACAGTGGCTTTTTATATCCTTTTATTTACTTAATTGCACTTGCACTCTAACATCTGATATTCAAAGGCATGTAGTGAAATTACATTTTAAGAACAAATATTAAAATTGAGATTAAGGCTGGGTGATGATTTATTGTCTTTTCACCTTCAGTTGAATCAATGCGATGATGAATAATGAATAAAAATGACTGAATAATTGAAGTCCTTGTTTTACGTGTTTGGAGAGTTTTGTCCGATGTGTAACGGTGGAACCTGGCTGATTGCACTGAACATCAGTTTGATTGTTTTATTTGTGATTTTTATATCAGAGAAATCTTTTGTTGGCTCTGTCTTACATCATGCTGTTGCCCTGAATTTGACCTGAGATTGGAAAGTGTGAAAGTAACAACTTGAACTCATACAGCTCACTAACTAATCTGAAAAACTACCACTGCCTCTCCATGTGACACAAAATTCACAAAATGAGATACAGTTCTCTCACCTGAGGTCTTATATGAATGGAAATGCAATAGAGTCATTGTTGCTGGCAGAAAAATATTCCCTTCAAAAAAGAAAAAAGGAAACAACAGTAAAATGGCTAATGGCTAATTTCAGAGGGTCAAATCATTAATGTTTTAATCTATAAGTACCAATTTGATATTTTGTGTGTAATGATGTTCAAGTTTAGACTCATAGTTTATGACCATTAATGGATTTCTGTTTTACATGCATACAAAAACCTCAACCAGTAACAACAGCAATCAGACATATAACATCCCAATGAGCACTCAAAAATATAAAAACTCGAATAGCCACTAGTGACCGAAAATGTGAACTTCAGTACAAGGCTGGATTATCAGCTAGGCCACAGTCCTGTGGTCCTCCAGATCTCTACATTCCCCTGACAGTGGCCTTCTGGAAGTCCCCAAGATGGGGTTAAGAGCCGGGTTTTGCTTTGCAGCTGTTCAGAAAGGCCAAACTTGAAGGCGAGGTGAACAGGTGTGGTGGGAAGGGGTTTCTGAAGGTATGGGACCGTCCAACAAGCAGCTCTGATAAAGCATACTGGTGACTGCCATCTGACCTCCCTGTTATTTAACCAACATTATCCCGTCTTTTAGTGTGGTGGTGTATCAGGTACACCAAACATTAATCAGGGCATCAATCAAAAGTAAAAGAGCATCAGAGATGGCCAGGACTGACGAATACTTGCCTGCAGATGAGACTTCAAATTATACTTTCTGCTGAGCTGTTTCTGTGTAGTGCAGTAGGTTGGACTGGTTTTGTGAGATTAGGTGCTGTCAGCAGTGTCAAAATGTGGACACTTTTAACAAGTAGTGTCTTAGAGACAATAAAGGTCTCGACATTAGGTATAAACAAAGAGCCCACTCAGGTTAATGGCCCTGGAGCAATTTTTCTCACGCGGCCATTGAGCCTGGCATGCACAACAAAAAAATACTTTAAACTTATGATTAGCATTATAGCAGTGATTAAGTGTATAAGTCATTCTGTATATAATCCAAGAAAAGGGGTGACTACCTCACCCTTACACGAATTCATAGTTTACTGAGGGACTCATACAAGCTCGAAACCAACGAATAAATGACTCTGCTTTGTTGTTTTAGCTCATAGTTTGTAAAATGCTTTGCTGTCCCACTGTATCTTTACCATGCTATTTAACTAGAGTGATGGTTGAATTGGAATAAAAAAAGATCTCTGTACTCCAAAGCAATAGCTTTCACATCCTGCGCACATCATTCATATGGAGGAGTGTTCTGGCCAGTTTGATCAGGAAAAATGACAAATGAGGAAAATTATTTGGACGACAAATTATTCTTCTAGATGATAATTCAGAGACACATTTAAATACAAAGACATTCAAGTTTATATTCGACATTCTTTCAGACACATTGAAGGAAAACACCTTTAATATCTGATAGACCTTTTTAACGTTTATTTTTCAGTGCGGAAGATTCTAAAATGAAAAAAATCACTGGATTTGTTTATGTCTACAAATTGTTGCAGATAAGTCGAGAAAGCCTGATTCTACTTCAACACTCGCAGTGTTAGATGCAGCCAGTAGGGGGCACCAGAGTTCAGCGGTCGACTATCCCGATTGATTAGTGATGCCTGGATCAGGGCAGACCACGCTGCCGTAGGAATGGACGCCTTCGAGTTGTTTCGGAAACTCGGAGCTGGGGCTAAGTTTGACTTGAAGAGGTTCGGTCAAGACGCCGTTCGGTTTAAGGTAAACCTAACACATGTAGCGAATGATTTCCTGAACGAAAATAGCGTTAAAGCAGCACGGCTGCTGCTTGGCTAACCCCAATTTGTAACAGCGTGTAAGTGTGCTGCTATGTTTGGTTTTCGGGATATTCTGGAAATTTTGGCTTGGTTTGGTGCCTTAATGTCGCAATCCATGAGATAAATGGTTGGACACAATTTGTATATACACAAAGTGTAATCCTGCCTCATTTTGTAGGTTGTCAGATGTCACAAAGGGGAAGCGTCCTTAGATCCTCTATCTGCAATCGATTACTTTGGCACAGGACCAGTCAGTGGAGCTCAGAGCAGGACCACAGTATTGGAGGAGGAGGATGGTGGAGGAGGTGGAGGAGGAGAGGAGTATGAGGAGGGAAGTGAGAGTGGAGACTCTGGTGCAGGAGCGAAAAGGAAGCGAAAGGATGAAGAGAGCGGCGTGAGGAAGAAGAAGAAAAAGAAAAAGACGAAGAGAAACCAGGTGGAGGTGGAAGGTAAAGGATGTGGCTGATTGCCGCTGACAAGATGTTTCGGAGTTTCCAGATGTTTTTTTTTTTTTGTATCCACGAACTGTGTGATACACATACAAAAACAGTTCAACAATACAATTAATGTCAAGACATCAACTTTCAGTTCTGTCTGCAACAGCAACCATCTGTATTGTTTGATGTGGACAGACAGAAACTTAGCTGGTTAAGTTAAAGCAGAAGCAGAAATATATCAGCAGATATATGCTGAAAAAAGGGGGCTCAGGCAGCTTGGGATAGGTATTTTTTACTTAAAAAATGTTTAATAGACTAAGTGATTAATGTAAAAATATAATCCGTAGGTTAATCAGTAATAAAAATTATGATTAGTTGCAGCCCTAGTTTAACGTTTCATATTAAACCATAAAGTAAGTGTTAGAGTTAAAAAGCTGGCCAATTAACATAGTTTAAAAGGACTACAGTGAGTCGGTGTCTTCATTGTGAAAAAAAGTCACTTTCCTGGTTTTATGAACGTCTTCTGTTCCCAGTATCGCAGTTCTAGTGTTGTGTGACACTTAGATGATATAAATTATTCAGTTGTCAGAGATTTTGTTGTAACATTTATGCAGAGATAGTTGTTACCTCTCCGTTTCGATTACTCCATTGTGGGCTATGTTGCAGGTCAGTGAGCAGGACTGCTTTATGATAATAGTGGATTTTTCCCAAACTGCTTATTGTATCCACAAACAGTTCTCACTTACTTTTCCAGAGAATGTACAACATCAAAACATATTGATATCATAAAAATGACATATAATGTGATTTCCCCCCCTCCCCATTTCATACCATCCCTCTCAACTCTTTGCAATGTGTTTACTATGGAAACATAACACAACAATGGTACGTGATGCTTTATGACACGAACGTGAAATAACCACTGTTTGCTTTCTTTCTGTCTGACTGAAGCTGGCGGGGGACCGCTGAAAGACACGGAGGGAAACGGCATCACCTGGACCTCCGCATTGGACATAAAAATCCAGAACCTGCCGAGTGACGGGAAGGAGAAAAACTCTCTGAAGAGGCTGAAGCATCAGCATCAGGAAAAGGTCCTCACAGAGACACAGCTCACAACACAATTAAAAACTCTTTGATAAAGGGATTTTATTTGATTAAGGCAAATGTAAAAAATATGTCTGACACTGAAATGTTCATTAAGGTCCCTTATTTTTCAATCCACTACAAAGTTCCTTTTCTTTTTAATTGATTTTAGGTGAACCGTATTCGCTCTCAACACCGTATAAATGTGCACGGCTGCGACATACCCGACCCTGTGTGCACATTTGAAGAGCTGCAGTCTGAGTATCGTCTCAACCTGCGTGTCCTTCAGAACCTCAAAGACGCAGGGCTGAACTCCCCGACGCCGATACAGATGCAGGCAATACCGCTCATGATGCACGTGAGTACAGAAACAACACATTCAGTGTGTTGTCAACAGTACACGGACGGTGGGTTTGTGAGGATTTCTGTGTGACTGGTTTCTCTGTCAGGGTCGGGAGCTCCTGGCCTGCGCTCCCACAGGATCGGGAAAGACTCTGGCTTTCTGTCTCCCGCTGCTCGCTCACCTGCAGCAGCCGGCCAATCTGGGCTTCAGAGCTGTGATTATCTCCCCAACCAGAGAACTGGCCAGCCAGGTACACACAAACACACACACACACACACACACACACACGCCAGTCTGTTTGCTGTAATGAACGTTTTCTATCACAGGATGAGGTGAGACTATTTTTAATAACATTTGAGGCGGAAGGCAGCTGTTTGCAGTGAAAAAAGCCCTAAACACCCACCGTGCGGTTTCTGCTCTGATACAGTCAGAGACTTGCTGCAAAACATAGTGCTGCAATTAGCTGCTGAAGAGCCAGATATTTCCCTCACGAGTCTGTGGGGAGTAAAGACAGAGCTAAAAGAGAGTGACTATTGGAGTTACATTTATCAGGTGGACAGAAACTCCAATCGAATGACAATATTGCTCCATAACTGCAGAATGTTTAAATATGCAGCTGTTTGTTAACAGCTTCACCATGTCAGCTTAAAAGGTGATGATATGTCAGTGTTGTGTTTCAACTTGTTTCCACTGCCCCAAATTGGCTCAAAAATCAGTTATTTCCGGATTAGGAATCACTTACATTACAAATCAATTACTAAGTCAATGTTTCTCAAAAACAATAATGTTTTCTGAAAAACTTAAGGATGTCTCTCAGAAAAAAATTTCTATTCCAGTTTGACTTTCCATTATCAAGCAATCCAGTCCAATCTTTCATATCATCATATTCAGAACATTTATTGATATCAAGGAAGGAGACCTGAGGACCTGAGTATCCAGACTTTAATCCCTATTGAATACAGTTTCAGGTAGTTTCAGCTAGATCACATACTGTATGTTTGCTTGCATTTTAACACCATTAAATCAGTTTTGTTGTGTTGTGTTTAGACCTACAGAGAGCTGCTCCGCTTGTCAGAGGGAGTCGGTTTTAGAGTTCACATCATAGACAAAGCTTCCCTGGCAGCCAAGAAGTATGGACCACAGTCAAACAAAAAATACGGTACGAAACGGCAAATGTGTTTGCAGACGTGGTGCATCTGATTGCCCTCGATCATTGTTTACATCCTGCGTTTCTGTGCGCAGATATACTCGTCAGTACTCCAAACAGGCTCATCTTCCTTCTCCAGCAGGATCCCCCAGCCCTCGACCTCAGCAGGTAACATTTGATATGCTACTCTGACATTTTTTGCTTAATTTAAGATCGTTTCTTGTCTCTATTCCCACTGGCAATTGCCTAAAAATGACAAAAATGATTTTAAAAAAAATTGGAGATTGATCGTTGTCTGGCGTTGGTGTTCAGTGTGGAGTGGCTGGTGGTCGATGAGTCCGATAAGCTGTTTGAAGATGGTAGGACGGGCTTCAGGGAGCAGCTGGCCACAGTGTTTCTAGCCTGCTCTGGTTCAAAGGTGCGCAGGGCTTTCTTCAGCGCCACCTGCACGCTGGACGTAGAGCAGTGGTGCCGTCTGAACCTCGACAACCTGGTGTCAGTCAACATCGGACACAGGTAATAATCTACCCGTGACACTCCTTACTTTGATGAACATGTATGGGAATTTTTCTCGCATTAGAAAAATGAATTTATGGTCTTCTCAGAAATACAGCTGTTAAGACGGTGGAACAGCAGCTGCTGTTTGTCGGTACGGAGAGCGGCAAACTGGTGGCCATGAGGGACATCATCAAAAAAGTACGGACACATCTAGGAGGTTACTTTTCAAGCTTGTAAAGAACTTATTCATTTTGTGAACAAGATTATCCCACAGTCATGAGTTTGACTTTTTTTTTTCTGGCTGAATACAATTTTAAAAATGACAAAGATGGGTTAATTTATACGTTAAATTCTGACATAGTAGTATTCAGTTAAACTGTTGCTATCCAAGGGTAAGAGACATTAAAAAAACATCAATGATCAGGTTCTGTTTCTTTAAGACTTAAGATGGAATGAAAGGATGCTCTCCCTGCTGTGTTTCAGGGTTTTCTGCCTCCCATGCTGGTGTTTGTTCAGTCTATAGAGCGAGCACGGGAGCTTTTCCACGAGTTGGTTTATGAGGGCATCAATGTAGATGTGATCCACGCAGACCGCACACAGCAGCAGGTACACACACACACACACAGACACACACACACAAACACACTGTATGGTCCTCTCTGTGTCACTGAAGAGCAGCTTGGTATTTATCCTCCTCGTGTGTGGCTCTTCTGTTTCAGAGGGACAATGTAGTGAACAGTTTTCGCGCTGGTAAGATTTGGGTGTTGATCTGCACGGCTCTGCTCGCCAGAGGAATCGACTTCAAAGGAGTCAACCTTGTGCTGAACTACGACTTCCCCACCAGCGCTGTGGAATACATCCACCGAATTGGTTAGTTTAATATGATCACTTTTTGTTTTAGGCTGAGATGATTAACCTATTAGTGAGATTTATTTATTTATTTATTTTTTACATTAACAATTAATCATAATTTACTGTTTATTATAAGATTTTCTTGTTTTGTTCATTTTATATCATTGTGAGTCGGACTTTGGTAACTTGTTATGGTCACATGTCATCATCTTTGACATTTTACAAACTAAATGATTAACTGAATAATCAAAAAAGAAAAGAAATTAATTAATCAATAATGTATATCATTGTTAGTAGTGGCCCTAATCCCTTGTTGATATCAGTCTGTTTGCTGTTCTTCAGGTCGCACGGGCAGAGCTGGACATCAGGGGACGGCCATCACCTTCTTCACAGAAAATGACAAGCCACTGCTGCGCAAGTACGTGGAGACAGTACATGAAACACACAAAAAGTGCAGACTGATTTTCCTTTGCAGATCAACATGTAAGGCTTGCTTTTGTGTATGTGACCCTGGAGAATTAGTCTGCCAGGTGGCTGAAGGCAAAGAAGATGGCTGATGTCCAAAAAGGCAAAAAGCCCCAAAAAATCCTTAAAGAAAACAATTTGTCTGCAGTACAGTGATGGAAATACCGTAATATGTTTTGGGGTAGATGCGTTTGATTGGGTTCACTTTCCTCCAACCATGCTACGTAAATTTTAGACAGGACACCACATTATCTACGTTTTTGCCACAGCATGCGGCTGGAGTCTGTACAGAGTTCATGCTTTTTTTTCTGAGATGTACTAAAATTAAACCCTTTTCTCTGAATCTATTTCTCCCTGCACCTCTTTTTTTAACAGCATTGCTAATGTCATAAAACAAGCTGGATGTCCTGTACCCGATTACATGATTGGCTTCAAGAAGATACACAGGTGAAGGAGATGGGTGATGATGATGATGATGATGAAATGCCACAATTACCAAAACGTTTGAAGTGATTTTTTGTTTTCATTTGTTGCTAAATGGATCAGTTTAAGTTTTGGTAATATGGCTATAATAGTCCATTTGTATTTGTTTCTGTTTAGCAAAGTGAAGCGCAGACTTGAGAAGCAACCTCCCAAGAGAAGCACCATTTGCACAACTCCTCGCTTCCTGATGAAGAAAAAAGGCAAAGCACAAGAACAGAAGCAGATAGTGGGTGGAGAGCAGAAAGAAGAAAAGAAGACAAAAGGACAGGGACTTAAGAAAAATAAAAAACAGAAAGAAGAGGGAACAGAAAAACACAAGAAGGCGTCACAGAAGATGGGATCAGATTCCTCTGGAGCCAAGTTAAAAAAGTAAGCAAGGTGGGGGAGGGCATCCTAATAATAAAGTTTCCTGTGCGTTTAATTTCCAAACACTCCCATGTATTCATGCAGAATTCTGCAATAAACAAATGATGCTCATATACATGAAATGATTGTCTATCTAGATCTGTTTTATGCCAGAAGAACTGACTTTGCATCTGAAAGTGGCCTATCAACCTGAGTATTTGTTTTAGAAATTAAACCTCTTAAACTAACAAATCCGATATCTGGAATGAGTTCATTTTGGGATAAGGGGATAAGCTCTGGCAATTGTTGAGGATGTTACTCAAAAATAGCTAGAAAGAATTATAATTTTCTTTTTTCTCTTTACCAGGAAAAAAGGGAGGAAAAATAAGCAACAAGAAGATTAGAGGAGCAAGCAAATGAAAATGGATGTGGATGTTGTTGTTTTTTTTTCTTTTTACATCTTGAAGTCTAATTTTCTGCAAATTTTCACATTTGTGATTTGTGCTATCAGAGTATAAAATAAACTTTTATATATAGTTTTGTTACTTTACTATTTCTGTTACATTTGTTCACCTGCAACTTGAGACACCGACAGAACATATTTTAACAAACATTTGTCAATAAAAATGAAGGCTGTAATGAGTGATTGATCAAAGCTTATGTTGAACTAACAAACTAGACCCAAGTACACTGAACAAGATAAAGGCGTGAAATAATTTATATAAAACTATAACTGAAGTCAAATATGTGAGAGATGGGGGGACAAGTTCCCTCAAGATGTTTAATACTCATCAGTTAACACCACAATTTAATTGTTAAGTTCAACAACCAACACAACCCCCACCAGCCCTTATTAGAGTAGTAATCACATTGTTGAAACGACAAATTCTACTTCTTATATTTGCTTAAGGGAATTTATTTTGATGAAACTGTAGTTTACTGACAGCTGCGATCAGGTTCCTATTAAAGGTTATGTAGCCTTAAGCAAAGACTTAATTTTTGGTGCTATGTACAGCACAGGGAAAACATACAGTGTACTGTATCTGTCATATGGCTTAAGAAAATAACTGTAGGGCTGTCATTGGCATTAACTTTTCTTTTTTGCAAAGTGTCATGTTATGCATAATTTAGGTGTGGAGAAAGTAAATCACTTGTGAAAGTTTAAGCTCACAGAGGGCAACCTAGCAACTGAAGCTGATTTAAAAAAAAAAAAAAATTTAATGTTATTCATTAAATGTTTATATGGCTAACATTAACATTTAATGTTAGCCATATAATCATCTTTAAAGCTCAGGATGTTTCACTCTTTTAAAAGGGAAATAAAAATGTATCCAGCAGTCTGAAGTGACAAGAGTTAACTGGGAAGAAGGCAGCTTTCTAAGCGAGCCGCTTTTCCTGAAACAGACTTCAAAACAATAATAATAAATGATGTGCAAATACAGTACCATATCTAACTGTGGTGCTGTATACAAATAGTTACTGGAAAAGCGTTTAAAGCTGGGTTTTGAGTCAGTCCAGTTCTTTGTATGTGATGTGCAATTTCCCACAAAAACAAATAAAACCTGTTGTTCAAAGAAAGTATGTTTTCATCTTGTTGCCTCTAAAACAAAGGACAATGTCTTTTATCCTGTAAAGAAAACGGTTGCCCCGCCACGAAAAACAAGCGATAATCATCTAACAGTAGAGAACAAATTGTTTGTACCCTATGCGAATCTATTTTCTTAACTATCGCGATACGTTTGCCGTGAGATCTCGCCCATGCATTATACCTCAGGAAACCCCGTTCATTCTTCCTTTCTCAACATGGCACCGAAGGTGAAGAAGGAAGGTCTGTCAATCTCATCATTTTTAATGAATAAACTGTATAGTTTTCACAAATAATATCTTTAAGGTTCACTAGATGTGGCCGAAATGTAAGGATAAAGTGACAATGGTTTAAATAACCCCATGGTATTTCTGTCAACATTTTAAATATGTAGATAACGCAGACAGTGTCTCCGGCATGTCTGCTGGAACGTGATGCTAAGCTAATATTAGCATGTTAGCGTGGATAATGCTGACTAAAAACACTGTCCTTTTAAAAGTTGTGCTTCTGTCCTAATTTTATTCCTACACTGTCTATTGTGGACGCGTCATAAATAGTTTACATTAATACGTCTTAGTTAGTAACCGTATTTATTTAAATAGGTTAGCTTATTAGCTGTTTTGTGGCAATGTTAGCACTCACCGCACCTCAGCGGTGTTTGAAACGTAATAGTTACACGCGAAAGCCTCATTCTTTGTTTTATTACAGGAAAACTAAATACAGTGCCTACAATTTTGGACCTTTAGTTGGTTGTTGACAGTGGATCTGTAACGTGAAATCCTGATGGGCTTTATGACGATTCGGTACCAGTCATGTGTCCCAGTAAAAGATGAGTGTAGTTTGAAGCTCTGCTAAGTTGTTTGGTAGACTAAAATGCTGCTCTTGTAATTTCAAGAGCTGAATGAGGGCTGAAGTGGCTGCACTGCAGATCTGCAATGGCAGATGTAACCCCTAAATTCATGTATTTATCAGTAATTTCTGTTTATGCCATAATAAAATATATTAGAAGCAGTGACTTGAGACTTACCATATATATGGCAACTTGTGTGTGTATATTGTTTGCCATTGACAGTAAAAAAAAATAAAAATAAAAAAAACTTTGTCAGTTGTCATGGAAAACGTGCTTCAGTGGTACTACACCACCCCTCATCAGACAGATGTCATACAGAAGTGAAGCTTTTCATGTCTCAGCTTGTCAACGTAAATTTAGACTTTCCTGATGATTTTGTGAAGGGAACAGGAAACTTTGATCATTTATAAAAACAAACTAGGACTCAGTTTAGTGCAATAAACTTACGCACAATATGTGAAATATTTTGAGACAGGTGATGGTGCTGCTTTGTGGCTTATTACTATGTTAGAAATTTCAGGAGCACACACGGCTGACTAGCAGTCTAACGCATGGTATTTCTGTCTTAGCTGTCCCTGCCAAGACTGAGGCCAAGTCAAAGGCTCTGAAGGCCAAAAAGGCTGTGCTCAAAGGCGTACATAGCCAGAGGAAGAAGAAAGTCAGGACTTCTCCCACCTTCCGTCGCCCCAAAACCCTCCGTCTCCGCAGGCAGCCCAAGTATCCTCGCAAGAGTGCACCCCGCAGGAACAAGTGAGTTACAATAACTGCATGCTGCTAATAAATGGACAGGGAGTAAACCTGGTGCATATGATGGTAATAGCGATCAAAGTATGAAAAAGCATGATTCCAGCTTTATAAACTACTGATGCACCCAACTAAAATAATTAAGTGTTTGTAGTAGAGAATATTAAGCAATAGACGTATGTTAGGTAGTGTTTTTAGAAGATTTTTAAAGGTCTGTTTTGTAGAGACAGACAGAAAAATGAGGGCTTTTGACTCACATGCTTTTTTTCTGTAGGTTGGATCACTATGCCATCATCAAGTTCCCCTTGACAACAGAGTCTGCCATGAAGAAGATTGAAGACAACAACACACTTGTGTTCATTGTGGATGTCAAGGCAAACAAACACCAGATCAAACACGCTGTCAAGAAGCTGTACGACATTGACGTCGCCAAAGTCAACACACTCATCAGGTAAAAACCTTAACCCAGGCTGAGCTGAATGCCAGCTTCATATTGTTGGAAACTGAACTGCTGATGGCATTATTTTGTGCTCTACCCTTTTTAATGTATTATTCATAATTCATGCCAGAATGGTAATGAGTGGAATATTGGGTTACTGTAATCACAGCTAAATTTGTAGTTTGCGTCATTGGACTCAGGAGTGAACGGTCGCTATAGTTGATTTCACTATTTAATATACATATCCAGATATTGCTGTTATTTCATCTTGAACAGAATAATTTGAGGATTAGGGATTGGTTCAAGGTGTGGCATAGAAAGTTCCCTGAATTTAGTCTTGTGTTGTGAATATAAACTTGCTTGCACAGATTTGACTTACCACCGTGCTTTCGTTGCTTCATTTGCCCATCTTTTTTTTCTGACCGGTATTCAGGCCTGATGGTGAGAAGAAGGCGTACGTTCGTCTCGCACCAGATTACGATGCGTTGGATGTTGCAAACAAGGTGAGTTGTTAGTCATTCAACAGGGTAAAGGTGTTTTGAGTTTTTAAGGCTTGTTGAGTTTAACATAATGGTTGTATTTGCGTTCAGAAGTTGTCAGTCCTGTGCAAGTGATGTAAACTTTTATTGATCTGAATGTCTGTGATGCATTCAAAGGAACCACTGATGCCAGATAATACTGGTACAGTTGTATTCACTTTGTTGATGAACATTGTGTGATTCATGTCTTTTTCTTCACAGATTGGCATCATCTAAACTGTGGCTGAAGAGACTTGTGGAAGAATAAATATTTGTATAAACTAAAACTGATTCAGTCTCCTTGTGTATTTGTGATTTGTCTTAACATATGGATACATAGTGAAAGAGGTTTTCCCTGCTTTTACAAACACTGCCTGAGATACAATTTTTCAGGGCATATAAGATTAATCAGCTGTGTGAAGCAAATTCAGTTTGATATTTGTCAATATGTAGTCTTCATGTCGCAAGTAAAATGCCCGCAATTTTTTCCCCAGGAACCTTTCTTTAAAAAAATGTGAATACAGTAGTGTTTAACAGAAGCTGTTTCTGAAAGTATCCATGTCTCCTCCTAACAACACTGTCATGAGTTAGAACAAATATTACAGCTTCATTCCTTGGTCTGTCAATGCATGCAGTTGTGCTAGACTACTTTTGGTTTCATGCAACCATGTAAGTGATTTAAAATTATATGGACAGTTTTGTACAAAGAGTACCAGGCATCAATGTCTTTTTAGCTTGTAAACTATTTTAAAAATGTGATTAAGCATCATTTGTCAGTTTGGCTTCTATTTGTAGAATACATTGACAAATGAAAGTCCAGTTTCTCTTGAGTATTGGTCCCATAGGACACAGATTTTTAAGTTTATTCCATAAGTGGTTAATTTTGTGCTTAAATTTCTGATGCAGGTTTCCTTCTACCGGTTACCAGAGCAAGTTTTAAATGTCTTAAACTTCTAATACTACTATATAATGTTGACATAGTTTTACTGAAGTTGCTTATATACCATAAGCCCTAGTAACGGTAATGAGGAAGGAAAAAAAACCTTGCCAGTGTTCCCATAGCAGGTAATAAATGTGCTTGTTGAACTCGTTCTCAGTACATCCATGGTTGAACAGGACGGGCTTAAACTAAAGCACAATTACTGCCAATAGTAACAGGCGCATTAGACTGAAAAATCAGGTTTACAGTGGCAGACATGTTGAAACCAAATTTATTAATATTGTTCCTACATTCACTGAATAAATGACAGCAATTGCAGGCCACAGAACTGACAGTTGTCAGTGTTGCCAGTTTCTGGTGCGAAAGCAAAGGAAAAATGCAGGATTAGTATCACCAGATGTCTGAGAAAAAGGACTTACGACATATTTACTTATGTGTAATTTTTTACTCAAGAACAGAATATATTCATGTTTTTATGTAAAATAAATAAAGCTGTCTTCACAATTGGAGATGTTGGGTAATTCACTAAAGTAAGTTCAATTTGATAGTAAGGTGCTATTAAAATATTGTTTCATAGAGAAAACTGAGAATATGCCTTAGTTTTACATTTCTAGTTTAGTAAAAGTGATTCAAATTTTGAAAAGTAAACTTTAGCTTCTCTAATAAAGAAATGGTCAAAATCTAATAAGACAAACCCTGCAGTAAATGCTGTAAAGTTTATACAGATTCCTTTAACTTTCATAAAGTTTAGTTTTTCATACAGATGACATTGTAACTTGTTTATTTAATTATCTTTTGATTCAGTCAGCACTGAATCTACTTGTAACCACTTTTTTTGAGATGTTCCCTTACATTATTAATGACTACAGTAAAGTAGAATCAACACCTCAGCTCAATAAAGCAGACCTGTGTAGCTTATATAGCTGCTTCTGTAATCATGATTTACTGTACTTGCTGCCTGTACTCATCACTAATGTTTAGCAATGGCCGTCTCTCTGATACATCTAACAATTAAATGATTTAGACCTGCATCAAACTGATGTTTACTGCAGGGCTGCTCTTATAGACTCTCATTATGATACTATCTTAAGTTATTTTAGAAACAGAATAACCTATTGAAGTTTTAATGTAACTGATAACAGTGGAACACAGATCACTGCATTGAACATTAATGTGATTATTTTGAGATTTTTCAGTTTCTTTATTTGATATTTATTGATAATAGTACAATACTGTTCTAAAACATATCAAGTAGCCCTAATCACAAAAGCCAGCAGATGTGTTGAAAAATCAAATATGAAATCGGCCTCGAGTTGACAATTTACAACTTCCTGTATTTTAAAATTCTTATCAGTTAAGTTTCTCTTTGACTTTTATTTGGCCATGTAGATAAATCGTGGAAATTTGGTAACATCTTAAATGTCTCTAAGGATTACCATGAACAGGTCAATCACAGATGACTGGGGGGGAGGGAAAAAAAAAAAAAAAAAACTTCTCTCCAATAAATATAAATTTATATCATATTGCTTACATTCAATCACATGAGACTGAGGGAACATGGCTGAAAGCCTCCTGGTTATGAAAGGAAGGTTCGGACTGTTCCTTTAACCAGACCTCTGCAGATTGGGCACTTCCGGAGTGATGGTGCACACTCTTTGCACACCACCAGGTGTCCGCATGGGATGAAGACGATGTTGACTTCTTTATCCATACACACCTTACAGGTACGCTCCTCCTGCAGGCGCCGCAGCTGTTCCTCCATGGGAAGGTCTGCAAAGAAAAAGATCATTTTTTCCATCTTAAAACCCAACATATTAGTATGTTGTGTAAAAGCTACAAAAAGTCTCAGCAATCTTAAGTGGCAAGTTTACGTTAAGTCCGATTTAACATTTATTCCTTCTCATACTTAAGATGGTGTCTTACATCAAATGACCCACAGTGTCCAAACAGGGTGCATCAAGCATTAATACATGTAATTGTAGTTTATGTAGAAAATGCTGCATTACGCATTTGACAAAATCTAAAATTTCCTTTTCAGGAATGTCACATGACTTTTTAAAGTAGAGGTTACCAAGTGATTTACAATTACAACAATAAAGCACGCAACATTCAACTTGCAAGACATCAAGTTCCGGTGAGTCTTCATACCTGACAGATCTAGGCTTGGTGATGCAGCTTCGTTTGACTGAGCTGAAAATGTGAAAGATAACATGTAGTGAGCTCAAGCTTTGGTTAATGCACAATGGAAACAATAACTATAAAAAAAACCAAAAAAAAACCCTTTGTATCTCTCAAGACTATTTTAATGCTTAATCTCACTTTTATTCCAAGTGCTGACAGTTATACCAAGCCTAAGCCAATTTTAGGACAGGACAACTCTATGCTGAAGATTTCATCTTGGACTTGAGTAAACCACTGAGTGTTTGATCACTGTATTTTTGTTTTTTTGTTTTTTTAATCCAAGTTTATGGCTTCTGTACAAGTTGATCCACACACTGAACCCTTAGTTGCCAAAATATACAATATTTTTTTTTTACTTTAAAGTAAAAAAAAGTATGTAAAGACGTACCCATGAGATCTCTGAGCAGGTGGACGTCGTTTTTCTGGATCCAGTTGCGGAAGACCTCAGCGGCAGCATTGCCCTTTGTGAGGACGAGCTCTATCAGCCTGGCAGTTTGCTGCTGGGCTGATGTCTGAGCCTGAAGACTGCTATACTCCTCCGCAGCTGCGGGATAACAGGGAAGAGTTACTTTCAATTGAGGTTTCTTAACTCTACTGGCTACAGCTGCATAAGGGCTAAATTGATAACTCCAATTAGTGTCAACAGTGTCCTTTAAATCTCAGACTACACAACAAAAAAAGAAAAGATTAACATACATAACACATTTTGCTCTCTTAAATGGTCCAACACTGGCTCGACACTCTTGAGACGCTGGATCAATGCTGCCTGGTGTCTCTTCACAAAGGTGAAACCATCTGAATCAAAGGGAGACATAAAAAGTTATTGAGGGAATTTATTGCTCATGGTTTTCAAAAGGGTCACTGGTCTGAGAACAGCTGATAGTACGAATAGCATTGGAATTCATGGCTGTTCATTTTCGTGGACAGTACATGCAGAGGAAGAGCTACATTTTCACTGTCAGCTGTACCTGACGCCATCGCCTCTGCAAGCATCTCACGCTCCTCTTCCCTTTTCTGGTCCTCGGCACTCAGCAGGTCAGAAACCAGCTCCTGGACTGTTCTGTAGTTCTCTCCACTGGTAAGGATCTTGCTCTGGACCGTTTGCTTGACTAGACTCCTGTCAAAGCCCATCTCCAAGGCGGACTTGATCACAGGGGTGTTCATCATGACGGCGTCCTCAGATCGCTCCTCTCCTGGACCGAGGTGAACCACTGAGAGGAAGAGAGAGTAGACAGGTCAGCCTGTAGCTAGCCAATAGCTCAAATACACAGCTGCAATTTTTGATAAATGGGCACCGTGTTATGTTCTGTCTATGCCCTTCCTAAATGGTCATCTGGTGTTATCGCACAGTACTTTTGAGCTGATTTGTTTTTACCTTCTCAACAAGTATATTATATGGAATCTACAGATCCACTTGCCAAACTCTTGAAAAAACTCTGATTTTACATCATTTCACACTCACCAGGTGGATCCACAAATTCTCTGGAGCTGCTGTCTCCATTTGTCAGAAGCTTTTTTGGGGAGAAACAGAAAAAGAATCATTTTTAACTGACTTATTCTATGCCAAATGTTTCAACTTAAAAAATATTTTATGCTGCTTTCTTCTAACCTGCTCAAACAGCCTAGGAAAACGAGCCTGGATCTGGTGAACAAACTCTTGTCCCTTCTCCTGGAGCAAATATTCACACCTGCGATTAACCAGAGATACAAGAATACAAACATTCATGTAAACAATCCTTTCCACATGTATTTAGACAATCAAAATATCTGGCTAGGTGGTGCTTTCATACAGTTTAAAGTGGTCTGGACAACACACTTTGACACCAAATTATCAATCAACATAAAAAAAATGATATTGGCAGCACTGACCGAGGAAACCATTTAGCATGTTCCACCCACGGATCATCTCCAGACTCCCAGCATCGCAGGCCTCCATCGCAGCAGAAACACTTGACATCATCGTTACGACCTTGAGGAAAAACAAAGAGCTTTCAGTGTGACAAACTTCAGGGGCTTTCAATGAAAGAAAGAAAAAAAAAAGATTCTAATAAACATGACTCTTTTAAACCCACTTGAATACTTGTTTGTTTCTCATCTGTCATTTCCGCTTTTGTTTGAGTTATTTTGTAGTAAAGGGATTCCATTTGGGTCCAATATTTAGTATTAACATGAGATTATGTTCATAAGCAGGTAACAAGATTTTTTTGTCAGGACTTTCCAGCTCAAATGAAAAGAAACTGAAAAACAAAATACAAAAAAAACAAAACAAAAAAAAAAAAACCCTGGTATCAAAACTGTTGCACAGCGGAGAGATGAAATGACTTAATTTCAACTGTTCATCTGCACAGTATGAATACATTCTGTGTATGAATTTCAGGACCTTTTTCATGAGAGCTTTAAGATTTAAATTTTAGGATTTGTGCTGAATTGTTTTATCTGGATTTTATTGTAACTCACCTTGTAACTGTTTTTGAATAGTGCTATAATCAAAGTTTATTATTATTATTATTATATTATTAGAATGTATTAAGTTTTTTGTTTTCTTTGCCACAAACAAGCTGTGAACACAACAAACTATGAACACACAAAGTTGAAATTGCAGATATGTTAGCCAACAGTCACTTACTTACACATCCAGCAGACATGGAGCAACAGTATTTGGAGTCATGTTCATGACCACCTGATGACAACCAATATTGACCTTCCTTATGAAGTCACTGAATAACTTTAGCTCTTTGATATTGTCCATACCTACATAGTAGAAGCCGGCTTTAGCCAGCTGGTCAGGCCGGACAGGTATACGAGAGGGCCAGTGGACAAAGGTGAGCAGCCTCTCTTCGCTCTGCTGCATGGCAGGGTTGGACACATTACTGAGAGCTGGGCCTCCTGAGGACAGTTGGGAAGTTACTGCTCCAGACACAGCTCCCGCCACTCCGGCCAGCGACACGTTGTCAGCTCTGTCCCCCCGGACAAAACGACAGTTTGGATAATGTCTCTGGTGTTCGGATACAGCTCTGTCACCTGGCTCCCAGTTACTCAGCTGCAAATACAAACAAAAACTTCTGTCATGTCCACTGTTCAAAAACTAAACACCCTTACACACATTGAACCTGCATGGTGCTGCATGTGGTTGTAAGGTGGATGTACTGCAGCCTGCTGCCCACTTCTGTCATTTAATATATCAAATGTTTATAATGAAACCTCTTTGTATGTCCCTAACAAAACCTATTAACAACGTGCTTCAGTCAGAATAAGTCAAATGTAAACAAAACAAGGGAATATATGAATAATAGGTTAAGGAATACTAGTGATACAATATAGTAATACAACATACAAGAAGAGCAGGGCCACAAATAATAAAAATTTACAGATTGAAACGAAGATAATGAATCCCATTAAAGCGTCAGCAAATCTAAAATGTGCATTTCTGAATATGATTGTACCCTGAGTACTGATACAAGTAAACACTCTTCAGATAAACTAGTCAGCGATTTTCTTCCTGAGAGCAGCTGTGCTTTTGCCACTGTGATGAACCACACCTGTCCTCCGCAGCTGAAGCACGCAACTCGGTCAGCCTGGCCTAAATAGTAGAAGCCCGCCTTGGCAAGCTCTGCGGGGGTGATGATGGAGAGCGTCCAGGAGTGGAAGGAGTCCAGGCGGTCCTGCTCTCTGCGCATGCTGGGGTTGTGGCATGTTGGTCTCTGGTGGGACATGTCCTCCACACCACGTGAGCTCAGCGGGCTGGAGGGCGGCGGAGCAGAGAAACCCATATTCATGTAGCCGACTGGCTCGTCACCTTGGCTTACTGTGGGGTTAGGAGCAGCTGGGCCTGGACCAGAAAGCTAGGGGGAAAAAACAGAAGCAACATACTAAGAATGTACTCATGTAGCTAAGTGCTACTAATTAAGGAAACTACAGTATTCAATGAGTTTGACACCAAAGCACTATGGTGTATACTTGTTTAAAAATTTTGCTCTCTTAAGTCATTGTCAAAAAGAGATCTGTGGTCAAAAACAGAACTATTTCATTAATATTTCTTCAGCTATGGTTTTCCTAGCTAGAGGGGCAACTTTATTTAAAAAAAAAAAAAAAAAAAAAAAAAAAAGTATGTCTCTTATCTTGTAAGAAACTTCCTTTGATCTTACCGGTATGGCTGGGGCAATGCGGAGTGGGGAAAAGGCAGAGTGAGAGGAGGAGAGCAGGTTGGCTGTAGATGGGAGGCTCTGGATGAAGGCGCAGGAAGGAGAGAGCTGTCTGTGTCTCTCTGTCGGACAGTCTCCGGCCTGCCAGCCCTCTGCTGTCACATTGCACCTGAAACACTGCACGCGGTCACCCACGCCGGTGTAGAACCAACCTGCCCGCGCCAGGCTCCGCTCTGTGACTCCCGAAGCCGGGAAACGAGCAAAAGTAGAGATGCGGAAGAGCTCTGCAGATTAAAACGACATCATATGAACACATTTCCGTGAGATTTGAAGGTTAGATACAAAAATAAATGCAAATAAATCAAAAGCATATATCTGATACAGGGAAAGAATAAAAGAGACTAATACCTGAGGAGTTATCATATTGTAGGTCAGGTGGAGGCCCGTTACGACACAACCCCATCAAAAACTGGTTGTTTTTGAGTTGAACAAGAGTTTCCATTTTTGGATTTAAGTATAGCAATATGAGGGAAAAGCGATGTCCTTCAAAGGGAGAGAGGTTTGAGAAAACCCAAGGTCTTGCCCACCACACAGACACACTCTGTCACACCAAAATGGAAAATAGTAAAAGAGATAAGGGGGCAGAAGAAGTGGGAGGTTTGACTCAGGTCAAGACAGTGAAAACAAAAGTGAAGCTCACCTAAGTATGAAACTTAAAGGCTGTTTTACAGAGGAAGCAAAAGTACCAGTCCATTATCACACAGCATTGGATACATCTCTCATTTTTCTTCCTCAAAACATCCTATTCCCTGCATATAGACTTTACACCTGAATCCATATTACATGTACCTTGTACAGAGTACCACCTCTGGACTTTTAACTGCTGTAACCACAATGTTTATTTTTCAGTTACAGTCCCAGTAGATGTATGTCCGACAAAACACATAATGTGCAGTTAAAAAAAAAGGATGGACTATTTTAAATTGCAAAATTAAAATGTATCCTCAAACCAGTAATCATAATATCGCACTGTGGTCAGATCACCCAGGATCACTGTACATTTTATTATCTTGTAAATTTACTGCAGAAATGTCTAATACATTATCTAACCTTTTCAACTTAAACATATGGTAGGTGACTATGTGTACAAACATTAGATAATAAATAAATTCCTCAAGCATGCACACACGCACGCACACACACACACACACACAGACCAAGGGATATGTGATCTCAAACCCCTCCCCCCATCATGGACATCCCTTTTGTTGGTGTTTAAGCCGCCATAATTGAATAGGAAAAACTCAATAAGAAAAACTGTATCCTCCTTTGGTAGGGATAATGGGCCTCCCTCTTTAGTTTTATGTTTGCAGCACCTGTAGAAATGAAGAAAAACCAAAAACAGACAAAAAAGAAAAAGGTTGAACTGGGTTCGTGTAGAAATTCTTCCTGGAGGATTTTAACCTCTTTAAGTCATTGTCCGTATTATTTTCAAACTCACAGACCTTTGAAGGGTTCATCATGATAATCATCAATGGTCAAAACAATACATTTATTTTCAATTGTACTAAAAATTCCAAGATTTCCAAAAATAATAAATACAGTAAGACCTTTAATGGCCACTTTCCTATAATAGTAAAGATTATAGGATCTGAGTATTTCACTAATGATACATGTCATACAGCTTCAACACAGTGCTGAAAGAAAAAGAGAATTTGTTTTACTGTCAAATAGTATAAGAGCCAACTCCAGTGCCTCATACGTAAAAATGAAAGTGAAATATTGGGAACAATGTTGAGAAGGAAGATCTTGTGCAGTCATTCATTATTGAATAATTACAAAGTGGACAGGGATTCAACAAACAATAAGTTTCCATACCAGTAGATCTGCCAATTATGTTTTCAAAATAATCATTTTTTAGTCTTTAAATTTTCACAAAATAGTGAAAAATGTGGATCACAGTTTCCCAGAGACCAAGGTGACGTTTTAAAAATGCTATTCCTTCTGACCCAACAGTGCAAAAGCTAGAAATAGTGATATTTACAATTAAAGAAAGCAGAAGCAGCATATTCTCACATTTGAGAAGCTAGGAGCTGGGAATGTTTGGCAATTTTACTTTACAAATGACTTCATCCAGTTATATAGACCCATAGTATATGGAGTAAACCAGGGGCTTTTGGCCCACTTTGCTCTCTGATAATCCAGCCTTGTGCTTTTGTGGAAAATCGGTGGAATGCCCCTTTAGCAGAACTGCCAAACAGTTTCTTGTAGATCGACCAATCGAATTACAACTGGTGATACAGAATAACACAGTAAAATAAAGACTTTAACTGGAAACATAGACAACATTTGTCATAAATAACTTTTTTTTTTCGACAGGGTCATTAGGTACTTTCCTCAACAAAAGGTTATTTACCAGACTCCTCCTGTTTTGACTCTGGTTATGTTTTGGTCCGATTCAGTTTTAGAGCTAACGTCAGCTTTGTCGTTCAATATTTAGGAGGGAGTTTGATAGATTTAAAACTGGCTTCGGTGGTCAAACATTAATTAAAACATACAGTCAGCTAACAGTTACCTATGATGTGACATCCAACAACCCGCAGCAACCACTTTTGATAAGATCAGCGAACATTAGCTTGCTAACGCTAAGGTCTGCTAACGCTAATAACAGTCAAACTTTGTTCACACTTATCTGTGCAGCAGCACCGAGATAGGAAAATAAACCTGGATTAAAAACACACGGGTTGAAACGCAACACACCGCAGTAACACGCCCTGCCCTTTCCAGTGGTAGGTCACACTCACCTTTTTTCTCAATTTAGCCGACTCACAACGGAAAGTCCCGGCGATGTCGACAACAACGCTACTTGCTGCTTCCGGGTGACTACGGCATAATAATGAAATGAAAGAGAAAGGTGAATAAATAGGTCTATAAAATCCCTCAGGTAATTTCAGCCCCCTAGGCCTGGGATCCCAGTGCCCTACTGGTTCCTGGTACCGTGCCACTGTCCCGTCTTTACATACTTTACATAACAATCATAGGTTACATAAATCAGTCAGCGTGTTATAATGACTTTTTTTGTTGTTGTTGTATCTTCTGGAAAACCAGTCTATTTAAATGTCTTACCGCAAACACAGTAAAACAATCTACTGAAAATGAAGATCGACACTGGCACTGTTCACCCTGTCATTGATATACAAATATAAATATAATATACCTACATATGTTCATGCTTACTATATGTTTGAGGGCACATGTTCAATAAAAATAAAATCTAATCAGACGCTTCTTATTTATTACAAGATACAAGATATAAGATATATTACAAGATCTAACACCGATAATACACATATAAACCAGAAACTCTACATACCAAATATGAAAATGTCTTAAGTATTGCAACGACGATAACGTGTTAAAAGTCAGAATTTGTCAGGTTATCTCAGATTATTAAAGTTAAATTAACGGTAGATGGAATATTCTCCTAAAACACGATACTTACATGTGGAGGCCTTGTTGAAGAAAAGTCGGATGGTTAGAAACTATAAGCTGTCGTTTAAATGGACTGGGTGATATTTCCGTTTCCTACGCTACAACCACGCCCTCCCCTCCGCCTTGCTCTTCATGGGGCTTTTTAATACCTCATGTATTTTCAGAAATGGGTGGCATAAGTTATGTTGACTCATGTTTTGTGAAGTACCTGTAAATTTTTCCAAGCTTTCTACCGGCGTCCCCTCAAGGGTGAAGTTTAGATAATTTTCCTTAAAACTCAGTTTTTAGGACTGAAGTTAGTTCATTATAAACACCACTTTTATTGTTGAAGGGAAATCCAGGTTACCTGAAAATCCCTACAGTTTATAATGTTGCGTTCAAGGGCAGAGCCTGAATTGATCAAACTTTTAATAATTAGTCTTAAGAATCCTCTAAAGTACCAACATAAGGGTAAAACAGTTCTTTGCTGAGTGTGAGCAATAATACACGTTTATCAAGTGAGTTATTCCTACCTACAGTAAAGTGTAAGTATAACAAGCTTTCAAATGTATAATGAAGTATGATTGCCAGTACACTTGACCGTGTGATTATGATGATTTTAATAAATGTACCTAAACCAGGACTCTCTGAAAAGCAGTACTGACAATGACTGGATAATCCTTGTGAAATAAACTGATATATTGATCAAAAGGGTTGTTGTGAACATTATTGCCTACAATAGAATTGATCATTATTAGAAGTATTGGAATATCCAAAGAATTTTTTTTCTTCATAATAGCGTTTTTAAAAGATTTTGATGACGTTGTGCTGGGGTTTATGTTTGGATTTCACACATTTTCAGTATGGAAGGTTACATACAGCAGCAAGCTATTAAAGCGCAACACAAAACTAGACTCAGCTCAGCTATGAAGGGCTAAGCACTGCTCCCTTTTCCCTACCCAACTGACGCCAATGAAGTTATTGTCGTCTTGACTTGTTGTCCCAATAGAAATACAATAGAAACCACTCATCCAATAAAGATGTAAAGGTGTAGTTTTATAATCACACTAAACACATCAGTAGAAACGCCTGTTTGTCAGGTGTATTTAAGTTTATTTAACAGAAACTCCTCTAAAATGATTACAGTGAGAGTAAGAAGAAATATATTTATATAAAGCACATGCATAAAAAGGTACAAAACAAGTCTGACTGCCTCCAAGCTCTCTGTAAATAGGATAATAAGCATCATTATATTTAATATACATAGCAAGTGTCATGCATGCTAAGATAAATAATAGGCCAGGTAGTGTGTTGCATTATGTGTATGAGCTCATGGTAATTTAGAAAAGATTATAATAAGGTAACTTTGCTTTTAAGGTCAGAGCTCCCCATATTGACGACCGCCTCCAGTATCACAGCCCCAGATAGCACTTGTAGTTAGAACAACATATACCAAGAACACAGCATCCAAAATTAATATGTTGCTTTTCTGAGGAGGCACAACAGGGTCCTTGACTTATGCTCTGACTCTCCAAATGGCTCTGAAGCCCATTTTCAAGGCACAGTATTTTCCTCATTCCCACTTTCGAAACAGCTCTGTAAGAGTGAAAACTTGAGCCAAGGACAGATTTTTTTTTTTTTTAAAGAAGAGGGTGATGATAATGAGGTTTTTGTATACATGGTATCTATGGTGACTTATCAGTCACATGAATTGATTATATGTCTGCACCTCGCTTTGTGTGCGTTCTCAAAGTAAGAAAGAATTCATCCCAGTGAGCATCAAAAGTGCACTGTTTTCTGTCAGTCTTACATTATATCACTGATTGGTAATGCAGTGCAGATGCTGCAAATCAATCTGCATTTAAATTGCATTACCACACCACGATAGTGCATGACTGAAAGAATAATGCAGACTTGATGATCACAGTAGGTGATTACATTACTCAAGCAATATTCAAGAGTCTGGTAATTAATTTAGGAAATTATGGAAAAACAAGGGATGCCTGTACTGGTAAGAAGAATGCACCTGAAAATCTGAATCTGTGCTGCATGCATCCAAAAATGGTCAGCATAAGTATCACGTGTAGATGATTTGTAAGTTATAGTCTAGTTATTGGTTAAGGAGCTAAAACTGAATGCAATGTTGCTGAAACTGTTACAGGTTTTCTGTCTGTCTTTCTGTGGGAGAAAAAAACTATGATTCCAATGAATGAATTGATGATTTTTTACAATGTGAAAAAGGAAATTATTAGAAATTATTATTAGGAACTGTAAATGGAGGAATCTGTCTGTCTTTTGATTTTCTTGACAACAGCTCATCCGATAAACTTCAATCTTCACAGGTGTACTGCTGAGGACCCAAGGACGTGCAATGTCGACTGCAATGCTTCAAACAACACTTTTCTATATCTTACTTGACGTGCACACATGCGAGGGGGTTTTAAGAAAGATTAAACTCATCAGCGACAGCACTTTCTAAGCCATCACCAGACACTATCCAAGCGAGGCGGAGCAGCCAACTCCAGCAGTAACAAAGGAGACCTACTGACCCCATACACATTGCAGCCCAGAAAGGATTCCTAGCAATTAGCCCCTCCCAACAGGCACATTTTGAATGGGCACTGCACTAGTGTCACGAAAGCCACAAATAAAATTTCATTCACTTCCACTGCATAAGACAGACAGCAGAAATCTCCAGGATAAATCTCTCAACACTTGGGCAAACGGAAGCAACTTTGTGGTCTCCACTGGTCAGGATCTTGCTCTGGACTAGACTCTTCTCAAAGTCCATCTCCAAGGCGGACTTGATCACAAGGGTGTTCATCGTGACGGCGTCCTGAGATCGCTCCTCTTCTGGACTGAAAAGAATCACTGAGACGAAGAGAGAGTAGAAACATCAGTCTTGGACCCTTGAACCCTTCATATTGTATCATGTGACCTCAATAAGCTCCATTTAGACAACAACACAACTAAAACTTTTTTTTCACTTGCAAAACTTAAAATGACTTATTCTATGCCAAATGTTTCAACTTAAAAAATATTTTATGCTGCTTTCTTCTAACCTGCTCAAACAGCCGAGGAAAACGAGCCTGGATCTGGTGAACAAACTCTTGTCCCTTCTCCTGGAGCAAATATTCACACCTGCGATTAACCAGAGATACAAGAATACAAACATTCATGTAAACCATCCTTTCCACATGTATTTAGACAATCAAAATATCTGGCTAGGTGGTGCTTTCATACAGTTTAAAGTGGTCTGGACAACACACTTTGACACCAAATTATCAATCAACATAAAAAAAATGATATTGGCAGCACTGACCGAGGAAACCATTTAGCATGTTCCACCCACGGATCATCTCCAGACTCCCAGCATCGCAGGCCTCCATCGCAGCAGAAACACTTGACATCATCGTTACGACCTTGAGGGAAAACAAAGAGCTTTCAGTGTGACAAATTTCAGGGGGTTTCAATGAAAGAAAGAAAAAAAAAGATTCTAATAAACATGACTCTTTTAAACCCATTTGAATACATGTTTGTTTCTCATATGTCATTTCCTCTTTTGCTTGAGTTATTTCGTAGTAAAGTGATTCCATTTGGGTCCAGTATTTAGTATTAACATGAGATTATGTTCATGAGAAGGTGTGCCTAACAAGATTTTTTGTCAGGACTTTCCAGCTCAAATGAAAAGAAACTGGACAAATGGCGTCACTGACAAATACAGTATCTGTCTGGAGAGAGATAATGACAGACTGGATCATGTCTTTGGTGTTTGGATACAGCTGCAAATACCAACAAAAAAACTTCTGTCATGTCCACTGTTCAAAAACTAAACACCCTGACACACATTGAACCTGCATGGTGCTGCATGTGGTTGTAAGGTGGATGTACTGCAGCCTGCTGCCCACTTCTGTCATTTAATATATCAAATGTTTATAATGAAACCTCTTTGTATGTCCCAAACAAAACCTATTAACAATGTGCTTCAGTCAGAATAAGTCAAATGTAAACAAAACAAGGGAATATATGAATAATAGGTTAAGAAATACTAGTGATACAATATAGTAATACAACATACAAGAAGAGCAGGGCCACAAATAATAAAAATGTACAGATTGAAACGAAGATAATGAATCCCATTAAAGTGACAGTAAATCTAAAATGTGGTCAAAAACAAATCTATTTCATTGAAACTTCTTCAGTTATGATTTTCCTAGCTACAGTGGCAACTTTCAGTCTCCGGCCTGCCAGCCCTCTGCCGTCACATTGCACCTGAAACACTGCACGCGGTCACCCATGCCAGGCCTCGCTCTGTGACTCCCGAAGCCGGGAAACAAGCAAAGGTAGAGATGCTGAAGAGCTCTGCAGATGAAAAACAATATAATATTAACATATTTCCTTGAGATTAGGTACAAAAATAAATGCAAATAAATTATAAGTGTATATCTGATACAGGGAAAGAACAAAAGAAACTGATACCTAAGGAGTTTTCACACTGAAAGTCAGATGGAGGCCTGTTACGAAATAACCACATCAAAAACTGGTTGTTTTTGAATAGAACAAGAGTTTCCATTTTTGGATTTAAATGGAAAATATGTATGTATTCTAGTTTTAAAAAATTCAAAAATTAACTCAGATTATCAACAGAATGTGAAGAAATAATAGTTCTGACGTTATGTCAATGACGTCTATGTATTGTTACACAGATACATCTATTGAAGCTAGCATGTTAACCAGCTAGCCCTGTCCAGTCCTGTAATACCTCAAGAGGCGATAGTGAGTCACTGTAGTGTCCAGTCTGCCCTCATGAGAGGATGAAGAAGTAGTAACTGCAAGTAGGTGATAAACCTGTGTTGCAGTCATCCACTCTTGGTGACATTCCTCCACTCTTTCCTCAAGCTCAGCTATTGATGATGCCGCTTCAGCTGCTCTCCTTCTCCCTCGCATTCCTCGACCTCTCGTAGCTCATCCTCTACTCCTGCCACCATTATTTTTGACGGCACACAAGCCCACCGATGAGGGAGCCCACCAGGGTCTGTCCCGGTATGTCTAATGTCCAGTTCCACTTTGGCACAAGAGAAAGGGAGGGGGGAAGCGGGACCAAAGAGTGCATTGTCTTTTTTCTTATGATAGGGGTGAACATCCCAACTTTCTGGTAAAAAAGCTGCCCCCTATTTGTTTGGAGTATGAATTCGACAGTTGGCCTTTTCTTACACCTTGCCCCTTTAAGTATAATCGATGTAAGGCAAAAGCAATGTCCTTCTAAGGGAGGGAGGTTTGAGAAAACCCAAGATCTCGCCCACCACACAGACACACTTAGTCACACCAAAATGGAAAATAGTAAAAGAGATAAGGGGGCAGAAGAAGTGGGAGGTTTAACTCAGATCAAGACAGTGAAAAAAGTGAAGCTCACCTAAGTATGAAACTTAAAGGCTGTTGTACAGAGGAAACAAAAGTACCAGTCCATTATCACACAGCATTGGATACATCTCTCATTTTTCTTCCTCAAAACATCCTATTCCCTGCATATATACTTTACACCTGAATCCATATTACATGTACCTTGTACAGAGTACCACCTCTGGACTTTTAACTGCTGTAACTACAATGTTTATTTTTCAGTTACAAGTGACTATTTTAAATAGCTTAAAGTGGAACGTTACCCCCAGCTCTGAGCCTGATTCCACCCACTTCATAATTTAAACAAAATGATAAAAAGTGGGTGGAATCAGGCTCAGAGCTGGGGGTAACGTTAAGGGGTAAGAGGTGGGGTGGGGGCACCTATGCTATAGGGCTCTTTTGAGATGTATGTCCTTTCCCCTCCCCTGAAGTGGACATTAGTGTGGTGGAGGACCATGGTGGTCTAGATCTGTATCAATTTGAGCTGTTGGTTCCAGCCCCAATAATACCCGAAGCCAGAGCTCTCAAAGCCAAGCATGTAGTTAGAATAGCACTCTAGTGAAAAATGCCGATTGCAAACATATATAGCATTGTGTTGCTATTGAGGGACCTGCTGCCATCTGCAACCACTGCTGAGCCATATGTGGGTCTGAAGGGAAAGAAAGCAGTCCGGTGGTGTTTCTACACCTGTCAAAAGCACAAGTACAAACTCCTGTGCCAAAATTGAAAAATACTAAGTAGAGGGTTAGCAAAAAAATAGTGAAAACTCCAGTGAATGATGAGTCCGGATCTGTATATATCTGAAAATGAGCACGGTTTCACAGACACCCACTCAAAGACGGGTGCTGGGAGAGTTGGGTTGACCACCTCTGATTAGAGGTCATTAAATTCTTTTTTTAATATAAATTTCATTACATTAAATCCCAAATGCTTGCAAAGTTCAGGATGACTTAAAACAGTAGATGTTGAATCATATTCAATTTCAATGCAACACCTTAACATCAACACTGATATAGTAGTACTGATGTGTTTAATCACAGTATAGTCATATCATTTAGTTTGCAGCTCAAAAAAAAAAAAAACACATTTCAGTGTGCAGCACTTCTTTAATTAAAATGTTTCCTCAAACCAGTAATCATAATATCGCACTGTGGTCAGATCACCCAGGATCATTGTACATTATTGTCTTGTACATTTACTGCAGACATGTCTAATACATTATCTAACCATTTCAACTTAAACTAACAAATTAAATAAATACTTCAAACACACACAGTAGCTGTCATGCAATGTCATTAGCTAGCTAGCAAGCCATGTGTAGTTAGCATAAGGGTAACAATGGTCATCCATTGACTTCTACAATCACTTTACTTTTCATTATTTTTTTCTAGATTAGATAAGAAAAAAGGGAATAAGCACAGGGAGTCAGTGAACAAGAAGCACAGTGAATCAGAACCAAGCCAGGGTGTTTATTAAGCACATAGCTGAAGTTGAGAGGATGACCCTATCGTCAAAGATAGTTGAAGTGAGATTCCTCTCAATCATTGCTGACCGGTGTACTGACACTGCTGTGATGGAACAGGAGATGCTCTATGTGATATTTTTCGTGGGGATACAGGATGTGGAGAGTAGACGGTGAGAACATCCCCAGGCAACAGATAACATGATGAGGGAGGTTTCCAGAGAAGAAGAGTGGCAGGCCAAGTTGGTGGCATGTGCAACTGATGGTGCATTGGTGATGATAGGGGCACGGTAAGGTGTAGTGAGCAGGTTGAGTGGAAGTAACATGCATGTCCTGGGCTTTCACTGTATGGCTCACTGCCTGGAACTAGCTTTCAAGGATGCTATCAAGAGCTGCTTTGGGGAGAACTGCTTGAAGATATGCTGCTGGGGCTGCATAAATTCCATTGTAAAATACTTACAATGGTGCAAGCCTAAAGCATAGCTTCAATATGATGGGCTATTGTACCAACTAGGGTTGGAGGCACCAGGTGGGGTTCTCACGTCTTTAGGGCCATTGACCATTTTTTGAGAGGTTACCAGGGACTAACGCAGCACCTAGGACAGTTAGTTTATTCAAGATAGCCTTCAGCCTAACTACTGTACCACAGACCTGGCGTCAAGCTGAAAGCCTGTATGGACTAGCACCAGAATTATGACAATACCTAATCCTTGTTATGAAGGCCAAGTTCAAGCTACTTGACCAACTCTGCCAGTCTACAAAGGCATTCACTGACATGAGCACGGGGATTCTCCAAGCTACGAGGCTTGTTAATCTTAACAGTTACTGACACAGATCACTGCAAAGGTATGTAGTTTAGATTTTTTTTCATCCTGTCCGCTCTTTTCAGAATTTGGTGAATATGAAGTGGTGGAATTAAGTAAACACATCGAGAGGATCCTGACATCCTTAGGGGTGACTACTGTACTCATCCCAGACCGGTGGACCATTCTCAAAGTCTCCACATGAAGACCTGGGGCGCGTAATATGAAGCAGGTTCAACATACCCAGGATATCCTTTCATTATCTGGTTTCACTAAGCCTAACAACCGCGTCACACTAAATTTCACACGCTGGCGTTATCAACTCAGTAAGTCAATCCCGATTTTCCTGAGCGTGTTCACATAAAAAAGGGGCTGTGTTTGCAGCATATGACCAATTGCAAACCACTGGCAGCTGAGCAGCACACTACAAATGAAGAGCAAACTACAATATTAAACAAATACAGAGAAGTTAAACACAGAGTCCAGACTAAAAGTTACATCTGCCAAATGCAGGAAGAAAAGCAAGCAAAAAGAAAAAGAAAAAGAAAAAAAAAAAAAAAAAAAAATCACAGACTGTGTGAATGCATAATAAGCTTATATAACTTCCCCATCATTAGTACTCGAATAGATCTGACTATAATTAATTTTAATAAGTAAATGTGTTCTTGTGGCCTGTATGACAATTAAACTTATTCTTTCAGCTGCAACCATGACAATGTCAAACAGACCCCGGAGCAAATAAAAAATAAATATAAAAACATAATACAAAGCACTAAGTAGGCTTACTTTCATATCTTATAAAGTACAAGTACAAGACATTAGTGCTTCAGTCAGGCTCTGCTGTAGGATGATATGGGTGTACAAAAGCACATGAAATGGCTTAAACATGTTTGCAGCCAACAGGAAAAAAATGAAATGAAGAAGACAGGAGGCGGCCCTCCTACACAGGAGTAGACTCCTGCTGAGGAGAGCTGTCCCTCTGCAATAATGTGGGTTGCTCATATAAAAAAAAAAAATCGTAAGGAAAGCCAAAGGGGTTTGCTGGTTTTTGAACACTCTTGCTCTCCTATGAGACCCTCTCACGAGCCACGCACCGAGCTACACGGGACCTTCTACAAATAGTGATGCTATTTTCCAAGAGAACTGATTGGTCAGTAGCCAGTGCTTTTATACGCGTTGATCAGTTATCTCGAACATAACCTGCTCAGGAGCAGCTTAGGTGTGCAGCATAAGTGACCATGGCGATGAACTCAGTGAGAAGTTAACCACTGTCGTAACCCTGAAATCCAAGGGTTAAACCTGAAGTTACCTCGCTAACCACAAATCCTGCTTTGTAGTACCGGCCTCTGGCCACCAATCAAAAGGCTTTTGCAACACCATGGCCCTGACATCCCCAGCTTGGTTGACCTCATTCTCACCCTACCAGCCTCTACAGCAGAATTTGAAAGAAGCTTTAGTCAAATGAAGTTCATGAAGAGTGACTGGAGGTACCATCTTACATCAAGAAGCCTGTCTGACCTGGTGACAGTCCACCTTTCCACCCCCTCTATAGAGGATTATGACCCCACCCCTGCCATCCAGCTCTGGCATCGAGTTACCATCAGACCTAAAAGGCCAGAATTCATGGACGGAAAGAGGAATGCTCTGGAAAGCACTGCTAAGACTTCAGAATGATGAGGATGGGGGGATGTTAAATACTGATCTAAATCTAAATAATCATGCTAGAATATTGTAGATCTTGTATCATTACTCACATGCAGTTATATACCACTGGTTCAAACATGGCTGGTAAAAATTTTTTTGAGGCTGGTAGATTTTTTTGTAATCCACCAGCCACAGTGACAGATGGACAAAAAAGGTTAACTTCCAACCTTGTAATAAGGTGTTGGGCCACCACGAGCAGCCAGAACAGCTTCAATGCGCCTTGGCATTGATTCTACAAGTCTCTGGAGTTCTACAGGAGGGATGGAGCACCATTCTTCCAAAAGATATTCTCTCATTTGGTGTTCTGACGATGGTGGTGGAGAGCACTGTCTAACACGTTGGTCCAAAATCTCCCAAAGGTGTTCGATTGGGTTGAGATCTGGTGACTGTGAAGGCCATAGAATATGATTCACATCATTTTCATACTCATCAAACCATTCAGTTACCTCTCGTGCCCTATGGATGGGGGCATTGTCAACCTGGAAAAGGCCACTCCCATCAGGATAGAAATGTTTCATCATAGGATAAAGGTGATCAGTTAGAACAACTTTGTATTGATTTGCAGTGACCCTTTCCTCTAAGGGGACAAGTGGACCCAAACCATGCCAGCAAAATGCCCCCCACAGCATAACAGAACCATCAGATCCCCTCACTGTAGGGGTCAAGCATTCAGGCCTGTACTGTTCTCGTGGCGTACGGCACACATGCACTTGCCCAGTTGTCGAGAATATGGTGAAGGATGACTCTTGTGACCATATCACTTTTTTCCACATCTCTGTAGACCAGTGTCTATGGTTTTTGCACCACTGAACTCTCAAATGTGCATTCATCTTTGTAATGAGGGATCTATGCATTGCATCCCTACTATAATATCCCTCTCTATGTAACTGTCGAAGGACTGTTCTTGCTGACACAGTCTGATCACGTCCTGCATTGACATTGTCAGTCACCTGAGAAAGAGTTGCTTTTCTATTTTTTCTTATATATTGCACTAATGCACGAACATCACGGTCATTAAATGCGCGTTGTCGACCACAATTTCCAACTCTATATACTGATGTCTTTCCCATTGATGTAAATGCAGATGTCACTTTAGTCACTGTTCCTATTGAGACACCAGCCAGTTGAGCCGTCTTTGTGACTGAAGCTCCTGCCATCCGTGCCCCAACAATGAACCCTCTTTCAAAGTCACTCAGATCTTTTCCTCTTGCCATCTTGATACAAAATCTGAATCAACTGGGCCTGCTCAGCATTTTTTATACATGCCACATGATTGGATGTTAATTGCTTATTTGTACCATGAATTGCACCTATGTGGAAGCATCTACATTTTTTGTTTCTCCACTCATTTATTCAGGTTTTTCCTTTAATTTGTCAACCGTCTGTCCACACACAGACCAAGGGATATGAGATCTCAAACCCCTCCCCCCATCATGGACATCCCTTTTGTCAGTTTCTAAGCCTCCATAATTGAACAGTAAAAACTCAATAAGAAAAACTGGATCCTCCCTTGGTAGGGATAATGGGCCTCCCTCTTTAGTTTTATGTTTGCAGCACCTGTAGAAATGAAGAAAAACCAAAAACAGACAAAAAAGAAAAAGGTTGAACTGGGTTCGTGTAGAAACTCTTCCTGAAGGATTTTAACCTCTTTAAGTCATTGTCCGTATTATTTTCAAACTCACAGACCTTTGACAGGTTCATCATGACAATCATCAATGGTCAAAACAATACATTTATTTTCAATTGTACTAAAAATTCCAAGATTTCCAAAAATAATAAATACAGTAAGACCTTTAATGGCCACTTTCCTATAATGTTAAAAGATTATAGGATCTGAGTATTTCACTAATGATACATGTCATACAGCTTCAACACAGTGCTGAAACAAAAAGAGAATTTGTTTTACTGTCAAATAGTATAAGAGCCAACTCCAGTGCCTCATATGTAAAGATGAAAGTGAAATATTGGGAATAAATATTGAGAAGGAAGATCTTGTGCAATCATTCATTACTGAATAATTACAAAGTGGATAGGGATTCAACAAACAATAAAAGTTTCCATACCAGTAGATCTGCCAATTATGTTTTCAATCACTAATTCCTTTAGTCTGTAAAATGTCAAAAAAAAAACTCCTCCTGTTTTGACTCTGGTTATGTTTTGGTCCAATTCAGTTTTAGAGCTAACGTCAGCTTTGTCGTTCAATATTTAGGAGGGAGTTTGATAGATTTAAAACTGGCTTTGGGGGTCAAACATTAATTAAAACATACAGTCAGCTAACAGTTACCTATGATGTGACATCCAACAACCCGCAGGAACCACTTTTGATAAGATCAGCGAACATTAGCTTGCTAACGCTAAGGTCTGCTAACGCTAATAACAGTCAAACTTTGTTCACACTTATCTGTGCAGCAGCACCGAGATAGGAAAATAAACCTGGATTAAAAACACACGGGTTAAAACGCAACACACCGCAGTAACACGTCCTGCCCTTTCCAGTGGTAGGTCACACTCACCGTTTCGCAGTTCGGTAAGTCACAGTAATGTCGACGCTTCTCGGCAGAGAAAAGTCAACACCGCTTCTTGCTGCTTCAGATGCTCCCAATTAACTAAGGCATCAATCTGAGATCCTATTTATTTGTTTTAATGGCGGTTGGCGAACAACTTCTGGGTGCTTTTACCGCCACCTTCTGGATTGGAGTGTGGACCAGTTACTGTACGAACACATTAAATTGTCCCGATAATTCCTGTTTTCTGATCATCTGAAAATAGCCCTGTACCCTACATCACCGGGACTCCTCTGCAACATTTCGCCAATACCTAGTGTCATGCGATTCCTTTGGAGTGAAAATTTAAGTATGTGTCTCTCTTGTTGATATCTAGGCCAGTATAAAAATAAATGCTTCACCAGAGCCTGAATTGATCAAACTTTTAATAATTAGTCTTAAGAATCCTCTAAAGTACCAACACATGAGTAAAACGGTTCTTTGCTGAGTGATTGACTGATTGATCAAAGGGGTTGTTGTGAACATTATTGCCTACAATAGAATTGATCATTATTAGAAGTATTGGAATATCCAAAGAATTTCTTTTCTTCATAATAGCGTTTTTAAAATATTTTGATGACATTGTGCTGGGGTTTATGTTTGGATTTCACACATTTTCAGTATGGAAGGTTACATACAGCAGCGAGCTATTAAAGCGCAACACAAAACTAAACTCAGCTCAGCTATGAAGGGCTAAGCACTGCTCCCTTTTCCCTACCCAACTGACGCCAATGAAGTTAAATTAACCTGTTGTCTTACTAGAAATACAAAAAATTGAAACCAGTCGTCCAATAAGGATGTGAAGGTGTAGTTTTACAACCACACTAAACATATCAGTAGAAGATTTGTCAGGTGTATTTAAGTTTATTAAACAGAAACTCCTCTAAAATGATTACAGTGAGAGTAAGAAGAAATATATTTATATAAAGCACATGCATAAAAAGGTACAAAACAAGTCTGACTGCCTCCAAACTCTCTGTAAATAGGATAATAAACATCATTATATTTAATATACATAGCGAGTGTCATGCATGCTAAGATAAATAATAGGCTAGGTAGTGTGTTGCATTATGTGTATGAGCTCATGGTACTTTAATTTAGAAAGGATTATAAAAAGGTGACTTGGCTCTTTATTTGGGGATGTTGTGAATGAAGTCTTTACCTCTATGTGCTGTATATATAAAAAGGAAACTGGTTAGAAGAAATGCTCTCACCAATAATAAAACAGCTTCAAATTCAGATAAAATATAAACACACTGCAGAAAAAACCCAGCAGATAAAAACAGATTATATACTTATTATATAGTTTAACTAAAGGAGGAGAATTACGGAGCTCCCCATATTGACGACCGCCTCCAGTATCACAGCTCCAGATAGCACTTGTAGTTAGAACAACATATACCAAGAACACAGCATCCAAAATTAATATGTTGCTTTTCTGAGGAGGCACAACAGGGTCCTCGACTTATGCTCTGACTCTCCAAATGGCTCTGAGGCCCATTTTTAAGGCACAGTATTTTCCTCATTCCCACTTTCGAAACAGCTCTGTAAGAGTGAAAACTTGAGCCAAGGACAGATTTTTTTTTTTTAAAGAAGAGGATGACGATAATAGGGTTTTTGTATACATGGTATCTATGGTGACTATATGTCTGCACCTCGCTTTGTGTGCGTTCTCAAAGTAAGAAAGAATTCATCACAGTGAGCATCAAAAGTGCACTGTTTTCTCTCAGTCTTACATTATATCACTGATTGGTAATGCAGTGCAGATGCTGCAAATCAATCTGCATTTAAATTGCATTACCACACCACGATAGTGCATGACTGAAAGAATAATGCAGACTTGATGATCACAGTAGGTGATTACATTACTCAAGCAATATTCAAGAGTCTGGTAATTAATTTAGGAAATTATGGAAAAACAAGGGATGCCTGTACTGGTAAGAAAAATGCACCTGAAAATCTGAATCTGTACTGCATGCATCCAAAAATGGTCAGCAAAGGTATCACGTGTAGAAGATTTGTAAGTTATAGTTTGGTTTTAGGTAAGGATCTAAAACTGAAAAAATGTGGCTGAAACTGTTACTGGTGTTACTGATGTTTTTCTGTGGGAGAAAAAAAAATATGATGCCAATGAATGAAAGATTTCTTTTTAAATGTGAAAAAAAAAATATATATTAGGAATGTATCAAACCAGTAGTGGAAAAACTGAGAAGAGGGAATAAAACAGCCTAATCTCAAAGTTGAAGGGGTGCTGGCTGACTCAATGAATATTGTTCTCTTACTGAAACATAAGGCCAGTGTAGGAAAAACATCCAGGCCCTGATGGAAATTATATGGCATCATTTCTTAAACAAGGGGTGGAAATAATAGTATTACAACTGTACAATATATTGTAATCCAATAAAACAGATCTCCAATAAATACTACTCTGCAAATCTTATATTCAATGCTAGAGTGGACAAAATGATTGGAACACTTTACAATAAAATGCAATCCAATACAAAATCAAAAACTAAAACACAGCATTAACAAACCCTGAATAGTAGTAACTTCAAAATTGTTGATTTTATAGCTAGGCTGTTGCAGGATTTCCTGATGTGGGTTACTGTTCTAAAAAAAACGAACCCAGTAAAACTGTAAACTCAAGGTAAAAAGAACGGAGGTGATATTTCACACACCAGAGGTCACATACTGTATCTTATGAGTGGGACTACTGCTTACGCCATCATCTGCTTACTAAATTGATCACAAGACCAGATGCGTCAGGACCATACTTTCCGGGGGGGAAATCTTGTATTGTGTTGGATTGCATTATACTGACCATGTGTTCATTTACCGTAGACGTCCTACTTAGGTTCCAGTGATCCTTTCTGTATTGAGAGGCCCTAGAAACCCGCTTTAATGTTAACTTTAGTGTCGAGTTAAGACTCCTCTACACAGCGGCACTAACCTGTAGCCTTTATTTCTCTAGGTTTTTCTGACAAGGCTTTGATTTTTTTTTTTAGGAATGAGGTTTCTACTGTGGCTCCTGTACTCCTGAACTTCATTTTGAAAAAAAAATTCTTGTGAGCAACTCAGACTTACAAGTGACTGTGACGAGGGTTTTAATTCTGTTTTTTCTGGCTCGTGGGCATTTTAACTGACCATTTCTAAAGTCTGAGAGTAAATGGGAGTTTTCTTAACCTTCTGCTGGCTCACCACAAGCGTGCGTCCTCTTCCCCCTGATGTTTCTGTGTCGCCGTAGAGCGCTTTTTGAGCAGGGTTTTTTGCTTTTATGGAACCAATTTAGTGTTAATCAAGATACATTCTTTGATTCATCTCTTGCTTTCAGTCCTGATGCTTCTTAAGAGCATGTTTTGGAAAACTGTGAGCATGTGCATTAAAATAACAAAAATTGCAAGCCTAGAGGTAAAAGCTGTACTGTAGATGTTGTTCTTTTGTCCCACAGGCTAAATGAAGTAACAGAGATAAATGTGGATATGTTTTGTGTTACAGTTAAATATGTATTGTGCTGCTTCTGTGTTATTTTAGCATGTCTTCTTTGTGCTTCTGGAACTTGACTTGCCTCTGTGTTTTAAAGATTTGCTGCAAACGGTATTACCCAAGTGGGGATGATTTAAAAAAAAAAAAAAAATCTGCACCCTAAAATTAGCTCCGATGTACTTTACCAGAGAAGCGATGAGCATCATCAAAATATAGATGCTCCGTCGTGCATATCTGTAAAACCAAGCCCAAAAAGAGGAGAATGCCAGCAGCTTACCACCTTCTGTGAGAGTCAGGTTTTTATATTCCTCAGGGTGTGAGTAGTGTTAGGTATCCTTCACACAACAGTAGCGAATTCTCTCACTTATGTTGCTCTGTACCACTTTTGAAGCACAAAAAAATCCTCCAAAATTCTCAGTCATGTTGTGAAGATCTGACGTCAAACCATATTTAGGGGCAGAGGCCGGGTGTGTCTATAGCCAGGTGAGCAGGCTGTCCCTGTCCATATGCGACCCAGACAGAACGGTCTCCATGTCCATCAGAAGGTCTGAACTGAGACCCTCGGGGATGCAGGGCATTAGCTCCTCGCCCTCAGACATGGGGAGCACAGGCATCGACTCCTGTAAGGTCATCGAGGAGGTCTCACCAGAGTCACCTACGACAGGTCAGAAAAATATTTTAATATTTACAGTGAGCTGGGAGAAGTTTGGGAATTTCGATGGGCTGTTGAGTGTCTTTAAAAAATCAGGGATTGTCTCTTTTATAAAGCTGCCCACCCCCACACACACACACACACACAGTGTGAATGTACATAAATTAAATGCCGAATTCATGTTTTCCATCTCTTTCTCTTGCGTTTAATATGCAAAAATCAATAAATACAACGAAATACAGAGCAGAGCTGAAAATTGAATTAGATAAATATGTACACAAATACAGATAAATAAAAAGACAATAAATAAATAGGAATTATCGAGGCATCATTTGGATGCTACTTGAGGAAGAGTGTAAAGTTTGGTGCAGTCCAGTGTAGCTGCCAGGCCAAGTCTTTTTCTGTGTTCTTTATGTCATTTAGTGTGTGTCTTTATGCACATAATTAGCATTTTACATTTTCTCACTTTTCTGCATTTAAAGACTTCCTTCCTTTTTTTTGGATTATTACTGATGCGTTTGATAAGCCTTTTTTCACTGTTATTACTCAGCATTGTCTTTCAGAAAGTTACTGTAATGGGAAATTATTTGTTTCCCCATCAGTTATATTACTATTTACTGGAAGGCCAGTGCAAACATCGGAGTTTACATCCATTTTCTAAAACATAACATAGTTTTTAGTTCTAAAGTAGAAAGTTTCAGGTATTACAACTAAATAAGCCAACATAAAAAGGCATTATTACTGGCTAAATTTGTGACACATTATAAAATGCACCCAAAATAAACTTCTTCCTATTGGTTGCAATGTAGATTTAGATCAATAGATGCCAAATCAGGACACTGTATTCTTCATTACTTGGGTTTCAGTAAAATACACATTTGTTTGGAGGGATGACTGACAAAAAAAACAAAAACAAACCTGCTTTTCCACTGCAGAAAGCCTCGGTCTGTATTTCGGAGTTTGTTGTTGTATGGTTGTGTGAATGTGTGTGAACTTGTGTGTGTGTATGTGTGTGTGTGTGTGTGTGTATTACCAGTGTCCATGTGATCCACAGAGCTCAACATGTGGTCCGATGTGCGGGGTAAGCTGCTGACACTCAGACCACTGTCAGTGCTCTCGTTGCGCGAGTGAGCGCTGCACAAGAAAAAGACGCACGTACAAAGAGTTCCCTTTATTTCTGACTGTCATCTCTTAAAAAAATGCAATGACCAGTAGAAATGCTGAGTAGTCATTGAGCTCACAGTACAATTTACAGAAATACATACACAATAATCTCTCTTGGAACCATGCACTTTTCACTGAAGCTAACAGAGAAATATTTTTCATGAAAACTGCTGGCAGCGAGATTAATAGATTATCCAGAGTAACTAAGAACATTTATTCTGGAAAGACACGCTGTTCAGTCTTTGAGATGTCAGCTTTCAAGGCTATGAGCTGGATAAATGGAATTCCACTTATCCCCAATGTATGGTGAATAAAAATAAATAAATAATAAAATAATAAAATAAAAGTGATTAATTGGGTTGACATTCTGAAACGGGCTATTAGTTCAAAGACTTTTACTTTTTATACACAGGAAAATTTGCTCTTCGTTGATTATTTCTACATTTTGTTGCTGCTTTTACTTAAGTAAAGGTTATGAATACCTTTTCCACTTCTGTCACCTAATGACCACAACTCTCTGGCAATTAACACTGTGGTAACAGTACATGACAATAATATTAAAAAAGAACTCACCCATTAAGTGTAGGCTCGTGGTTTGAGGCTCTGATCCTGACATCCAGAGACGGGACAAGCGTCGGTGCGTTCCTGTCATGGTCCATCCCACCGGTCATCTGGTTTCTTCCTCCTGCTTCCTACAACACAACCGCACACACACACACACACACACATACTTGTATAATGTCATCTAAAACTCAAACTGTGCTTACATGAAACGGCATTTTATTTACTTTTGACCTCTGACCTGTGGTGTGATTTGCTGAGGGAGGCCTTGTTTACATCTGAGCCTTTCCTTTTCCTGCCTTTGCTGCATTGCCAAGCCAAGGATGCCAGGGTTCATCTTCTGTGCTGGAACATAAAATTCATAGAAAAAGAACTTTTTGAAAATTAAGTAAATATTTCCCAGAGGTAAAACATTTCAGTAATGACATATGAGGAAAACTTGTCAAAACTTTGCGATCTTTCTTATTTTTGGTTGCTAAACAGCAACTTGAGATGGTGGACATTGGAACAAAATGCTTCTCATTGACAAACAAGAATTGTCAATTCAGGAGACACAAATTTGATAGTGTGCTACCTAGACGCGGGTCGACCCATGTGGTGGTCTTATTTATGTGATCGATGTAGTACACCTCTCCATCTGCAGTCACAGCCTGCTCCCAGCCTTCAGGCAGTGGACCTGAACAGCAGTGAAAGTACACAGTGAGAAGGCAAATGGTGGATGGAGTGCACGGACTGTTGAGAGTAAAAAGTAGAATCTGGCCCACGTCCTCTAATGTCTGTTTAACTTCTAGTTTGTAGAGATTTGAGAATAGAGGTGAAGGTTAGTGGAAAATAGCTACAGTACGTTCTGTAGAGTAAAAATCGTCTAACCTACAGTATGTGCACCTGGCCTGATTGCTGTGGCTGGGAGGTTTTGTAAAGAACTATGCAATAGTGTCAATACTCAGGGTGCTCACTGTCAAAAAAAAGACGGAATCAAAGTGTTTTATTCTGAAAGGGTCTGTTCAGCCAAATTACAACATAGAAATTCAACAGCAACTCCTCTTTCCAGAAACACTGTCTCCATTATTCTCCATATTCTGGAAAAAAAACATTTTGCTTGTCTTTTTATTGAAACCTGCATTAACTTATGTTTTGACCACTTGGAGGCCGTAGAAAATAAGATCTAAACACAGCAATGACATACCTAATAAAGTTGTTATAGTGAACTTCTTGCCTATTTGGAGTCGAGTTTGAGACCACCTGGTGAATCTAAGTCCAGGATTCACTCTGTTATAGCTGTTTTTGGTCTATACCAACTCCTGAGGAAAATACGTGGCTCTTTAGCTGCTAATGCTCCACTATTTTCACCAGTTAGTCTCTAACTGTGTTTCTCAGCCATTGCTGGTGCTGCTGAGCAGGTAGTTTCCAGTGGGGTTTTTTTGAGAGCTTTTCTGCTGTAAACAACTGCCTGCTTCCGCTGCAAACAAGGCTGATAAGAGTGTTGAGAGTGAACCAAAGCGGTATAGTTGAAACACTTGAAAACCAAAACATGAGCTGAAAGATGCTGTGGAGTCTGTGGGTTCATCTTTCACACACAAGTACTCATGTGATCCTTTGTTACCATATAAATATTGATTATAGCTGCTTGAATGATGTTTCATTGTTTTCAACGTCTTGAAAGCCAAAAATGAACAATCATTCACCTCCACTGTATAAGAGAGACACTGGAAATCTCCAAGACAAATATCTCAAAACTTAGGCAAACAGAAGCCACTTGGTGGTGTAGGGGTTTAAACGATGGATTCACAATTGCAAGTCTGTCTTAAAGACAATAGTTAGGTGCTTATATGAACATTATTCCTCCTGTTAAGACTGGATATAAAGAGATTCCTGTCTAATGCGCTTTCAATATAAGTGATGGAAAACAAAATCAACAGTCCTTGTTCTGTGCAAAAATGCATTGAAATGTTTAGCTGAAGTTTATGTGACACTTCAGAAGTCTGAATTAGTCAAAACACGTGGATATGTTGGTATTTTGGTACAAAATTCCCTCTTTATGTTTCCCCAACAGTGGTTTGGGTACTAAAAACAACTTTAACTTTGGAAGCTATCTATGTCATTTGTCTAATTTGAAAGGCTGAACCTACATATCAGCTTCAGATAAACAACTGAATACATTTTCGCACAAAATGAGGACCGGATTTTGTCCTCCTCCACTTTCACTGGAAATGCATAACTAGGAGGATCCACATTAATAATGTCCAGCATGAACAGAAGGAATGATTACAGCCAGCAAAACCCGTCTCAATGTTCATTTGGGCACTGACTTCAAAAATTGTAAACCGATCTCTTAGACACTGACCGTGTGATTGCATCATCGCATGCCCCAGTTCAATCTTGCCAGGGACCTTGTAATTTGGGTGAACCGACCCTATGAAAATTTGACATTACCGGAATATATTAAAAGACAACAACGATCGAGCAAGCTATAGAACTTGCATCTAAATAATAAAAACACCTATATGAATTAACTGCTTGAGTTTGACTTTCACCATTTTGTTTTCTGAGTATTAGATTTCTCTCAATTTAGTGGGATGCTCTCACTATCAAACCTGAGAGTCCCATCTCTTTAAAGCGGCTTCCATCATAGACAGTCATCAGGGTTCAACCCGGACTTTAATCTATGAATGTGCAAAGTCATCGAAAGCCATGGATGTAGACACCAAAAGGGAATCCTGAAGAAATCAAACCCAGCACAGACCTGGCCCACGGGAGTTGGAGTTGAACTTGTAAAAGCAAGTCTGTGCTTTAAAGAGAAACTGGTTGGTGAGATGGGGGGGGGGGCAGAGTGATACCTGTCTCAGGATTGATGTTTTGTGGTTGCGTAGTGGGTGCTGGGTTGCTGAGGGAATGGGCATGGACCGGAGGGCCAGAGATAGGATGCTGAGCTGCAGCCGACTGAAGCTGCGAGAGACGAGGGTCGTGCCAAGTGGTTGTCTTATCCAGGTGACTGCAAACACACAACAAGTCTAAACATATCTGCATTTGTTAAACCACTGTAACCTGACAGATAAGAATTGCGAGGCACGTTTTGCCTCGGACCTGCTTTACCTGTACTACCAGATGTGCACGTACATCTACGCTCACACAGACAAACGTCACTGCTTGTGCTGTTGTAAGCTCCTGTGGCCTCTGACAGGAGTGTGAGCTGTCAGGCCATGTGCTCTCATGAATGAAACTGGCTGAAACCACACTGGTTGCAAAACTAGTTGGAACATTTCTGTTTGCATGCAACTGATTGAGTTTAAGTCCTGGTTCTATCTGCACAGTTGCATTTCTCTCTTCTGTTTCTGTCTGTTTCCCTTTATATTCTTTTTCTCTTCCCTGTGCTTTTAATTACATTCGAGAAGGATGTAACATTTTATATTTTCTATAACAGGACAGAACTTCAGTGAAAATGTACAGAGTACTGCTTGTGCAATTAAAAAAGGGTCAGTGCTGGAATGACTGGTCATTTAAATCAGTTGAATGATCTAGATAAAATTAATGTCAGCAATTTTGATGATTCAATCTTAGTCTTTTGGATAATTTATCGAGCGAAGGTGGAGAAATATAGCTAGTTCAAGCTTCCCATCCCCAGGATGTGCAGCTTTTGTCTTTTTTATATGATTCTAAGTTGAACCTCTGACTTCTGGATAATTGGTCAGACAAAATACGACTCATTTTGGGGGGAAAAAAATACATTTTGTGTGTATATATGACAAAAAAAAAAGACAGTGAATATAACCCACCTTGTTCTAACATCAACAGAATATAAAAAAACAAAACTGACAATGAATATAACCTGCCTCGTTCTAACATCATGTTAGAACAAGGTGGGGCTGTCTCTTTGGGTCTTACTAAACAGAAACCCTTCAAGTAACCTGCCGAGCAACAAACTGAACACAAGGATAAACAAAAGTTAGACCTCTTACTTGAGGAAGTATCGTTGGCCAGTAGGCGTTTTGGCCATTTCCCAACCGTGGGGGAGTGGCACGTCGTCAGGTATGATAGTTGTCGCTGCTACATCTGCCGCTTGAGTAGAGAGGGAGTTGACTGGGAGGGAGGCAGGGGAGGAATGGGCGCGGACGTGATGAGGTGTGAGGGAGCCACACACGCCTCCATCCGAACTGGCCTGACAAGAAACAAGCAAGGTTTAAAACTGCCATGACTAGCAACAAATGGCAATCCGAAACATAAATCAGCAGGGGAAAAATGGTTTGGATCGATACCAGAGTGAGCAAAGGTGGAAGGACAGACATTTAGAGGAAGAACAGTGAAACTGGTCATTCACGCGTCTGGTTGCTTTATCTTACAGGATGGTTTGATTCATTCTGCCAAGCAGCTTTCACTGCTGTTAGTTTAAGATTGTTGGCAAAGTTATCTAAAAATCCTTTAGCCAGTTTGCTGTGAAACTCAGTGAACAGTTGAGTCCAGCAAATTTCAGGAATTATATTACAATGTTTGAGCAACATCTACAAATATAAGACACAGATTCAAGGTGTGTTTTCGGGTCATCAAATAAACAAACAACAATAAACATGAAATTGAAGAGATCGGAAAGGCATCTTTGTTTGTAACAGACAGTTTGAGTGCTGGTGAAACTCTGCGACTCCTTTCCAATCTCAACAAAATCAGACCACAATGTTTCTCTCTGTGGCTTAAACATCTCATCTGTTGTTTAACTGTTTATATCAATATCCAATTTTATCTTAAATAATAATCATCATCTTGAAAGAGTGGGTCCCAATAGCGTTCGAATGCATAGAGGAGTTGGACAACATATCAAAAACACCTTAAAATGCAAATACAATATTCCAAAAGCAGTATTAAAAGGCCCAAATTTCCCTTCTAATGACCTATTTTGTCTGACCAGCCATCGAAACTCAGTTATTCAGTTTACAAAGATGTAAAACAGAGGAAACCAGCAAATCCTCACTTTTGAGAAGCTGGATCCAGCAAATGTTTGGCATATGCGTGCAATAAATGACTCAACAAATTAATCAGTTATCAAAACCAGAGCTGCAAGTATTTTAGTCAATTGACAGAACACGAAGCGGCAGCTATTTTGATAGTCCATTGATTATTTTAGCATTTTTCAAGGAAAAGTCCCAAAACATTTGCTGGTTCCAGCTCCTCAAATGTGAAGATCAGACGTTTGTCCTTGTCATACATGATAGTAAACTGAGTATCTTTTCGGTTTTGGAGCATTGGTTGAATAAAATATACATTTAAAAGACACCACCTCGGGCTCAGAGAAACTGTAATGGGCTCTCCTTTTTTTCCCCCACTATTTATTTCTGACATTTTATGGACCAATAAAATAATCGATCAATCAAGAAAATAATGGGCAGATTTATTTATAATGAAAATAATCTGTAGTTTCAGCCATGACCAAAACTGCCGTCTAATGCTGCTTCGATTAACTAAATGATCAGTTTACTAATTGTTTCAAGGCTTCATTGGAATGAATGTAATATGTTTGCCCTCTCGTCTATGAGAATGGAGGTGGACAAAACACATTTTTGAGGATAAATATTTTTCCATATAATTTGCAGTCCAACACAACATGCTTTGGATTTGTGTTATTCTGGTCACTCAGTGTATTGTGCGGGGCTACTGTGCAGTTCGTCATGCATGCGGTGTAGCGTCTAGCTGCGGTTGCTCAGCTGTGATCAGTACTTGTCTGGAGTGGCCCCGGGGGTCCGGCTGCCTGAAGAAGGAGTCCGGCAGTTTCCTCATCCTCATGGGCAGAGAGGCCGGCTGTCTGGTCGCCTTGCTGGGGTTCATCACCGCACTGAAGAGGGCCTCCAGCTCCGTCTGCGAGTCCCCGCGGACGTGCACGACCTGCTGCCCGGCCGGAGGCGCGCCGCGGTGCGCGTCCATGTCGCCAAAAGTTTGTAGTCGAAACAAAGCTGTCGAAAAAGTTCAACCGCACAAACAAACAAGCAAACACACACACGGGGAGAATAAACGCCAGGCCCGTTAAGAGTAGATGCGTGTGAGTGCTGGAGTTATGCTCGGATTTGTTTACACTTCCAGCCCCCCACCCCCCCTCCCCATTTGAACTGTTGTGTCGCTGGCTATTTCAAGCTGCAAGTTAATCAGCTGTGAAAAGAAAAACAATCGGCGGGCGAAGAAGACGAAGGAGCGCCGTTTAAAGCAGGGATCGCTGACAAAAATCATTCTGAGTGGTGTACAACACGTTACATGCCTCCCACATACCTTCAAGCAGCCAGACCGTTTTCCCCTCTCTGTCTCTCTCTCTCTCTCTCTCTCTCTCCCTCCCTCTCTCTCTCTCTCTGTATTCCTGCAGGGGGAAAAAAAAAAAAAAAAAAACTAAGCTGGAGAAATCACAGCCGGGAAAACACGCAGACCAACACTGATTTCCGAAGCAAACTTTGAACCAAAAGACTCCCACGGTGGGGGGAAAAAAATATAAACAGTCATATGTGTGAAACTAGCTGGAGAGAAGTGGTTTCAGACAGACCTCCAAACTTTTTTTTCACATCCAGCGTTGAGCCCAGATTCATGTGATAGTGCTGAGGGGCGGGGTTGCAGGGTTTAAAGCTGCCGCAGTTGCAGGGGAAATGTTTCACTCCAAGGACAGACATAAACCATCAACACCAGACCCGGAGAGCACTTTATGTGTTAATGTTTTATTTACAGCTCCGAATGCGCCAGACGAGTCCTTCCCAGCCCCCGAAACTGGACGGACACGAGTGACACTGCAAGTCAGCTGCTAGTCTACGGCTGGTCTTTAATTCCTCTCTGTGCAGTTTCCAGTTTTTTTTTTTTTTGCTCCTGGTGAAGGACAGAAGCAGAGGGCCAGGTTTTAGACAGAGGTGAGGAGAGACAGCCACAGAGGACAGACTGCGGCGGAGGAGCGGGCCCGACCTGCTGTGCTGGAGCCATTTTTTCTGACTCTGGGCCCGGGTCAGGCCTGGTTTTGGAGGGGGTGGGGGGGGTTGGGAAGTTGCATTGAGAAAACATCCGCCCCTGATGAGGCCAACCCTGCCGGAGCCCGTTTGTCCGTGCAGGCACAGCCACAGCGCCCTGCCCTCTAGTGGAAGACATGCACAAGATGAGCCGGAGCTCAGCTGGCCATCAAATTGAATTCAGGAAAAAAATGTCTGCTTGGCCCGGTGCTATTTATCTACCGTGCATCCAATAACGCATTCGACTATTTCATCATTGTAATTCACCGGAGTTAATATGGGCAATGCGCGGGGACATGGAGACTCCTCCAAGTGATTGTAAAAATAATTAACGGAGCCATACAAAACTCTACAAACAGCGTGAAGCTGCAGCCCAGAGCTGAACTAAACCGATGGAGGATAAGACAGTGTCCTGCCTCCTTTCCACCGACCAGACGAAGATGACAACACCGTGTGAAAGATGACATAAGTAGCCCAGGGCCGAGCTGGTTCATCAGAGCAACCCTGATGTTCAAAACGGGTCTTGTAAAGTGCAGTTGTGTGTCTGTGCTGTTTAGTTTTGCCCCCCTCTCCCTCATCTGGCCATGACGACTCCGCGCCGCATACATCGAGCGGAGTGTGACCGGTACAGCGCACTTCCTATCTGCGTCCGTGAAGGAGTTGCATAAGTTGGGAGGGGGTGGGGGGGGGGGGTGAAGAAAAGGCCAGCAGACATTTCCAGCGGCCCTGCCCACTCTGAATCCATCCGTCCCAGAAACGTTGAACCCGTGCGAGACACGACCGCTCCGCTGAAATCAGATCCACCAGTCGCTCATCAAAAAAAAAAACCAAAACTCCCACTCATTTCATCACCACACGCGTGTATCTACAAACCCTTAACTTTTGTACTCTACACATTATCCAAGCATAATGTACTCAGTCTCGGGAATTCTTCGGGTCATCTGTCTACACTTACCCCGCAGTGTCCCGAGTCGTGCGCCATTCCACGTCCCGCTTACTCTGCTGTTTTTCCTTATGATAAATATACATTGTGTTGCTGTGGTCACTCGAGCCTTTGTCATTGCTCATAGCTTCGTGTTAGTCGACGCGTCGGTTTCTGCTTCTTTTTTTTTTTTTTTTTTAACAGCAGATTCCACTTAATTTACCTTAGGAGAGGAAAATAATGGGATTCAACAACATCGCACATCATACAACACTTCCTTGTACATCAGCAACCTTGTTATTTGCAGGTTACACTCGAATACACCAGTACATTATAGAATATAGCTAAAGCAATACACGAGGAGCGTTAGACGGGTCCAGCCACCATCAACGTGACAATATGTACTATTTGTACTGAAATGATCAGTTGTTTCTGTATAAATCTGTAGCACATTAAAGATAAAACATTTCTCGTTTGGACTCGCATTAAAACAATTGTTTAGATCCATCAGCAGTCACTCTTATGGTATGTTTTCAGTGAAAGGTGTGTTTAGCCAGCAGTTACTGATGCATACAGGCATACAAGAGTTTTTCACGAAGTTTTCTTTTTCATTAGCGGTTCTCAAGCAAGAGATTAATAAGTTTTTAATGTGCGTGTGGAGAATTCAGACGCACCAGGGCAACACTGGCAAAAGGTCAGGGCAAGTCTAAGTGTGAGGTAATACACACCAATGGGCATCAGATGGCACTGTCTTCCCTCAATGCCTGTAACACATTTACGCCATAATACTTCAAAAAGTACAAAAACAATCCAGCAGCAGTTTAAATGCAGTGGATCAAGTCAAATAGAGTAGATTTGATGGTTCCCGCGGTAGTTTAGGTTTATAATCAATCACAGACAACTTTCATGTTATTAAACATCTAACCCATTTTGATGTTCCATCTAGGTTTATTAGCATGCATGCTTTCTAGATGAAGCAAGCACATTTATTCAGTTTTGTATTGTCAGCGCTTAAGTTCTGTTACTTTTAAGTTGATTTATTATAATTGTCTTCCCTTTGAGTTACCGGGCCTCTGGCCCGAGCAACGTCTGGTTTGTGGGGCCAGTATATACAGTATGATCCCCTCGTGTCATGGTACATTTGCAGTTCTGTTTGCTTCCGTTTTTGAGTTCAGCTGTGTTTCGTCGACCTCTTTTACGTCCTTATTTAGTTAACGTTGCTTTGCCTTCTCTCATTCTTTGGGTAAATAAATACCCACTTTTTTTCAAAATCCTAAAACCTCTGTCCCGTGTCTTGTTGTTCAGTCCCTAAAACTAAAAAAAACCCAAACATCTGAAACGTTTGAACAACAAGTTGGGGTTTTTCAAATGGTTTTTAATGTATCATACCTTTACAAAGACACAAGCATTTGATTAACATGTATATCACACAATCTTGTCTGAATATTCTCATTATCTGGCCTGGCAGATATGAGGTGTCTTTCTCATGCATAGGCTGCTTTACTAGAGCATGTAACATAGGACAGATGTGGGGGGCCCCAAGGCTGTGGCACCAGGCTTTTCACATTCCTCTCGCTGACCACGGCTGTAAACTCACACAGGTTCAGAACAACAGCGAATCTTTTCTTTGGCACTCAAAGCAAAGTTTTCCAAAGAAGCGACAGGCCGACCGGTCGGCTCCAGCTGGACCCTGACTGGAATGTGCTGCTGCTCTCCACCACTTTTAGCTTTCCTCACTGCTTAACTGCCCAGTTAACTAGAGTAATTGGTCTGACCCTCTGGGAGGCTGTTTTCAGATGTATGAGTCAGTGGCCAGAGAGCGAGAAGAGGGGTTTGTAATAGGGATGAAATGTGAGCAGAAGAAGCAGAGACACCCTAACTTCAGCTGCAGCTCTCATGTAAAGACACAAGCAGAGGAAAAGTGTTCTTACATTAAAACAAGCTGCCCATTTGCCTTTCCACATCTGTTTCTCATGCTGGTGGCAGGATACAACCTATAAAACAACAATGCCTGGTAATAGACACACTGAGGGGGGAGGTAATCACTCTTCACCACAAATCTGGAATCAGCACATTCAGCTACTTGACAGAAACATATCCAGACGTTTATCACCAGCCCATTTAATCGGATCTCCTCTCACAGAGGATGTTGTCATGGGAGTTTACAAGGAAAAGTGGGAGTGACTGACTGAGGCGGAGAAAGGGAGGCACTGAGGGGAGGAAGTGAGAAGAAAGTGAAGTGAGGGATAGACAGAAAAGACTTGGTAAATGAGAGGGAAAGAAGGATGGAAATGTTGAGGGAAAAGAGCAGACTCGGTGGAAAAGTTAGCATAAATGAAGGAGTGGCTGCTGGTGACAGAGTGGACAGAGCTCGGCCCCCTCGCTCCTGGAGGAAATAATCACAGTCAGACGAGACTGACATGATGTGGCCAACAACTGTCCTCCTGCTGCTTCTGCCTCATCTGCTTTCCTCCACAGTATGTATGATATTCATGTCATAAATATTTTCAGCTTCAGTCAGTCTTCCGTCTTGTCACTCAGACTTCTATCAGGAATTATGGTAATGACAACATGTCTTTTTTTTGTAGATGACTGTAAATTTCTGATGCAATCACAGAGGTTTAAAGGCTTAGATTTTAGCCATCATGGATGGATCATGGATTTGTCCTTTCTTTTATTAGCTATATCAACATTAAAATAGTTATGGTGTGTGTGTGTGTGTGTGTGTAGTATTACATATATCATTGGTTGTATCACTGATGCATTAATGTTTGAGCAACATTTTTTTGTGGTTAGTCAAGGTGGAGCTGATTTTAACTACTTTATAAAGCGTTGGGCTGTTTGAGCTCCAAAATCTCAGTCCTATAAAGACATTTTCGTCAACAATTGAATCCAAAAACCCTGTTCTCAAGATAGTCAGAATATATCGAAAACAAGTTATTTTGTTTTGAAAAAAACTCAGAATCTTCCTACTACACGGGCAGATTTTTTTTTTACAAGAATGTAAAACATATAATTCCAGACTAAAATATCTCAATATGAAGGAGATTATTCTTTTCAATTAATAATTGATCACATTTTAGAAGTTCATCATATGCATTGTGTTGTTAAAAAATTAATCTGCAAAATACATAGTAATTACAGATGTCAGATAAATATACTGGGTCAATAGGTACACTATTTCGAAAGTATTAAAACATTAAAAAGGTAGTGGAGTATAAATGTAAAGTAGCATCAAACGGAAATAATCAAGTTAAGTACAAGAACTTCAAAGCTGTAGTTAGTGAATGTTATATTCCACAGCTGGTTCCAAATGTTTTTTGCAGGGTTTAAAGACAGGATATTGCAGTTACACTGTGTGTGTTTATAGCCAACTCAGCCACCAGGAAATTTGACCTAAAACTTTGATCCGCAGATGAAATTTTCATTTGTTCATTCATCCACCCTCAGTATCCAATCCAATACAGAAGCTGGTCAGGGCTCTGTGTCTTCCTCAACAACACTTGCTGACTATCATCCTGACTGTCCTTCCTACTCTCTTTTTCAACCACATAACAAAGCTGAAATGCCATCTAATCTTCTCAAACTAATATTAAACTGTTTTGGTCCAAATAGAAGACCATATATCAGGAAAACCACATGTGTAATTGCTAATGTTAAAAATGACTGTATTGCATGCAGGAGAGCCAGTTCCAGGGTCCTGGTACTGTTCATGTTGGCTCACTGGCATGGCTCACTGGGAAACTTGATGGAACTGAGCTGGGGGTGGAGAAAGTACTAATATATCTTAAAGTAAATAAAAGTAAAAGTACTAACACCACACAGTAAAAATGCTAAAACTACTGATTATTTTTCATCATTGACTAATTTGCTCATTATTTTCTTGATTGGTTGATTGATTAGAAATGAGTGAAAAGCAGGGTCACAATTACCGAGAGAATCCTTCTTGTCCAACCACCAGTCCAAACCTCAAAAATATTGAAAATAAATTTAAATTAAAATAACCAAAAAGGAAAAGTAGCAAATCCTCACTTTTGAGAGACTGGAGTCAAAATAGTTTTCAATTAATTGTCTCTCAGTTGACTAAGGTTTTCGGCTGTATTTGTATTCATTAATGGGTAGTTTAATCTACAACAAAGCATCATATTTTATAAGCACTTCTTACATTTTATATGCAAAAATCTTAATTAAGTAACTGCTTTCACTTAAATGCAGTATATCCTCTGTGGTAATCCCCAGGACACCAGCACCAATTTTAACCAATCAGAAATAGTCAGTGAGGACTTCTCTGATGCTCCTGTCAAAGACCAGAAACCTCTCGGAGGGGTCAAAGGTCGGGACACATGCTCCATCCCATGTGACATCACTGTCAAGCTGCTACGAGATGAGAAACATTCAGTGTGTGGTAAAAAAAAAAAATCCCTCATCCCTGTTGTTATTGTTACCTCTATCATCATCATCTGTTGTTCAAAATGTGTGTGTGTGTGTGTGTGTATGTGTGTGTGTGTGTGTGTGTGTGTGTGTGTGTGTGTGTGTGTGTGTGTGTGTGTGTGTGTGTAGGCCAGTTACAGCAGTCTATGTTGGCGTTTGGACGCAGCACCCGGAAGCTGATCAGGGATGTTATGGAGGAGCAGCAGAGAGCCCTGGACATCCTCAGCAATCAGGTAAGGTGAATTCTTTCTTTTTTTCTCACTTAGTAACAGAGTTTCTAAGCGTCCGATTGGCTGGCTGTATGTACAGTAGTGTCACATTTCCAGGTCACAGAGCTGATGACCAAAGTGCAGACGCTCAGCTCCGAGGTTCAGAGAAGCAACACTGAGCTGTACGCCGTGAAACCTGTGCAATCCCATGGTGACTCACACTCAAACACATACGGTGTTACAACATTCATACAGATGCGTGACGAACTCCACCTGTTTTACACGTGAATATCAGTTCACCAGTGGTGGAAAGTAACTACGTACATTTATTCAAGTACAGTACTTAAGTACAATTTTAAGGTATTTGCATTTCACTTGAATATTCCCATTTTATGCTACTTTATACTTGTACTCCGCTACATTTCAACCGCAAATAATAAACTTTTTACAGCTTTTTGCATTTACTTGATAGTAAGTTGCTAGTCCCTTTGTTATTATAATATAATTTTGCACTATTCACACCTTTAATGTCTGTACTTTAAATATATTTTGCTGCTAATAGTTTCGTACTTTTACTCATGAATGCATGCATTTTTCTTGTTCTACACTGCAATACTGCTGCTTTTACTTAAGTAAAACCTCTGTGTACTTCTTCCACAGTCATGTGGAGTAAAACAGCTGTATAATGTCTCCTGTGGCTCTGGATGAGGTTTTTAATTGTCTGACAAAATAACCCTGAAAATCTCATTAGGGTTATCTGTGACTGGCTTTATGACTTTACACTTCTGACAGGAAACCTGCATTACAAACTGGGGTCAAGGAGTTTAAAAGACATGGGCCTATAGGGTTTAACAAAAGATACAACCAAGCAGTGGTGGAGGAAACACTGTGATCCTTTATTTAAGTAAAAGTACAAATATTACACTGTGAAAATATTACGATTAACATTACAATTAAAAATCCTGTGTTGAAGATGTTACTTAAGTAAAAGTATGTAAGTGTAAATCTTCGGAAAATACAATAGTAGTAGTAGGAAATGCCCATCACAATTACCCAGAGCCCAAAGAGACACTTAGACACAGTAATTTTATAAACATTATTAAAAAACGAATCCTCACATTTGAGGAGCTAGAACCAAATGTTTGGCATTTTTGCATGAAAAATTGATTAAATTATTAATAAAATAGTTGCCAATTAATTCTCTGTGAACTGACTAACCAATTAATCAGTTAATCATTTTATCAATTTGGCATATTTGGATTTACTGTTGGTACATTAATCTATAACAAAGCAATATATTTTATAAGATCCTTATATGTTTTATATGCAGTGTGCATTATAGTTGCATTATGGGAAGTGTAGGATCCAGTGTTTTGGGGGCTCGATTCATACTAAGGATTACAGATATCATGACCTCTGCTGCATCAGTTGTCGACCACTCTTAAAAAGAGGCACTCCTCTGATTTAGTAGTTCACTGATATAAAGTTGGGGCACCTCTGTGAGACACATATACTGTGGGTCAAGAAACTGGTTTCTACAATTCCCTGTGTGCAACTCAGTAGTGTTGCTCCCTGCTTGATAAACAGCCACGTCTCTCAAATTGCACACCTAAAGTTTGTGACACACGCTTTCTGTTATAAAGTTTTGGTTTCAAAATACACAATAAATCCTGTGGTGATCAGTGTATCACAAATCTAATGCTTATTATCCAGCGTCATAAGTAATTAAAAAAGCACACATATGGTTAATTGAGGAGTTTTGGTCTTTTAAAGCACATCGCATGCATATTAGGTACAAACACCAAACTCTTCTTTCTGGTTCTTCCAGTGAAATACTATTATTTAGGTGACTGTGCTTGGGCTGAGAGATAAATTATTAAACTTTAGATATCCAGAGTCATTCCTTTGTCGTCAGTGATTACTAGGCAGTAGCTGCTTTAGTGAACGTTGATTTTATTCCCGATGACACATGAGAGTATGTTTGCTTTGATTAGGACGAGACTGCAGCGACATTAAGGACAGTCTTGTGTCAGTCGTCCCCAAGATCCCCAGTGGTATTTACATCCTCCACCCAGAGAACACTGACTCTTCATTTGAGGTACGTGATTCATTCAGTCAATCACAGTCCGTCACTCACTCATCAGTCACTGCTCAAAATAAAACTTGTCCTGCAGGTTTTCTGTGAGATGGACTATATGGGCGGTGGCTGGACGGTGATGCAGAGGAGGTCTGATGGATTAACTGACTTCAAACGACCCTGGGCTGATTATGTTGATGGCTTTGGAAACCTTGCAGGTTGTACATTGTGGTACAGTGACAGAGGCATGTTTTCTGTTTAAGGCGTTTTACCAAGAGCAGGTGGAGGTTGAGGTGTTAGGAACAACAACCAATGTAGTATCAGCTGTGAAAGCTGAAAGCTAAGGAACAACTATTGGGCGAATGATGACTGCACTAATTTGGTCATTTTACAAGATGAACATCAGCACATACAGTGTATATACAGTATATAAACACTTAAATGCATCATTTAAACAACTTGACTGCCTTAGATGCTTTCAGGACCATGCTCAGGAAGAGTTTATATCTTTTAATGCCAAAAGCTTCATTAAGAATCAGAATGTGCCAGTATTTGCTTTGGTCTATCATCTCATATGGCTTAAAATTGATCATATTTTTCATTAGCTATCTCCATGTAAACTCCTTAAGAGAAGTTTTCACGATGTTTCGATTTCTACATCAGTCTTTCCCAAACTCCTGGAGACACAGGCGTAACTTACTATTAATAGCTGCAGTGCTACAATTACTGGACTAGAGCCCTCATCTGTGTCATAGTAGAACCTGCGCTTTTGTCTGCTATGAAAAGTAAAAACATCTGCTGTGAAAATGGTCAGTGAATGTGATACACTTTGGATTGATAAAGAAACAAAGCTGCCATAGAGCGCTAGCAAGGATATCTAGTAGAACTGGTGATGCTGATCAATCCAACACATCATTTAAATCCAAACCGTAAAAAGTCTATCTTGGTCCTGAATTCACTGTGAACGTAACAGGAGAGCCTCGTTCTGTCTTCTGTGTTTAAAACTCTGTGCAAACTTAACTTTTCATTTGCACAGCAGAAACTTATGAGAAACATGCATGACAAGAAGCATGTAGTTCACATTCTTGATGTAATGTCTTGATGGGAAACAGGTGGCCTGGCTCTGGCTCAAAATCTGCCATCCAGCACCTCTAGGCTGACTAATTAACATGTTATTCTACACAAATATACCAAAGTGTAAAAAATGACAAGTTGTGGTTTATGGGGGGTATGTGACTATTGACTGAGTGCAGTGACTTCCCGGAGTCTTGCTGGACAAAGTCAGGCTAGCTAGTCCCACTGGCCTTATGCTAAGCTAGGCCTACCGGCTGCTTCCTGTAGCTTCATATTTAACAGAGAGATATAAAGATGGAAAGGAAGGGAATAATTTCTCGTAAAGTTTTGCATTAATGCCAATCTCTGTCTTTTTATGTGTGTGTGTGTGTGTGTGTGTATGTAGGAGAACACTGGTTGGGCCTGAAGAAGGTGTTTCACATAGTAAACCAGAAAGATACTCGGTTCCAACTTCATATTGCTCTGGTCTCCGACGATGACGTCACCTCCTATGCATCCTATGATGATTTCAGCTTAGACAGTGAAACCCAGTTTTTCAGTTTACACCTGGGTCGATATGCTGGCAGCGCAGGTATGACTGGGGGCAGGTATGACTCAGACAAATGTGCTTTTCGTTGCCACACAGTGCAAATGCGGTGTGTATTATGTGTTACATCAATGCTTGTGTGCATTTCTTTGTATGTTTTTCTTGCAGGTGATGCATTTCGCGGCTATGACCAGGAGCAGAACCAGGACACGGCTCCTTTCAGCGCCTCAGATGTGGACAATGACGGCTGCAATCCTTTCTGCTCCATCGACAACCGCACGGTGGAGAGCTGCAGCACTCAGCACAACCAGACAGGATGGTGGTTCAACCAGTGCGGCCTGGCAAACCTCAATGGCTCCCCTGAAGACGCAGAGCAGAACCAGGGGCAGAGGACGCACATCCTGTGGGACACCTGGAGACAAAACGGGGTCCCTCACACCATCAGATCTGTCACAATGAAGATCAGGAGGATTGCAACCAATAATTGACAATAGACAGAGAAAGGAGAAGTGCAAAGAGTCAGTACTGTATAAGTTGCACTGCATCCTTGTACAACCTGAAGTTTTAATAAAACAAAGTAGAAGTTTTGTTGAAGTCTCATTTTCATTGTTTCACCGCATTGTAACCAATCAACTGCTCTGAAAATATTCCTTTGAGGTGACTTTGAGTCTTGTGGACGTATTACAACCAAACAACAAGACCAACGTAATCAGAAAAGTAGAAAAAAATAAACACAAAGTCAATTAAACATTTCTCTGGCACAGGTTAAAATGGTTTTTGCAATGCATTATTAATTGCAGGACTTTTACATTAATTTTCAGTTGATTATGAAGCTGTTTTTTAAAACTAAATTTTTACCTATATTTATTGTTATTATATACTTTTCTGATTTATGCAAGCTATTATAATAAATCTATGTGTTTTTTTTATAATGCATATATGTCCTAAGTTTCTGTCATTCTTTTTGCTCTTCCTTCGAGAAGAGGAAAACAAACAAACAAAAAAGGTTACCATTTTATTATGAGGCTTCCATATTGCAGCTTTAACGGGCAATGAGCACTCAATAAGAGTTAGAAACTTAGCAGGCCAAACTTTAACATACCAAGCTTAAATTTCCTACTTTAGCTAACCTACATAAACACATCCAGTCTGTGTTGCTGGGATGAGGCTGTGGCACCCAGCACTCAGCTGAAAACCCAGGGGCGGCTATTCTTATGATCGCATCACTTCAGAGGCGATATCCTTTGGAGTCTCATCTTAACCAGATTCTTCGGCAGAGCTGGAAGATCATCAGTTTTATCAAGGCAGGAGAAACAGCTGCTGAATGTAAGCAGTTTGTATTCCTAGAAACAATTACATTAAATATACTTTGGCAAGATATTGTGCTGCTGTCAGAAGGACAGGGACAGGTGGTCAAGCCTGAGCTGACTGGTGCCTGGGACGAGGAGTCCTTTATCAGAAATACACATATAAAGGTGAACAAACTCTCTCAAATGTAGGCTAATTTCATATTGTTGTTATACAAATCATGGAAGGTAAGTGTGAAAAGCGGCAAATCTGAATGCATCATAAACTGTGTACATACATAAATAAAGTGTTACTTTCAATATGACTGGCAGGAGCAGGTGAAACTGATGCTCCTGGTTGATTCAAAACACTACTACCAGCCCATTCCAGTGGGCGGTGCTGTGAATCTATCTCAACACAGTCAAGCAGAAGCAGGGAAAAGTGTGTAGTTAATACCTACATATGCATGAATATGTGTGTGCGTTAGGTATTTTGTCTGCAGCAGTTCCCTGCATTTACAAAGAAATCAAACCCTGACTTCTACAAATGAACCACGTTAACAAGCTCCATGCTGTAAATATCATGTGAACATGTGCCTGTCTGTTCCTATGTGAGTTTTTCTCTTTCCAGCCTAGGGGTTAACAGGTTTGAGTGTTGACCCAACGTCCTCCCCTCTGTGGCTGAGGGTGAAGAATTACGCTGGAACAATTTCTTCTTCTCTGAATGAAAAAAGCTGGTTAAACTGTCAAACTAGTTAACAGACACAGCTTATCTTCTTTATTTATTAATTCTCTTTATCTAGTTTTCTTTCATTTTAAAATTGTGTTTATAGTCATTTATTTTAATGCATTATTTATTTATTTATTTAAGATATATATATAGTTTTCATTTCGTAGACATACTTCACTGTTAGAATAGAGGAGTCAGTTGCTGTGTCCAGGTCTCGTGGGAAACAGGTCGTAGATTCAGTGTTTTTGCTGCTCATAAACTGACCCAAAATATGAAAGTGAACTAATTTACACTGGTGAATGCTTTTTCGGGTTTTTCGAAAGAGCGATGTTTAGTTTCATCTCACATTTAGCACAGCACACAACAAACTTTGAAGCTCTGTTACTGGATGTTGCTTATTGAAATACAGCTGGGGAGGCATAATTGACTTCAGTTTTTAATAAAGAATCAGAAGTTTCCTGTCATAGTTTCATATCTTCTGTACTGATGATTCAACCAGGGGAGTTTCATGTTCATCTAGGTTTTTAAGTGCTCCAAGCACTCCAAGTCAGCTAACATTACCGCCTCTCTAGGTGATCATTGGACATAATGTTGCTCTAATGAAAACTGCACTCTATGGCACGATAGTAGGACTTAAGACTTCAAGTGTGGTTCTCAGAAACAGAGAAAGTCATGTTCCAGTTGACTTTTTATTATTGTAAGTGTTCAATAAACCAGCAGTACCATCAGTATTTAAGTATTCATACTGCAGATAAGAAGTAGTAGGTCTAATTGAGTCGAATTTTATTAATGTTGATTCAAAAGGTAGGAGAGGGGCTAGGGAAAGAGAATGGAGAGAAATAGGGGAAGGGATGATGAAGAGAAGGGGGAAATAAGGCAGAATGGGGGAGGGGGGAGAAGAGAAACGGAGAAAGAGGAGGGAATCGGGGGTGAAGAAAAGGGAGAGAAGGGGGTGAAGGGGAAGAAATTGGGGGGGGGGGGTTGCTGCAGGTCCAGGTCAAGTTATTAGTCAAAGCAACAGCTGCATGGATGGTAGAATGGTAGAACAGCCGCATCCACAGAGGTTTGGGCCGAGTCTTCTTCTCCTTCTGTGTCTTATTCTTCTTGTCCTTTTCTTTTAGAAGAACAACACATCTGCACACAAGTAAAAATAAAGGGCTACAATTCAATTCAATTATGACTGTGAGAAGACATTTTTTAAGTCAAAGACAACAAGACTTGTTTGGTCCTTAAGAGGCTTCATCAATTCACAACTCACAAACTTTCTGGATGAAGAAGCACAAACTTTGAAACACAAGAATTCTTATGCTCTCAGATCAGTTAAAGAAGGAAAGAAATCAGGAGAGGCAGTTCTGAACTAATGCCTCTTGGACAAGGGATGTAGCATCTTCAGGAACAAACAAGATCCAGCTGTCTTTGACTTATGACCAAGACTTAAGTCCTATCTTGTTGGACTTGGTCAAATATGTTGTATCTTGTGTGCTTTCAGTGTGGTCTCACTGATTTTAATTTGCATGTAAATTCATTCTTACCTTGGAAAAGATTTTGCAGAAGAAGCCACAAAAGCCGTTTCTCTTCTTAGCCTCTGTCCTCTCAACACTGGAACACTGGCTGGCAGAGATTTGAGTGGTGGTTTCCTCATCACCAGAGTCCTCGGACTGAGACTGAGAAGGAGTCTCCATTTCTTGATGGAGCTCACAAGATGTAGCTTCAGCCAAGAGTGGGTCCTCGAAGACTTTGGACAGACCAATGTCAAAGACCTGATGATCTGGCGGAACTGAGCTGAGGGAGGACAGAGAGGAGTCTGGTTTCATGTCCTCATCCTCCACGTAGTCTACCAGCTCTAGTGGAATGGACCTCAGTTCTGCTTTCAGGGTGGCAGTGAGGGAAGTGACGAAGAACATCTCTAAGACTCAGAGAGTCCTTATTGTTCTTTCGATCACACCTTGCTTCAGGCAAATCTTCCAGTGGAACTGGATGGATCTTTGCCCTCTGCCTTCCACTAAAAACTCTCCGCCACAGCAACTCCTTCCTCTCGGTGTCACATGCTCTTGTTGATGTCTCTTCTTTATTGTGAGGCTCCAAATCTCTTCTGTCTTCATGGCCTTTAATTTTCAAGACTGGAAACGTCTGGGCCATGGAAGTCTGACTGGGGGTGGTGGAGGCTGGAGATGTGAGGTTCTTCACCTCCTTCTCTGTGGCGTCCTCTTCTTCCTCAACCAACTCCAGAGGGGTGGAGGTCAGGTCCAATTTGGAAGAAGCTGTGTCTGAAACCTTTTTGACACTTTTGGTCCACTTCCTGCTAAAGTTACTCTTCCACGTTGACTTTAGCTTCTTGAAGAATGACTTGCCAGCCGGTTTCTTGGCTTTGCTGGCAGATTCATTGGACTGCAGTGTCCCGACGGCCTCAGTGATCTGCAATGTCTTGACAGCCTCAGTGAACTGAAGTGTCCAGACAGTATCATCAATCACCTGTGAGACAAGAATTTTGGCTGCCTCGGTGATTGCTGAGGTGGTGGAGGCTGGAGATGTGAAGTTCTTCATCTCCTTCCCTGTGGCATCCTCTTCTTCCGGTTTCTTGGCTTTGCTGTCTGATGGATTGGACTGCAGTGCCGTGAGTGTGGAGGAAGAGGAATCAGAGGAAGCCGGTCTTTCGCTTTCTTCTGACCTGATGGAAAAACTGGAAGAGTATCCTGTCTCAATGGTCAGGACTTCCTCTCTGTCTCCAAAAGATCCTTCCTCTTTGTGTAGGTGCTCTGGATCCACATAGCTTTGACATACTTGTCTAATCACTTCATTGAGATCCAGAGCATCAGGTGTAATAACCTCCGAGATGTCTGAGTCGGGGATTGACCCCCAAGAAGAGCAGCGTGTAATTATGCCCTCTTCGGAAGTGGCTGGAGAGGATCTCTGGTAGGTGACGTCCTCGTCCTCTAGAACGTCCCCACGATGCTCAGCGAACACTTGCCGCATAGCAAAAAACTTCTCCAGGTTTTGCTGCACCTTCTGCTGGGTGAAACGGCCAGGTGAAGATTCATATTTGTTATCCTCAGACATGGCACGTTCCTCTTCATCCCAGCGGTGGATTGACTGCATCAGCTCGCCAAGATTTGCAGCAGCCAGCTCGACAACGTCTGAGACGGGTGCATTGGCGATCTCATCCATGTTGTCTTTTTCCTTGCCAGCGGTCCGGGAAGTTGTGTTCTAGTGGAGAAACATATAGGTAGTGTCAGGAGAAATATTCAGATACTTTTCTCACATTAAAGGTTGAAGTACCACAGTGTTTAAGTCCTGGATTCAGAATTTTATTGAAGTTAAAGTATTAGCTGTATTATGTATTCAGCACATAATGCTGATGTATAACATGTTACTGTGCAACAACAGTACGTCAGTCATTGTTGGGGTTGATTTTCATGTTGAAAACCGGGGAACCATTTGGTCTGAATCCAACTTTAAACCTTAATATTTTTTTCTGATACATGTTCTAATTTGTCTGTTGTCTGTCTCCACATCATTGTCTGCCTCATCAGCTGCAGGATTTCCACATGGTACATTCTTTTTTTTTTTTTCTCAAATTACTGTAAATATATATATATATATATATAAAGTCTTAACTTGCTGTATTGTCATATTGTATAGTACAACCATTTTCCTACTGTTTAGGATACTTTTTTAAAGATCTTCTGTGTTGTCAGTTAGACGTTTAGTGTGCCCATGATTTAATACTACATGTGCAATGCATAATAGTTTACCATAGTATTTGTTTCAGTGTTTGTGTTTTTAATTCAACCTTGTAACTGATCTTTTGCTTAGATACTTGTTTGTAATTTTATGTAATGAGTGCAAAGTTTTCATCTTGTTTCTGTGTAAAGCAGGACAGACAAACAGATGCTGCCTATCCACTGATCACAACGAATACTCACTGAACCACAGATAGCGCCTCACAGAAAAGTTTTTACAAAAACAAAAACCTTATCAAATTGTGCAAATGAATCTCTTAATTCGAAAACTAACTTCTTGCTGGTGCTTCGGTAAAGTGCATTTAGCCTATTTACCTGTCTGTCTGCAGACATCTTCAGGTGAGCCGGGTTTAAGTGCTTTGTCTATCCTGCTCTTCCTTTTCTTTCTTTTCCTACTGAGCTCTCTGTCTTCAGGTTTAGTCAGTGTGTTCTCGTCTTGTGATAACGGTTGTAGTACAGATACTACGTCTGTTCACTGTGGAGAATAGAACTAAACTGAAACCTGTGTCTGAAGAACACTGGTTAAACTCTGTGTTCTAATAGAACTGTCTTTGATCTAATAGAACTGCCTTTGATCTAATAGAATGTTCGTGTTCCATTCCATTTATAAAGATTCTTATACATGAATATATTTATTCATTTTAATCTATTTTTTCTGTCTCTGAGAGTAGTTTTTTTTTTTATAATTTAGGGTAAAGTTTTACTATTACAAGTTAATTCAACTCAAAATGTGCAGTTTGTAAAAAATGTCCTGTTTTTATGTTCAGACCACGTCAGAACACGAGTTCAACTTACTCTAAGTGATTTTTGACTTGAAATGATGAGTTGAATGAATGTACCGCACAGAATTCAATCACTTTTACAGAAACATGCTCAGCATATCGGCAGGACTTCACAGCATTCATTGTTTGAGAGTTAAATGCTCCTGAGACCCCTCTTTTTTGTGACTGCCCTCCCATGAAAAATGATCCCAGAGGTCATTTGTGCAAGCAGCTTATTATGACCCATAGTGAGTGATACACGGTCACTAGTGATAGTTACAGTGCACAGTCATTTAAAAACTTGTTGATTTCAACATACATGGTCCACAACTATTAAGTCCACGAAAAATACGCTGGCAGAGATCAAAATTACATTGTTAATGTTTGTGATGTTACCCAGTATCCTTTAAAAGTCCCCCATACCCTTCAAGGATTATCTTATACAGCATGTTTACTGCGTGGTTCACAGTATGAGACAGCAACCGTCACAGTTTGATCTCTGTAAACGCTGAACATTGTAAAAGGAGCCTGTATCAGATGATTATATGTCAGAAAAAATGTGAAGATTTAATTGAATTGGTGCTAGTTTACATTACTGTAGTTTACTTTCCAATTTCGCAGTTACTTGCAAAAAGAGAATAGTTTCTGTCAATCAGTGAACGGTCCATCAGCATAATGTCATTAGGATCTGGTTTCTCTTCAGTGTCTTCCCAAAAAATGTACAGCCCAGTAGAATTGTTTTTGAATTTTTTTGTACATTAATGTGAAAAGTTGAACATGACTCATTAGACAGTTTAGATTCCAGTTCCTGTAAAGTAATCTTTCAAATCTAAACTGGGAAATTATTGTCTAATACTACAGCTATAAAAAGTTCTGGTTTGATTTGGACTCGTGATTTGTTTGACTTCAGTGGCTCTTTGTGTAGTTTTATATTTACTGTAGTCAAACAAGTCTTAATCTCTTTCTGTCAGAAAACCCTTTATATTATTTTCATGTCTTTTCAGTGGGTTTTCTTGCCAGATATTGAACATTCCCAAACTACTTAGCTGTATTTGATGTGGTATTACCAGAACATAATTAGAATTAATGATGCAATCCTATTAATGTTTAATGTGAAAATGAGTTGAAACAGCGCCTCAGATGTGGACAATGACGGCTGCAATCCTTTCTTGTCCACTGACAACCGCACGGTGGAGAGCTGTAGCACTCAGCACAACCAGACAGGATGGTGGTTCAACCAGTGCGGCACGGCAAACCTCAATGGCTCCCCTGAAGACGCAGAGCAGAACCAGGGGCAGAGGACGCACAGCCTGTGGGACACCTGGAGACAGAACGGGGTCCCTCACACCATCAGATCTGTCACAATGAAGATCAGGAGGATTGCAACCAATAATTGACAATTGACAGAGAAAGGAGAAGTGCAAAGAGTCAGCACTGTATAAGTTGCTCTGCAACCTTGTACAACCTGAAGTCTTAATAAAACAAAGTAGAAGTTTTGTTGAAGTCTCATTTTCATTGTTTCACCGCATTGTAACCAATCAACTGCTCTGAAAATATTCCTTTGAGGTGACTTTGAGTCTTGTGGACGTATTACAACCAAACAACAAGACCAACGTAATCAGAAAAGTAGAAAAAAATAAACACAAAGTCAATTAAACATTTCTCTGGCACAGGTTAAAATGGTTTTGCAATGCATTATTAATTGTGTGCGTGAGGTATTTTGTCTGCAGCAGTTCCCTGCATTTACAAAGAAATCAAACCCTGACTTCTACAAATGAACCACGTTAACAAGCTCCACGCTGTAAATATCATGTGAACATGTGCCTTTCTGTTCCTATGTGAGTTTTTCTCTTTCCAGCCTAGGGGTTAACAGGTTTGAGTGTTGACCCAACGTCCTCCCCTCTGTGGCTGAGGGTGAAGAATTACGCTGGAACAATTTCTTCTTCTCTGAATGAAAAAAGCTGGTTAAACTGTCAAACTAGTTAACAGACACAGCTTATCTTCTTTATTTATTAATTCTCTTTATCTAGTTTTCTTTCATTTTAAAATTGTGTTTATAGTCATTTATTTTAATGCATTATTTATTTATTTATTTATTTTAGATATATAGTTTTCATTTCGTAGACATACTTCACTGTTAGAATAGAGGAGTCAGTTGCTGTGAAAAAAGCTCTCTCTAGGACTCCGAGAGTCCTTATTGTTCTTTGGATCACACCTAGCTTCAGGCAAATCTTCCAGTGGAACTGGATGGAGCTTTGCCCTCTGCCTTCCACTAAAAACTCTCCGCCACAGCAACTCCTTCCTCTCGGTGCCACATGCTCCTGCTGGTGTCTCTTCTTTTTTGTGAGGCTCCAAATCTTTCTGTGCCATAATTTGTATCTTCTCTACACTACTTTGTCCTGTGAGGAAAGATTTCATTCTCGAAACAGCTCCTGCCAGAGTCTTCTTAGCTGCTCTGTCTTTTGAAACCCGGCAGCTGGCAGGAGCAGTGGCGCTGGAGGATCGTCCATCCAATGAGGCTCGTATGGCCACTGATAGGACAGAGTGGACCTCATCAAGTGCCTTAGTCATTGTGGCCCTTGTGAATTCGGGTGGAATGCTTACAGGGATGTCCACACCAATAATATCACAATTCAAGGAGCTTTCCACACTACTTTGGATGTTGTAATTGAAAAACTCCATCAGGTCCTCCGAGGATATGCGACTCATCAGGTTGAAGGTCTCAGATATGGAGGATGACTGGCGGAGTGACTGTAAAACTATCTCAATGACCAAGTCTGAGATGATTTTCAGCAGGACTGTGCACATGTAAATCAGCTGCTCCTTCACACCTTGGCTGTATACACCTTCGCTTAGTTGCTGTTCTGCTCCTTCTTTTTCCTTCTGGGAAAACACACCATGTCCATCCTCTTCTGAGGGTCCTGGAGGCAGATAAATTTCTATGACGTGGTCTTCATCAGCTTTTGCAGGTCTCAATTCAGGTGGCTGAGCAAAGAGTTGCTCTAGACCAAAAGTACCCAAGCGGTCAGCTGGATCCTCGTCCTGCTCTTTCTGGCCCTTTATAGAATTAAAAGAATAAGAACAACAAAGGTTAAGTAAAGAAGTAAAAACAAACCTGAAAAGTTCAACAAAAAGGTGACAGAAGATATCTCAACATGGTTCCTAAATAGGCTCAACTGAAGTCAAAGCTCATCTCACGTAGTCCTAATGCAGAATAACTTTTACCTTCAGAGAGGTGGAGATCAGGTTGAATCTATGTGAGGCCCTTCTTTTCTGGACAGCCTCACGCTCGTGGCCTTCTGACATTGTTTCAACCTTTTTACGCCGATTTTTACCAAAGCATTTCCTCCATCCTTTCTTTCTTTTCTGGAAAAAGGTCTTGCTGGCTACTCTCTCAGCTTTAATGTCAGAATCAATGGACGTCAGTGTCTTGACAGCCTGCTCAATCACTTGGGCACCGATCATGTTCGCTACCTCAAAGATGGCTGAGGTGGTGCACAAAGAGGAAGCAGATGAAGTTGACTTCCTGTTTTCCTCTGACGTGGTGGAGGTTGATCCTGTCTCAGGGATCCTAACGTCCTCACTTTTTTTGAAATCCTCTCCCTCTTTCTCTGAGACATCTGGATCCAGAGGGCTTTTTGTGGTTTGTCCACCCACTTCAGACGTGACATTTTCTTCGTGGCCTTTAATTTGCAAGACTTGAATCGTCTGGGCCACGGAAGTCCTGCTGGAGGTGGTGGGGGCTGGAGATGTGAGGTTCTTCACCTCCTTCTCGGTGGCGTCCTCTTCTTCCTCAACCAACTCCAGAGGGGTGGAGGTCAGGTCCAATTTGGAAGAAGCTGTGTCTGAAACCTTTTTGACACTTTTGGTCCACTTCCTGCTAAAGTTTCTCTTCCACGTCCACTTTAGCTTTTTGAAGAATGACTTGCCAGCCGGTTTCTTGGCTTTGCTGGCAGATTCATTGGACTGCAGTGTCCCAACGGCCTCAGTGGTCTGCCACGTCTTGACAGCCTCAGTGAACTGAAGTGTCCAGACAGCATCATCAATCACCTGTGAGACAAGAATTTTGGCTGCCTCGGTGATTGCTGAGGTGGTGGAGGCTGGAGATGTGAAGTTCTTCATCTCCTTCTCTGTGGCGTCCTCGTCTTCCAGTTTCTTGGCTTTGCTGTCTGAGGGTGAAGAATTACGCTGGAACAATTTCTTCTTCTCTGAATGAAAAAAGCTGGTTAAACTGTCAAACTAGTTAACAGACACAGCTTATCTTCTTTATTTATTAATTCTCTTTATCTAGTTTTCTTTCATTTTAAAATTGTGTTTATAGTCATTTATTTTAATGCATTATTTATTTATTTATTTATTTTAGATATATAGTTTTCATTTCGTAGACATACTTCACTGTTAGAATAGAGGAGTCAGTTGCTGTGTCCAGGTCTCGTGGGAAACAGGTCGTAGATTCAGTGTTTTTTGCTGCTCATAAACTGACCCAAAATATGAAAGTGAACTAATTTACTTTTACTAATTTACTAATTTACTAATTTTACTTACTGAATGCTTTTTCGGGTTTTTCGAAAGAGCGATATTTAGTTTCATCTCACATTTAGCACAGCACACAACAAACTTTGAAGCTCTGTTACTGGATGTTGCTTATTGAAATACAGCTGGGGAGGCATAATTGACTTCAGTTTTTAATAAAGAATCAGAAGTTTCCTATCATAGTTTCATATCTTCTGTACTGATGATTCAACCAGGGGAGTTTCATGTTCATCTAGGTTTTTAAGTGCTCCAAGCACTCCAAGTCAGCTAACATTATCGCCTCTCTAGGTGAACATTGGACATAATGTTACTCTAATGAAAACTGCACTCTCTATGGCACGATAGTAGGACTTAAGACTTCAAGTGTGGTTCCTCAGAAACAGAGAAAGTCATGTTCCAGTTGACTTTTTATTATTGTAAGTGTTCAATAAACCAGCAGTACCATCAGTATTTAAGTATTCATACTGCAGATAAGAAGTAGTAGGTCTAATTGAGTCGAATTTTATTAATGTTGATTCAAAAGGTAGGAGAGGGGCTAGGGAAAGAGAATGGAGAGAAATAGGGGAAGGGATGATGAAGAGAAGGGGGAAATAAGGCAGAATGGGGGAGAGGGGGAGAAGAGAAACGGAGAAAGAGGAGGAATCGGGGTGAAGAAAAGGAGAGAAGGGGGTGAAGGGGAAGAAATTGGGGGGGGGGGTTGCTGCAGGTCCAGGTCAAGTTATTAGTCAAAGCAACAGCTGCATGGATGGTAGAATGGTAGAACAGCCGCATCCACAGAGGTTTGGGCCGAGTCTTCTTCTCCTTCTGTGTCTTATTCTTCTTGTCCTTTTCTTTTAGAAGAACAACACATCTGCACACAAGTAAAAATAAAGGGCTACAATTCAATTCAATTATGACTGTGAGAAGACATTTTTTAAGTCAAAGACAACAAGACTTGTTTGGTCCTTAAGAGGCTTCATCAATTCACAACTCACAAACTTTCTGGATGAAGAAGCACAAACTTTGAAACACAAGAATTCTTATGCTCTCAGATCAGTTAAAGAAGGAAAGAAATCAGGAGAGGCAGTTCTGAACTAATGCCTCTTGGACAAGGGATGTAGCATCTTCAGGAACAAACAAGATCCAGCTGTCTTTGACTTATGACCAAGACTTAAGTCCTATCTTGTTGGACTTGGTCAAATATGTTGTATCTTGTGTGCTTTCAGTGTGGTCTCACTGATTTTAATTTGCATGTAAATTCATTCTTACCTTGGAAAAGATTTTGCAGAAGAAGCCACAAAAGCCGTTTCTCTTCTTAGCCTCTGTCCTCTCAACACTGGGACACTGGCTGGCAGAGATTTGAGTGGTGGTTTCCTCATCAACAGAGTCCTCGGACTGAGACTGAGAAGGAGTCTCCATTTCTTGATGGAGCTCACAAGATGTAGCTTCAGCCAAGAGTGGGTCCTCGAAGACTTTGGACAGACCAATGTCAAAGACCTGATGATCTGGCGGAACTGAGCTGAGGGAGGACAGAGAGGAGTCTGGTTTCATGTCCTCATCCTCCACGTAGTCTACCAGCTCTAGTGGAATGGACCTCAGTTCTGCTTTCAGGGTGGCAGTGAGGGAAGTGACGAAGAACATCTCTCTAAGACTCAGAGAGTCCTTATTGTTCTTTCGATCACACCTTGCTTCAGGCAAATCTTCCAGTGGAACTGGATGGATCTTTGCCCTCTGCCTTCCACTAAAAACTCTCCGCCACAGCAACTCCTTCCTCTCGGTGTCACATGCTCTTGTTGATGTCTCTTCTTTATTGTGAGGCTCCAAATCTCTTCTGTCTTCATGGCCTTTAATTTCAGGTCCAATTTGGAAGAAGCTGTGTCTGAAACCTTTTTGACACTTTTGGTCCACTTCCTGCTAAAGTTACTCTTCCACGTTGACTTTAGCTTCTTGAAGAATGACTTGCCAGCCGGTTTCTTGGCTTTGCTGGCAGATTCATTGGACTGCAGTGTCCCGACGGCCTCAGTGATCTGCAATGTCTTGACAGCCTCAGTGAACTGAAGTGTCCGGACAGCATCATCAATCACCTGTGAGACAAGAATTTTGGCTGCCTCTGTGATTGCTGAGGTGGTGGAGGCTGGAGATGTGAAGTTCGTCATCTCCTTCCCTGTGGCATCCTCTTCTTCCGGTTTCTTGGCTTTGCTGTCTGATGGATTGGACTGCAGTGCCGTGAGTGTGGAGGAAGAGGAATCAGAGGAAGACGGTCTCTCGCTTTCTTCTGACCTGATGGAAAAACTGGAAGAGTATCCTGTCTCAATGGTCAGGACTTCCTCTCTGTCTCCAAAAGATCCTTCCTCTTTGTGTAGGTGCTCTGGATCCACATAGATTTGACATACTTGTCTAATCACTTCATTGAGATCCAGAGCATCAGGTGTAATAACCTCTGAGATGTCTGAGTCGGGGATTGACCCCCAAGAAGAGCAGCGTGTAATTATGCCCTCTTCGGAAGTGGCTGGAGAGGGTCTCTGGTAGGTGACGTCCTCGTCCTCGTCATCGTCCCCACGATGCTCAGCGAACACTTGCCGCATAGCAAAAAACTTCTCCAGGTTTTGCTGCACCTTCTGCTGGGTGAAACGGCCAGGTGAAGATTCATATTTGTTATCCTCAGACATGGCACGTTCCTCTTCATCCCAGCGGTGGATTGACTGCATCAGCTTGCCAAGATTTGCAGCAGCCAGCTCGACAACGTCTGAGACGAGTGCATTGGCGATCTCATCCATGTTGTCTTTTTCCTTGCCAACTCACAAACTTTCTGGATGAAGAACATTTCTCTAGGACTCCGAGAGTCCTTATTGTTCTTTGGATCACACCTAGCTTCAGGCAAATCTTCCAGTGGAACTGGATGGAGCTTTGCCCTCTGCCTTCCACTAAAAACTCTCCGCCACAGCAACTCCTTCCTCTCGGTGCCACATGCTCCTGCTGGTGTCTCTTCTTTTTTGTGAGGCTCCAAATCTTTCTGTGCCATAATTTGTATCTTCTCTACACTACTTTGTCCTGTGAGGAAAGATTTCATTCTCGAAACAGCTCCTGCCAGAGTCTTCTTAGCTGCTCTGTCTTTTGAAACCCGGCAGCTGGCAGGAGCAGTGGCGCTGGAGGATCCTCCATCCAATGAGGCTCGTATGGCCACGGATAGGACAGAGAGGACCTCATCAAGTGCCTTAGTCATTGTGGCCCTTGTGAATTCGGGTGGAATGCTTACAGGGATGTCCACACCAATAATATCACAATTCAAGGAGCTTTCCACACTACTTTGGATGTTGTAGTTGAAAAACTCCATCAGGTCCTCCGAGGATATGCGACTCATCAGGTTGAAGGTCTCAGATATGGAGGATGACTGGCGGAGTGACTGTAAAACTATCTCAATGACCAAGTCTGAGATGATTTTCAGCAGGACTGTGCACATGTAAATCAGCTGCTCCTTCACACCTTGGCTGTATACACCTTCGCTTAGTTGCTGTTCTGCTCCCTCTTTTTCCTTCTGGGAAAACACACCATGTCCATCCTCTTCTGAGGGTCCTGGAGGCAGATAAATTTCTATGACGTGGTCTTCATCAGCTTTTGCAGGTCTCAATTCAGGTGGCTGAGCAAAGAGTTGCTCTAGACCAAAAGTACCCAAGCGGTCAGCTGGATCCTCGTCCTGCTCTTTCTGGCCCTTTTTAGAATTAAAAGAATAAGAACAACAAAGGTTAAGTAAAGAAGTAAAAACAAACCTGAAAAGTTCAACAAAAAGGTGACAGAAGATATCTCAACATGGTTCCTAAATAGGCTCAACTGAAGTCAAAGCTCATCTCACGTAGTCCTAATGCAGAATAACTTTTACCATCAGAGAGGTGGAGATCAGGTTGAATCTATGTGAGGCCCTTCTTTGCTGGACAGCCTCACGCTCGTGGCCTTCTGACATTGTTTCAACCTTTTTACGACGATTTTTACCAAAGCATTTCCTCCATCCTTTCTTTCTTTTCTGGAAAAAGGTCTTGCTGGCTACTCTCTCAGCTTTAATGTCAGAATCGATGGACGTCAGTGTCTTGACAGCCTGCTCAATCACTTGGGCACCGATCATGTTCGCTACCTCAAAGATGGCTGAGGTGGTGCACAAAGAGGAAGCAGATGAAGTTGACTTCCTGTTTTCCTCTGACGTGGTGGAGGTTGATCCTGTCTCAGGGATCCTAACGTCCTCACTTTTTTTGAAATCCTCTCCCTCTTTCTCTGAGACATCTGGATCCAGAGGGCTTTTTGTGGTTTGTCCACCCACTTCAGACGTGACATTTTCTTCGTGGCCTTTAATTTGCAAGACTTGAATCGTCTGGGCCACGGAAGTCCTGCTGGAGGTGGTGGGGGCTGGAGATGTGAGGTTCTTCACCTCCTTCTCGGTGGCGTCCTCTTCTTCCTCAACCAACTCCAGAGGGGTGGAGGTCAGGTCCAATTTGGAAGAAGCTGTGTCTGAAACCTTTTTGACACTTTTGGTCCACTTCCTGCTAAAGTTTCTCTTCCACGTCCACTTTAGCTTTTTGAAGAATGACTTGCCAGCCGGTTTCTTGGCTTTGCTGGCAGATTCATTGGACTGCAGTGTCCCAACGGCCTCAGTGGTCTGCAATGTCTTGACAGCCTCAGTGAACTGAAGTGTCCAGACAGCATCATCAATCACCTGTGAGACAAGAATTTTGGCTGCCTCGGTGATTGCTGAGGTGGTGGAGGCTGGAGATGTGAAGTTCTTCATCTCCTTCTCTGTGGCGTCCTCTTCTTCCAGTTTCTTGGCTTTGCTGTCTGAGGGTGAAGAATTACGCTAGAACACTTTCTTCTTCTCTGAATGAAAAAAGCTGGTTAAACTGTCAAACTAGTTAACAGACACAGCTTATCTTCTTTATTTATTAATTCTCTTTATCTAGTTTTCTTTCATTTTAAAATTGTGTTTATAGTCATTTATTTTAATGCATTATTTATTTATTTATTTATTTTAGATATATAGTTTTCATTTCGTAGACATACTTCACTGTTAGAATAGAGGAGTCAGTTGCTGTGTCCAGGTCTCGTGGGAAACAGGTCGTAGATTCAGTGTTTTGCTGCTCATAAACTGACCCAAAATATGAAAGTGAACTAATTTACACTGGTGAATGCTTTTTCGGGTTTTTCGAAAGAGCGATATTTAGTTTTATCTCACATTTAGCACAGCACACAACAAACTTTGAAGCTCTGTTACTGGATGTTGCTTATTGAAATACAGCTGGGGAGGCATAATTGACTTCAGTTTTTAATAAAGAATCAGAAGTTTCCTATCATAGTTTCATATCTTCTGTACTGATGATTCAACCAGGGGAGTTTCATGTTCATCTAGGTTTTTAAGTGCTCCAAGCACTCCAAGTCAGCTAACATTACCGCCTCTCTAGGTGAACATTGGACATAATGTTGCTCTAATGAAAACTGCACTCTCTATGGCACGATAGTAGGACTTAAGACTTCAAGTGTGGTTTCTCAGAAACAGAGAAAGTCATGTTCCAGTTGACTTTTTATTATTGTAAGTGTTCAATAAACCAGCAGTACCATCAGTATTTAAGTATTCATACTGCAGATAAGAAGTAGTAGGTCTAATTGAGTCGAATTTTATTAATGTTGATTCAAAAGGTAGGAGAGGGGCTAGGGAAAGAGAATGGAGAGAAATAGGGGAAGGGATGATGAAGAGAAGGGGGAAATAAGGCAGAATGGGGGAGAGGGGGAGAAGAGAAACGGAGAAAGAGGAGGGAATCGGGGGTGAAGAAAAGGGAGAGAAGGGGGTGAAGGGGAAGAAATTGGGGGGGGGGGGGGGGGGTTGCTGCAGGTCAAGGTCAAGTTATTAGTCAAAGCAACAGCTGCATGGATGGTAGAATGGTAGAACAGCCGCATCCACAGAGGTTTGGGCCGAGTCTTCTTCTCCTTCTTTGTCTTATTCTTCTTGTCCTTTTCTTTTAGAAGAACAACACATCTGCACACAAGTAAAAATAAAGGGCTACAATTCAATTCAATTATGACTGTGAGAAGACATTTTTTAAGTCAAAGACAACAAGACTTGTTTGGTCCTTAAGAGGCTTCATCAATTCACAACTCACAAACTTTCTGGATGAAGAAGCACAAACTTTGAAACACAAGAATTCTTATGCTCTCAGATCAGTTAAAGAAGGAAAGAAATCAGGAGAGGCAAGTTCTGAACTAATGCCTCTTGGACAAGGGATGTAGCATCTTCAGGAACAAACAAGATCCAGCTGTCTTTGACTTATGACCAAGACTTAAGTCCTATCTTGTTGGACTTGGTCAAATATGTTGTATCTTGTGTGCTTTCAGTGTGGTCTCACTGATTTTAATTTGCATGTAAATTCATTCTTACCTTGGAAAAGATTTTGCAGAAGAAGCCACAAAAGCCGTTTCTCTTCTTAGCCTCTGTCCTCTCAACACTGGGACACTGGCTGGCAGAGATTTGAGTGGTGGTTTCCTCATCAACAGAGTCCTCGGACTGAGACTGAGAAGGAGTCTCCATTTCTTGATGGAGCTCACAAGATGTAGCTTCAGCCAAGAGTGGGTCCTCGAAGACTTTGGACAGACCAATGTCAAAGACCTGATGATCTGGCGGAACTGAGCTGAGGGAGGACAGAGAGGAGTCTGGTTTCATGTCCTCATCCTCCACGTAGTCTACCAGCTCTAGTGGAATGGACCTCAGTTCTGCTTTCAGGGTGGCAGTGAGGGAAGTGACGAAGAACATCTCTCTAAGACTCAGAGAGTCCTTATTGTTCTTTCGATCACACCTTGCTTCAGGCAAATCTTCCAGTGGAACTGGATGGATCTTTGCCCTCTGCCTTCCACTAAAAACTCTCCGCCACAGCAACTCCTTCCTCTCGGTGTCACATGCTCTTGTTGATGTCTCTTCTTTATTGTGAGGCTCCAAATCTCTTCTGTCTTCATGGCCTTTAATTTCAGGTCCAATTTGGAAGAAGCTGTGTCTGAAACCTTTTTGACACTTTTGGTCCACTTCCTGCTAAAGTTACTCTTCCACGTTGACTTTAGCTTCTTGAAGAATGACTTGCCAGCCGGTTTCTTGGCTTTGCTGGCAGATTCATTGGACTGCAGTGTCCCGACGGCCTCAGTGATCTGCAATGTCTTGACAGCCTCAGTGAACTGAAGTGTCCGGACAGCATCATCAATCACCTGTGAGACAAGAATTTTGGCTCCCTCTGTGATTGCTGAGGTGGTGGAGGCTGGAGATGTGAAGTTCGTCATCTCCTTCCCTGTGGCATCCTCTTCTTCCGGTTTCTTGGCTTTGCTGTCTGATGGATTGGACTGCAGTGCCGTGAGTGTGGAGGAAGAGGAATCAGAGGAAGACGGTCTCTCGCTTTCTTCTGACCTGATGGAAAAACTGGAAGAGTATCCTGTCTCAATGGTCAGGACTTCCTCTCTGTCTCCAAAAGATCCTTCCTCTTTGTGTAGGTGCTCTGGATCCACATAGATTTGACATACTTGTCTAATCACTTCATTGAGATCCAGAGCATCAGGTGTAATAACCTCTGAGATGTCTGAGTCGGGGATTGACCCCCAAGAAGAGCAGCGTGTAATTATGCCCTCTTCGGAAGTGGCTGGAGAGGGTCTCTGGTAGGTGACGTCCTCGTCATCGTCCCCACGATGCTCAGCGAACACTTGCCGCATAGCAAAAAACTTCTCCAGGTTTTGCTGCACCTTCTGCTGGGTGAAACGGCCAGGTGAAGATTCATATTTGTTATCCTCAGACATGGCACGTTCCTCTTCATCCCAGCGGTGGATTGACTGCATCAGCTTGCCAAGATTTGCAGCAGCCAGCTCGACAACGTCTGAGACGAGTGCATTGGCGATCTCATCCATGTTGTCTTTTTCCTTGCCAACTCACAAACTTTCTGGATGAAGAACATTTCTCTAGGACTCCGAGAGTCCTTATTGTTCTTTGGATCACACCTAGCTTCAGGCAAATCTTCCAGTGGAACTGGATGGAGCTTTGCCCTCTGCCTTCCACTAAAAACTCTCCGCCACAGCAACTCCTTCCTCTCGGTGCCACATGCTCCTGCTGGTGTCTCTTCTTTTTTGTGAGGCTCCAAATCTTTCTGTGCCATAATTTGTATCTTCTCTACACTACTTTGTCCTGTGAGGAAAGATTTCATTCTCGAAACAGCTCCTGCCAGAGTCTTCTTAGCTGCTCTGTCTTTTGAAACCCGGCAGCTGGCAGGAGCAGTGGCGCTGGAGGATCCTCCATCCAATGAGGCTCGTATGGCCACTGATAGGACCTCATCAAGTGCCTTAGTCATTGTGGCCCTTGTGAATTCGGGTGGAATGCTTACAGGGATGTCCACACCAATAATATCACAATTCAAGGAGCTTTCCACACTACTTTGGATGTTGTAGTTGAAAAACTCCATCAGGTCCTCCGAGGATATGCGACTCATCAGGTTGAAGGTCTCAGATATGGAGGATGACTGGCGGAGTGACTGTAAAACTATCTCAATGACCAAGTCTGAGATGATTTTCAGCAGGACTGTGCACATGTAAATCAGCTGCTCCTTCACACCTTGGCTGTATACACCTTCGCTTAGTTGCTGTTCTGCTCCCTCTTTTTCCTTCTGGGAAAACACACCATGTCCATCCTCTTCTGAGGGTCCTGGAGGCAGATAAATTTCTATGACGTGGTCTTCATCAGCTTTTACAGGTCTCAATTCGGGTGCCTGAGCAAAGAGTTGCTCTAGACCAAAAGTACCCAAGCGGTCAGCTGGATCCTCGTCCTGCTCTTTCTGGCCCTTTTTAGAATTAAAAGAATAAGAACAACAAAGGTTAAGTAAAGAAGTAAAAACAAACCTGAAAAGTTCAACAAAAAGGTGACAGAAGATATCTCAACATGGTTCCTAAATAGGCTCAACTGAAGTCAAAGCTCATCTCACGTAGTCCTAATGCAGAATAACTTTTACCATCAGAGAGGTGGAGATCAGGTTGAATCTATGTGAGGCCCTTCTTTGCTGGACAGCCTCACGCTCGTGGCCTTCTGACATTGTTTCAACCTTTTTACGCCGATTTTTACCAAAGCAATTCCTCCATCCTTTCTTTCTTTTCTGGAAAAAGGTCTTGCTGGCTACTCTCTCAGCTTTAATGTCAGAATCGATGGACGTCAGTGTCTTGACAGCCTGCTCAATCACTTGGGCACCGATCATGTTCGCTACCTCAAAGATGGCTGAGGTGGTGCACAAAGAGGAAGCAGATGAAGTTGACTTCCTGTTTTCCTCTGACGTGGTGGAGGTTGATCCTGTCTCAGGGATCCTAACGTCCTCACTTTTTTTGAAATCCTCTCCCTCTTTCTCTGAGACATCTGGATCCAGAGGGCTTTTTGTGGTTTGTCCACCCACTTCAGACGTGACATTTTCTTCGTGGCCTTTAATTTGCAAGACTTGAATCGTCTGGGCCACGGAAGTCCTGCTGGAGGTGGTGGGGGCTGGAGATGTGAGGTTCTTCACCTCCTTCTCGGTGGCGTCCTCTTCTTCCTCAACCAACTCCAGAGGGGTGGAGGTCAGGTCCAATTTGGAAGAAGCTGTGTCTGAAACCTTTTTGACACTTTTGGTCCACTTCCTGCTAAAGTTTCTCTTCCACGTCCACTTTAGCTTTTTGAAGAATGACTTGCCAGCCGGTTTCTTGGCTTTGCTGGCAGATTCATTGGACTGCAGTGTCCCAACGGCCTCAGTGATCTGCAATGTCTTGACAGCCTCAGTGAACTGAAGTGTCCAGACAGCATCATCAATCACCTGTGAGACAAGAATTTTGGCTGCCTCGGTGATTGCTGAGGTGGTGGAGGCTGGAGATGTGAAGTTCTTCATCTCCTTCTCTGTGGCGTCCTCTTCTTCCAGTTTCTTGGCTTTGCTGTCTGAGGGTGAAGAATTACGCTAGAACAATTTCTTCTTCTCTGAATGAAAAAAGCTGGTTAAACTGTCAAACTAGTTAACAGACACAGCTTATCTTCTTTATTTATTAATTCTCTTTATCTAGTTTTCTTTCATTTTAAAATTGTGTTTATAGTCATTTATTTTAATGCATTATTTATTTATTTATTTATTTTAGATATATAGTTTTCATTTCGTAGACATACTTCACTGTTAGAATAGAGGAGTCAGTTGCTGTGTCCAGGTCTCGTGGGAAACAGGTCGTAGATTCAGTGTTTTTGCTGCTCATAAACTGACCCAAAATATGAAAGTGAACTAATTTACACTGGTGAATGCTTTTTCGGGTTTTTCGAAAGAGCGATATTTAGTTTCATCTCACATTTAGCACAGCACACAACAAACTTTGAAGCTCTGTTACTGGATGTTGCTTATTGAAATACAGCTGGGGAGGCATAATTGACTTCAGTTTTTAATAAAGAATCAGAAGTTTCCTATCATAGTTTCATATCTTCTGTACTGATGATTCAACCAGGGGAGTTTCATGTTCATCTAGGTTTTTAAGTGCTCCAAGCACTCCAAGTCAGCTAACATTACCGCCTCTCTAGGTGAACATTGGACATAATGTTGCTCTAATGAAAACTGCACTCTCTATGGCACGATAGTAGGACTTAAGACTTCAAGTGTGGTTTCTCAGAAACAGAGAAAGTCATGTTCCAGTTGACTTTTTATTATTGTAAGTGTTCAATAAACCAGCAGTACCATCAGTATTTAAGTATTCATACTGCAGATAAGAAGTAGTAGGTCTAATTGAGTCGAATTTTATTAATGTTGATTCAAAAGGTAGGAGAGGGGCTAGGGAAAGAGAATGGAGAGAAATAGGGGAAGGGATGATGAAGAGAAGGGGGAAATAAGGCAGAATGGGGGAGAGGGGGAGAAGAGAAACGGAGAAAGAGGAGGGAATCGGGGGTGAAGAAAAGGGAGAGAAGGGGGTGAAGGGGAAGAAATTGGGGGGGGGGGGTTGCTGCAGGTCCAGGTCAAGTTATTAGTCAAAGCAACAGCTGCATGGATGGTAGAATGGTAGAACAGCCGCATCCACAGAGGTTTGGGCCGAGTCTTCTTCTCCTTCTGTGTCTTATTCTTCTTGTCCTTTTCTTTTAGAAGAACAACACATCTGCACACAAGTAAAAATAAAGGGCTACAATTCAATTCAATTATGACTGTGAGAAGACATTTTTTAAGTCAAAGACAACAAGACTTGTTTGGTCCTTAAGAGGCTTCATCAATTCACAACTCACAAACTTTCTGGATGAAGAAGCACAAACTTTGAAACACAAGAATTCTTATGCTCTCAGATCAGTTAAAGAAGGAAAGAAATCAGGAGAGGCAAGTTCTGAACTAATGCCTCTTGGACAAGGGATGTAGCATCTTCAGGAACAAACAAGATCCAGCTGTCTTTGACTTATGACCAAGACTTAAGTCCTATCTTGTTGGACTTGGTCAAATATGTTGTATCTTGTGTGCTTTCAGTGTGGTCTCACTGATTTTAATTTGCATGTAAATTCATTCTTACCTTGGAAAAGATTTTGCAGAAGAAGCCACAAAAGCCGTTTCTCTTCTTAGCCTCTGTCCTCTCCACACTGGAACACTGGCTGGCAGAGATTTGAGTGGTGGTTTCCTCATCAACAGAGTCCTCGGACTGAGACTGAGAAGGAGTCTCCATTTCTTGATGGAGCTCACAAGATGTAGCTTCAGCCAAGAGTGGGTCCTCGAAGACTTTGGACAGACCAATGTCAAAGACCTGATGATCTGGCGGAACTGAGCTGAGGGAGGACAGAGAGGAGTCTGGTTTCATGTCCTCATCCTCCACGTAGTCTACCAGCTCTAGTGGAATGGACCTCAGTTCTGCTTTCAGGGTGGCAGTGAGGGAAGTGACGAAGAACATCTCTCTAAGACTCAGAGAGTCCTTATTGTTCTTTCGATCACACCTTGCTTCAGGCAAATCTTCCAGTGGAACTGGATGGATCTTTGCCCTCTGCCTTCCACTAAAAACTCTCCGCCACAGCAACTCCTTCCTCTCGGTGTCACATGCTCTTGTTGATGTCTCTTCTTTATTGTGAGGCTCCAAATCTCTTCTGTCTTCATGGCCTTTAATTTTCAAGACTGGAAACGTCTGGGCCATGGAAGTCTGACTGGGGGTGGTGGAGGCTGGAGATGTGAGGTTCTTCACCTCCTTCTCTGTGGCGTCCTCTTCTTCCTCAACCAACTCCAGAGGGGTGGAGGTCAGGTCCAATTTGGAAGAAGCTGTGTCTGAAACCTTTTTGACACTTTTGGTCCACTTCCTGCTAAAGTTACTCTTCCACGTTGACTTTAGCTTTTTGAAGAATGACTTGCCAGCCGGTTTCTTGGCTTTGCTGGCAGATTCATTGGACTGCAGTGTCCCGACGGCCTCAGTGATCTGCAATGTCTTGACAGCCTCAGTGAACTGAAGTGTCCGGACAGCATCATCAATCACCTGTGAGACAAGAATTTTGGCTGCCTCGGTGATTGCTGAGGTGGTGGAGGCTGGAGATGTGAAGTTCGTCATCTCCTTCCCTGTGGCATCCTCTTCTTCCGGTTTCTTGGCTTTGCTGTCTGATGGATTGGACTGCAGTGCCGTGAGTGTGGAGGAAGAGGAATCAGAGGAAGACGGTCTCTCGCTTTCTTCTGACCTGATGGAAAAACTGGAAGAGTATCCTGTCTCAATGGTCAGGACTTCCTCTCTGTCTCCAAAAGATCCTTCCTCTTTGTGTAGGTGCTCTGGATCCACATAGCTTTGACATACTTGTCTAATCACTTCATTGAGATCCAGAGCATCAGGTGTAATAACCTCCGAGATGTCTGAGTCGGGGATTGACCCCCAAGAAGAGCAGCGTGTAATTATGCCCTCTTCGGAAGTGGCTGGAGAGGATCTCTGGTAGGTGACGTCCTCGTCCTCTAGAACGTCCCCACGATGCTCAGCGAACACTTGCCGCATAGCAAAAAACTTCTCCAGGTTTTGCTGCACCTTCTGCTGGGTGAAACGGCCAGGTGAAGATTCATATTTGTTATCCTCAGACATGGCACGTTCCCCTTCATCCCAGCGGTGGATTGACTGCATCTGCTCGCCAAGATTTGCAGCAGCCAGCTCGACAACGTCTGAGACGAGTGCATTGGCGATCTCATCCATGTTGTCTTTTTCCTTGCCAGCGGTCCGGGAAGTTGTGTTCTAGTGGAGAAACATATAGGCAGTGTCAGGAGAAATATTCAGATACTTTTCTCACATTAAAGGTTGAAGTACCACAGTGTTTAAGTCCTGGATTCAGAATTTTATTGAAGTTAAAGTATTAGCTGTATTATGTATTCAGCACATAATGCTGATGTATAACATGTTACTGTGCAACAACAGTATGACAGTCATTGTTGGGGTTGATTTTCATGTTGAAAACCGGGGAACCATTTGGTCTGAATCCAACTTTAAACCTTAATATTTTTTTCTGATACATGTTCTAATTTGTCTGTTGTCTGTCTCCACATCATTGTCTGCCTCATCAGCTGCAGGATTTCCACATGGTACATTCTTTTATTTTTTTTCTCAAATTACTGTAAATATATATATAAAGTCTTAACTTGTTGTATTGTCATATTGTATAGTACAACACTTTTCCAACTGTTTAGGATACTTTTTTAAAGATCTTCTGTGTTGTCAGTTAGATGTTTAGTGTGCCCATGATTTAATACTACATGTGCAATGCATAATAGTTTACCATAGTATTTGTTTCAGTGTTTGTGTTTTTAATTCAACCTTGTAACTGATCTTTTGCTTAGATACTTGTTTGTAATTTTATGTAATGAGTGCAAAGTTTTCATCTTGTTTCTGTGTAAAGCAGGACAGACAAACAGATGCTGCCTATCCACTGATCACAACGAATACTCACTGAACCACAGATAGCGCCTCACAGAAAAGTTTTTACAAAAACAAAAACCTTATCAAATTGTGCAAATGAATCTCTTAATTCGAAAACTAACTTCTTGCTGGTGCTTCGGTAAAGTGCATTTAGCCTATTTACCTGTCTGTCTGCAGACATCTTCAGGTGAGCCGGGTTTAAGTGCTTTGTCTATCCTGCTCTTCCTTTTCTTTCTTTTCCTACTGAGCTCTCTGTCTTCAGGTTTAGTCAGTGTGTTCTCGTCTTGTGATAACGGTTGTAGTACAGATACCACGTCTGTTCACTGTGGAGAATAGAACTAAACTGAAACCTGTGTCTGAAGAACACTGGTTAAACTGTGTTCTAATAGAACTGCCTTTGATCTAATAGAACTGCCTTTGATCTAATAGAATGTTCGTGTTCCATTCCATTTATAAACATTCTTAAACATGAATATATTTATTCATTTTAATCTATTTTTTCTGTCTCTGAGAGTAGTTTTTTTTTAATAATTTAGGGTAAAGTTTTACTCTTACAAGTTAATTCAACTCAAAATGTGCAGTTTGTAGAAAATGTCTTGTTTTTATGTTCAGACCACGTCAGAACACGAGTTCAACTTACTCTAAGTGATTTTTAACTTGAAATGATGAGTTGAATGAATGTACCGCACAGAATTCAATCACTTTTACAGAAACATGCTCAGCATATCGGCAGGACTTCACAGCATTCATTGTTTGAGAGTTAAATGCTCCTGAGACCCCTCTTTTTTGTGACTGCCCTCCCATGAAAAATGATCCCAGAGGTCATTTGTGCAAGCAGCTTATTATGACCCATAGTTACGTTTTATTGTTAAGCGACATCTAGTGGCCGTAGTTATTATAAAAATAGGAAATCAGGTGCTGCTGTCACACAGGGACAAAGTCCACATAGGGAGGAACTTGAAGTGGATGGATGGGTTGACAAAAAACACTGGACTTGAACATGGGAGACTGCCGTTTGTTTCCTGTTTCAAACTGATTGACAATGTTGTTTCTTTGAACCATGACCACGATCGTCCAATAACATTAAGCACATGTTTATTATTGTAAACATTATGATGAATGTCCTCTTGCCTTAACCAAGTACTTATTTTAACCCAAACCATGATCTTTACCGAAACAGGGTAGTTTATGTGCTTACACTTAACCAAATGTTTACCATAGCATTGTAATAGCATAAGAGGGTTAGTTATTTATTATTTAACAGGGATTTTAACAGTTTATCTGTGGCATATCTCCTGCTGCTGCAGGGGGATTATTTCAGGAAATGCTCCTATGGTTCCTATCAAGGGGAAGAGACAAACAACCTTTACGGTCGTTTAGGTTGGACAACATGTTGTCTTTTTTGATAGATGGCAAATGGTGGATGAAATATTCATATGTTTTACTTAAGTAACAGTAGCATTACCACTCTATGAAAATACTCTGTTACATGTAAATGTCCCACATTAAAATTTTACTTGAGTAAAAATTACAAAGTATTATCAGGAAAATGTACTTAAAGTATCAGAAGTAAAAGTAGTTGTTGAGTAGATTGTCCCCTGTTGCTATGCATATTACGCAGTATAGTGTATATCATAACATCATATGCTATTACTTAGGCTAAATTCACAGTGGGTCAGCCCTGAGCCCTTGTGGACTTTGCCAAACTCTGTGAGTGTGTGAGGCCGGACAATGGAACTGGGCCCTAGTTTCTAACAAGGGGAGGAGGTGTCATTAGTTATCGGTTAGCACACCTGAGGTGATTTAGCACCTGTTGTGGGGGTCCAACACACTCCAATCTGGAAGCTCATTAACAGGTTTATTAGTATGTGGAGACTGAGCATGTGCAGTGTTAATACTGTAATTGACGTTTCACTAAAATCTAACTTTGGCGACCCCTTGTACTTCCTGTTGTACCACTCTGATACTAAACTGTCCTGCCATGAAATTTCCCGATACCATTCCTTCTCTCCAGAGGATGGACCCTTTAGATTTTTAATGACCTCTCCTCTAGCACCACCCTGTGGATGAACATTACAGTTTTAGCTTCACTAATGGTAAGGCTCTTAGACAAGCAAATCACCAGAATGTGATAATTTAGGCCTTTAATTCTCTGACGCTGAATGCAGTATTTCTTCACTTCCAGAGTGAATTAGCAGCTCTGCTCTGTCATTGACCAATTGTCAGGCTTTTCCTGTGTCTATGAAAGTCATCTGACACATACACAGGCACATGGTCAGCTGATTCTACAGAGGGGATTTGCCACATGTGTGCGGGGAAATTGAATACAAGAATTACCTTTGAGAAAAATTCAAGCCACAGACCAGGACGCTCATTTGTAGCACCACTGTTTTCCTTTCTAATCCCACTTCTTCTTATTTCTGCACAGTAGCACACACATCTTAGTGTGCATATGTGTGTGTGTGTGTGTGTGTGTGTGTGTGTGTGTGTGTGTGTGTGTGTGTGTGTGTGCGTGCGTGCGTGCGTGCGTGCGTGTGTGTGTGTGTGTGTGTGTGCGTGTGTGGGAGTGTGTGAGCTTGTGTGAGCAGTCAGACCCCCTATACTTGTTGTGTCTGACTGATTAGTTGGGACCAAAATGCTGGACCCCACAAGTTTAAATGGTTGTTTGAGGGTTTGACTTGGTTTTAGGGTTCAGGTTAGAATTAGGTTTAGGTTAGGGTTAGGGGTTGGGGTTAGGCATTTAATTGTGAAGGTTAATGTTAGGGTAGAGGGATAGGGAAGGCATTATGTCAATGATAGGTCCTCACGAATGTAGTACAACACAGATGCATGTGGGTGTGTGTGTGTGTGTGAGTGCGGATTCACTGGAAATACAGACATACCAGACCACACATAGAGCCAGGGCTCCTACAGTGTTATCACCAGAATCAGTGGTACTAAAACACACACACACACACACACACACACACACACACACACACACACACACACACACACACACACACACACACACACACACACACACACACACACACACACACACACACACAGAAAAGGACTATCCAGGTGCTTGCCCACCCAGTGCCCCCCAATAAGAGTGTGTATGTTTGAGCTGACAGTGTTTACATCCAGATCTTAGGTCTGTTCTGTTCTGAGGAGGAAGTCTTAACAAAAACTCTTGCTGGTGACATTTGTCAGAGTTTACCCTCTTTCCCCTGACCATCCTGCCCGTATAATGTGACGCTGTTACACCATGAAATGTCCAAAGTGATAAGCTTCAGTAATCAGGCCCTTAAAAGGCAATTTTCACTGCTGCAGTTGCGTTATAATGGGGTTTGGTGTCGTGTTTTTGTTGTTTGTTGTTTATATTAAAACCAGACAAAATGCGGTGAACTGGGAAAACTGGCGACAATGACGCAAGAGCACACTGTACTATAAGGATAAAAGCTAAAAATATCATATGCAAGTGTGTGTATGTGATGATGTGTGTGTTGTTGTCAATACAAGAGTAAGAAACTGAGTACTGTTACTCATCTTTGACCTGCTGGTGAAGAAATACACGTTTGCAAGCTTAAAACAACAGACATGCAGAAACACACAAGCATATATGTGTATGAAGACATACTGTGTGTGTGCATGTGTGCGCAGAGTGGGAAGTTGTTTTCCCACAGTGGACGATGATCATTGGAGAGTGGGAGCACACAGGAAGAAACGTCTACTGGGAATTTAAATCCTGAGGAATCTCATCTGCTGTTCATCAGCCATCGGTCACTCCTGCACGCATGTACACACACAGACACACACACACACACTGACGAAACTCATCATGTACTCTAAACACTGCAGTTTAAAATAGAATTTTACGGCCTGAGCATTAAAACTGTTGGTAAAACACAACATTTTGAGAATATTCTGTTCTTGTATATCGACTTGTTCTCAAAACTAATGCTGAGAGTAATTTTAGAGAAAAATCGGGAAGAGAGTGTAGATTCAGCTGAAACAACTTAGACAAAAATGACTGCATATCACCAGTAACCTTCAGTATGTTCAGTCATAACACTGAGCTGCTCTTCACATCTGTAAAGTTCAATAAGTCATGTAAATAAAAGTATAGTGGGTAGGAAGGATCCAGAAGGATGCATTCTTTCTCAAGGACACAGAAAAAACAGAGGGGGAGGGAGATGGAGGGAGATGGAGAGAGACTCATGCCGCAGGCACTTGATTACTCGTTCATATGAAGCGGGAGCAGACCCTCTAATGTTGACCACCTCTAAGAATGATCCACAGACCGTTGGCGGTTCATCACAACTGCCGGCCTGTGGGTTACACTAACAGCCCGAGGGCCAGGAGCCGTGATAACCTGCTGATGTATGGTGATTTTGGCGAGGAAAACTGTTGCCCCGGACGATGCCTTGGGTAAGTCTTTCATTTACATCCCCTATTCAGCCAGATGTTCATGGGCCATTGTGTTTTTGTGTTTTGTTATCAGAATCAATAATCATTTGACTTTAATAACCTTTCAGCAGCATTTTCCCTTTTTTAGGATTTATATTAACTCAGCATGGCGGATTATCGTGCGAGTTATGTAAAGACGTGTAACATAAAGCAATGAACTAAGATAATAACCTCGTCAATAACCTCAGCATGTCTGTAGCCACTTATCATTTTGATAGTGACAGTGTACAGTCATTTTAAAACTTGTTGATTTCAACATACATGGTCCACAACTATTAAGTCCACGAAAAATACGCTGGCGGAGATCACAATTACATTCTTAATGTTTGTGATGTTACCCAGTATCCTTTAAAAGTCCCCCATACCCTTCAAGGATTATCTTATACAGCATGTTTACTGCGTGGTTCACAGTATGAGACAGCAACCGTCACAGTTTGATCTCTGTAAACGCTGAACATTGTAAAAGGAGCCTGTATCAGATGATTATATGTCAGAAAAAATGTGAAGATTTAATTGAATTGGTGCTAGTTTACATTACTGTAGTTTACTTTCCAATTTCGCAGTTACTTGCAAAAAGAGAATAGTTTCTGTCAATCAGTGAACGGTCCATCAGCATAATGTCATTAGGATCTGGTTTCTCTTCAGTGTCTTCCCAAAAAATGTACAGCCCAGTAGAATTGTTTTTGAATTTTTTTGTACATTAATGTGAAAAGTTGAACATGACTCATTAGACAGTTTAGATTCCAGTTCCTGTAAAGTAATCTTTCAAATCTAAACTGGGAAATTATTGTCTAATACTACAGCTATAAAAAGTTCTGGTTTGATTTTGACTCGTGATTTGTTTGACTTCAGTGGCTCTCTGTGTAGTTTTATATGTACTGTAGTCAAACAAGTCTTAATCTCTTTCTGTCAGAAAACACCTTTATATTATTTTTATGTCTTTTCAGTGGGTTTTCTTGCCAGATATTGAACATTCCCAAACTACTTAACTGTATTTGTTGTGGTATTACCACAACATAAGTAGAATTAATGATAAAATCCTATGAATGTTTAATGTTAAAATGAGATGAAACTGGGAAAAGGTAGGGCCTACGTGAAGTGTCCTTTCCGTAAGGGTTTATGTGTATGCATATAAGTTATCATTTGGACAATATATACTGTGTGTCTATGTCCCCTGACTCTCTGGCAGCCACAGCAGCTCTGAGAGACAGCTCATGGCTCGTCTCAGTGCTGTTAAACGACGCCAGGCTCTTCGTGGTCCTGCCCACATGTTCTCTGCTCCTTCAATCAGCCTGTCAGAGGTTGAGCAGCGTTTCCTGGAGGCAGCTGAGTATGGCAACATACCAGAGGTGCGGCGTATGCTGCTCCATGTACCCAACTTGAATGTCAACGCTGTGGACTACATGGGCCAGAATGCATTGCAGCTGGCTGTAGCCAACGAGCATCTGGAGGTGACGGAGCTGCTTCTGGGGAGGGCGGATTTGGCCAGAGTGGGTGATGCCCTCCTGTTAGCCATCAGTAAGATGTGTCCATTTGTGTTGGTTTGCATACAAGAGTCAAAAATACAGTTAAATTGTTAATCACACGTGGCAGAAGGCTGATACAGCTGACTGTGTTGTGCTTTACAGTTTTAATCATAGAGAGTCATGTAACAGTCAAGTTAATTTATCCTTTAATAGTAGACAGGCACAATTGCTTAGTCTTTGATCTTATCCATCTGCCTGCCACAGTGCACAGGTTTTGGGGTGGGGGCATGTATGTGTGTGTGGTTTTCTGTTATTAATGCACACAACGGGTAAGGTTTACTTTCGCAGTGACTGACTGGGGAGACTGTCCTCTGCCTGGTGACAGGATTTCTGGAGCCTACAAGGGCTGGTGCTTAATTTGCTCCTTAACAAGCAAACTGCCTACAAACCTTTTTCTCTGAAAACAGCTTCCTTCTGCAGTCGAAAACTAAGCAAACTAAGCTGTGAGAGTGAGCCAGAACCGTAAAGTCGTGGGCCATAAAATCAAAACAATGAGCTGAAAGATGCTAAAATGCTCTGCAGTGCTGAAGGGAACTGCAGAGTTGGGTGATAATTCTCATAATTTAGTGTTGAACTATTTAGGGTTGTTAGAAACATACTCAACTTCTTGTGCAAAACATAAACCTCCAGTGCTGTTGAATGAGTTTAGATTAAGGCACTACTTTCTTGAGACGGTAAGGTTTCAAGGTTGTTACTTACTTTACAGTATATATATGTAACAACATCATAACAAAAGCAATGACAGCTGAATATCTCAAAATACTACTACTACTGGGAAATTTTCACAGGTGATTCATCTTCCACAATATTAGCAACAGTACTGAGGTAACGCTGTCAAATGGACCAGGTACCAAACCACACCAACATCTTTGCTCTGTGTCTGTGTGATTGTTGTATAGGTAAAGGTTATGTTCGTATCACAGAGGCCCTGTTGGGCCACCCTTCATTTAGAGATGCCCATCGTCTCACAGCAAGCCCTGCTCAAGTTGACATGTTGGATGACTTCTATGCTTATGATGAGGACGGGACGAGGTAAGACACTTGAAGAGGCGTTACTGAAAATGTTGTGCCCTCTGACAACAGTAACAGTCCTGACATGTGGGATATCCTGTTTCTGAACACACTCACCTTTTTGAGTTCATATTTGATGTCTAATTTGGCCACCACCTCGTTCGTGCTGCGACACAGATCCCGAATAATTGCATATAATGTTAAGGCCTATGATTTATCTTTTTTTGTTGCTTTGTAAATTTAATCATATATGTTTTTGTGTGTGTACATTCCCTTAGGTTCTCTCATGATGTGACTCCAGTGATACTTGCAGCACACTGCCAAGAATACGAGATAGTTCACACCCTTCTGAGTAAAGGGGCTCGCATCGATCCTCCTCATGACTACTTCTGCAGCTGTGACTCCTGTAACTACCAACAGCAGTTTGACTCATTCAGCCACTCGCGATCAAGGATCAATGCCTACCGAGGACTCGCCAGTCCTGCTTACCTCTCCCTGTCCAATGAGGACCCGGTGCTGGCAGCCCTCGAGCTCAGCAACGAACTGGCCATGTTGGCCAATATTGAGAAAGAATTTAAGGTACAAATACCATAAAAGATCCAACAGAATCACCACCAACAATGATGCAAACACAAGTCCTCCAAGATCACTGTGCACTGTTACTGCCACTGTACACTTGACGTAAAAACCAGCTCATCATCAAGTACGCAAAAAGCTGCCAGTAAAAGCTGAGAGTAAACAAAATAATATTTTATGAGCTTTAAGAGAGGAATCAGAATCAGATCAGGGTCTAGATCCTGTAGTTACTGTTGACATTCTTGGATTGACACACATGTAACAACAATATTTATTACTATGCCTACAGAAGGACAGTATACTACGGGTACTGTACAATAAATAAATGTCACAATGCTTCTGAGAGCAAAGTCATCCAAATACACCGCTAACACAAATTAATAATGTATCCCTCTTTTCTTGGTAAATAGGTAATTTTATGTCTCACCAATAATAACTTTAATAAGTTTTGAGGTCTGCAAACATGTCCACAGCCAGTGTCTGCACTATATTACCGACAACGTAATTGTAAAATTTGGTATATTTAGCTGGAACAAATGTGACTAGAGCCAAAAATACTGACAACCTCTATCTTACACTAGTGTTGGTGCTATTGGTTCTTAACATGAAGATTGAAGACCAACTGAAACACATTTTCTACAAAAATCTGGCTTATGTATTGCTTTTTACTGGTAGGATGCTATCAGATGGGTTGAACATGCTGTTTCTTGTTTACTATTTTTTCAAAGTAAGATGATAAATATTTTATAAAGGTTAAAGTGCAAATGCAATAGTGACAATGACAAATTCAGTTTTCTTCACAGTATTGCATGTTACTCCACAACTCCATTACCCCATTAGTAACCCCAGCTTCAGATCACATCTACTGTGATACATCTCAAATTATTCACACATTGATGCACATTCTCCCTCATGGTGTCTGTAGAACGACTACTGCCGTCTGTCAAGTCAGTGCAAGGACTATGTGGTGGGCCTTCTGGATCTGTGTCGCAGCACAGAGGAGGTGGATGCCATACTGAGCGGGGAAACTGACGCTGAAGACAGCTATGATCTGCCAGGTCGCCCCTCCCTCACAAGGCTCAAATTAGCCATCAAATATGAACTCAAAAAGGTTAGTATGCTCACAAACAGGCAATAACACTGAGGTAAGAAAAAGTCCATGTTTTGTGGTCATGTAAGAATTACTGCTAAGTAAAGGCAAACATTTAACAGTGAAAAAGCATCACATCATGTCATTAAAATTATCAACAAGTATTTGTAGAGACCTGAAACTTTCTTGACCGGGATGAGGATCACAGTGAACATTTTATCACTTTTTATCTTAGTCAGAGTTGTATATTTATGTAGTAACATGTCAATGAAATGTCTGTGTGCTGACGAAAAGCAATGATTTCACTATGATGTTGGAAATTTAATCCCAGAAGAGTTCTAGGAACGAAATGATGTTGTAAAAAAACTGTGTGTATTTGCTAGATTCTTGAACCAAAAATGGAAACGTGTGGCGGCGTTGGGTTTGAACTGTTGATCAAGCAAAACAGGCATTTAAAAGACACCACCCTGGGCTCTCAAACAAAAGAACTGGCGGGCACAATCAAATGTCTTCAGATTATAATGGGCGTTGACCCAAAAAGCAAAGAAATGGCAAAAAAGTTGTCAGGACTTGCAGATAAGTATATAACACTTTTAATAGGCCAAAGCACAGCAGCAGAAAGAAATGAAAGCGTTTCAGTGCTTGCCTTTCTTCAGCGTTTCTCACCCACCCTAGACTCTACTTGTGTGCATCATGATGATTCTCTCCCACACATGATGATTCTCTCCCACACTTTGCAGACCTCTTTGGCCTATTGGTCTCATAATGACAAGATCAAATAATTGTTTTGGCTCTGGGTTCAAACTTCACAGAAGCAATAAACATTTCGGCTTGAAAGTGCTGTCTTGTTCCTCTCACCACCCTTTATGGCCCTGTTTCCTACTCTCTTGCCCTTCAGTTTGTGGCTCATCCTAACTGCCAGCAGCAGCTGCTGAGTATCTGGTATGAGAATCTGCCTGGCCTGAGACAACAGACCACTGCTATCAAACTGCTGGTGGTGTTAGCGGTGGCTATAGGACTGCCTGGACTGGCTCTGGCTTACTGGATCGCTCCATGCAGCAGAGTATGTCGCTCACATTAATTCCCAAATGCACAGACTACATTTTAAATCCCTACTGCGTGATTTCTCTCATCCTCCTATTGCTTTATCTCTCTCACGCAGGTGGGGAAAGTGATGCGTAGCCCCTTCATGAAGTTTGTGGCCCATGCGTCGTCCTTCACAATTTTCCTGGGTCTACTCATCCTGAACGCAGCTGACCGTTTCGCAGGCACCACCCTGTTGCCAAATATGACCCACCATCAGTACCCAGGAGGACACCAACTCAACTCTGACCCGCTACTACTTTACCGCATGACCACAACACCCTTCACATGGATGGAGATCCTCATCATTTCGTGGGTCATTGGTGAGCATTATATGATCATGATGGATGAAATTCCTCATCAAAAACATCACGTCATCCTGCGTTTTACATCATTTGACGTGTGCCACTGCAGGTATGATCTGGGCTGAAGTGAAGGAGATCTGGAGTCAGGGACCAGGGGAGTACCTGGTCGAACCATGGAACTTTTTGGACTTTGGGATGCTGGCGATCTTCCTTGCCTCCTTCAGCTGCCGCTTCTCCGCTCTGAAACATGCTGACCTAGCCCAGACCTATGTACACAGACACTACACAACATTGAGTAATGTCACACTGCCCCCGGAGATACACTACTTTACACTGGGTGAGCATGCTCACACACCCGCATAAACTAACAGATGAAAAACCATCATGTACCTATGTATAAAAGGTTGTACTAAGTTAGCACAATGCGGTACATATAGGAGCATATGTATTGCATTGCTGAGATGACATCTGTTGGCTTTGGACTTTAGCAGGCACCCAACATTTTTGGCTTGAAATTCCTTAAAATATAAATAGTCTACTTTTAACACCTCAGTGACAGGTTGCTCATGTGTATTTGATAGTCATTGGAGACCAGAAGAGGTAAAACTATCTAACATTTTACAAGAAAAGCTAAGATTAGAGAAAATCCCCCCCAAAAAAATTCATGTTTTTTTTTTAAAATATCCTTACAATCGTAATAAGTTGAGATCCAGTGGTTTTGTTACACAGCTTCTCTGTGAAATGACTAATAGTGTCTTAATGTAACCAATTTAATAAAATACCCTCATCATTCTGCCATCAAAGCATAACTGCAGGCTTCTTTGTAAGACTCGCATTTCAAAAGAAGTTGAGTACAAAAAAAATCGACTTAACTCAAAGTTGGGTTTGCTGAACTTTACTGACTTGTTCGTGCTCTGTTTTTGTAGCACGAATCTACTGGTTGCCATCAGATCCCCAGCTGGTGTCGGAGGGCTTGTATGCAGTTGCAGTGGTGCTGAGCTTCTCTCGCATTGCTTACATCCTCCCAGCCAACGAGAGCTTCGGCCCACTGCAGATCTCTTTAGGGAGAACAGTTAAGGACATCTTCAAGTTCATGGTCATCTTCATCTTGGTCTTTCTGGCGTTCATGATCGGCATGTTTAACCTGTACTCCTACTACCTGGGGGCGAAGCAAAATGATGCCTTCACCACGTGAGACATTCACTGTACACAGATCCATTTGTTCACACATGCGCTTAATTTTTCTACCTTCCAGCGGCTGTATATTTCACATTTGTTCACGTTCATTTCACAATGCAAGTGGCTTTTCATCTCTGCACATCATTCAGAAGCTAGTCCATGATTTGAACATTTTGTGGTGCTGATCAAGGTTGGATTACTAAATGGGCAAAGTCACTCAGCTGTGGCCCCAGAACTCAAGCTAAAGCACAGTATCAACATATCAAAGCAAAATATTAAAGCATAAATACCTTAATATTAACCTCAAGATGGGTGATACATTATTTATTTCCTGATCATAAAGCCCCTTTTTGAATGGTCGCTTCTGTCAAAATCTATCTTGAAGGTTAACCCAGCCATGGCTCTGATATATTTTTATTTTTATTTTTATTTTTATCCAAGATGTGTGAGTCAGCTGCCAAAAATCATAAATGAAAACATGGATGTTGTAAAAGTAAAATTCAAATTTTGGTAATTTCTTACATTGAAAAATCTGCTCTTCAATACTTCAATCATGGAAAATAAAGCATCATTAATTAGTTGCACTGACCAAGATAGTTCAAAAGAGTGCTTCCCATCATTTTCTGGCTTAACAACTTATCACAGGTTATGGATTTATTTTGGACATAGCAGTGGAACCAAAAAGGGATTTTTCCTTCTCAGATTCTTTTATTTTAAAGTTATAAAAATGTATAAAAAATGAATTGAATTTCTTCAATTGCTGTTCTCACTGAGCATCTTTATCGTCTCCCTTGAGATGATTAAGGGTTTGTTTGAACCCAAAAATAACTTTTCTCTCATCTCCCTCCATTTCCCTCTCTGTGCATCCGTCTAGCCTAGAGGAGAGCTTCAAGACATTGTTCTGGGCTATATTTGGACTGTCTGAGGTCAGATCTGTCGTGATCAACAACGGACACAAATTCATCGAGAACATTGGTTACGTGTTGTATGGGGTCTACAACGTCACCATGGTGATAGTGCTGCTCAACATGCTCATCGCCATGATTAACAGTTCTTTCCAGGAGATTGAGGTTTGTCAATCAAACACTGTCATAATAATATCATCACTTTCTTCAGATACAAACTCACAGATGCGCACAGTGGCCCGAGAAAGCCCTACCTGTTTTCACATGTAGCACACATTTTCCACACATCCTGTTAAAATTGTTTTTCAGTTTATGGCAGGAGTGAAATAATGTGATTTAAAACAGGGGTAAAAATTGAGGTAAACCACATTACTCCAAATTGTTTGTCATCGTAGTAAAAATCGCAGTAAAAATCTAATAAAACTGATATAAAAAGATGAGGAATTACATCAATGCAGTATGAAAGTAAGTATGAACTAAGTTCAAAATGTTTCCTTATATATGTACAAAGTCTACCTGCAAACATTTTATTATGGATAAAAAATAATAGATATACATTTTAATTAGCTTTTCATATTAGTTGGCTAGGCCAGTAAATTCTTTTTTTAATCTTTGCATTGCAGATCAAATGTGCACAGTGTTGAGGTTTTATTTTTCATTTTACAGCCTCTGATGAAGAAATTGTTCAACATTTTGGGAAATATGCTCATTCATTTTCTTCCAAAGGGTTAGACGAGAAGATTTATACCACTCTCATGGCTGAATGCTAAAAATGAACCTACAGCTGGCAGCTTAGCGTAGCACAAAGACTGGAAACAAGTGGAAACAGCTAGCCTGGCTCTGTAGACTTCAGGAGGTCACTGCTCCAGGCCAAAGAAGTAGTTTAACACATAACCCCCCATAAAACCACAACTTGTCTTTTTTACAGCTCGTTTTCTACGGATTGAACAAACAAGATGTAACATGTTAGCGAGCTTTTACCTTTAGACAGAGCTGGGCTAACTGTTTCCCCCTGCTTCAAGTCTTTATGCTGAGCTAAGCTATCGTACTGCTGGCTGTAGCTTCATAATCAGCATACAGGCATGAGAGTGGTATCAATCTTCTAATCTAACTCTCGGCAAGGAAGCAAATAAGAGTATTTCCTAAAATGGCAATTTATTCTACACAGTAAATCTGGACTGGTATCACAAAATTAAAATAGCCACAGTAGTGCAGATGATGTGTTTTTCCCTTTCCTTTGCAACCTGTTTGTTTCCCTCTTTTCTTTAGGATGATGCTGATGTTGAATGGAAGTTTGCGCGGGCCAGACTCTGGTTCTCCTACTTCGAGGAGGGAAGGACGCTCCCTGTGCCCTTTAACTTGGTCCCCAGTCCAAAATCTATGCTGGGACTGGCCACATGTATCAAGTCCCTGCTCCTGCAGTACGTGGCAGGACGCAGGGAGAAGAAAAGTGAGACGCAGCTCAACCAGGTACCACACAATGTGCACACATGTATAATTCATGAAAACATCATATTCAGCATTTACCTTCCTCAGCTTGTACTGTCAGAAGTCCAATGTACTTAGTGGCACTTTAAAGACGGAGCCTGAGCACCTCCCAGGGGTTTCTCTGCTGCACTACAGGCACCAGACCTGAAGACAAGAGGAAATCTCACAGTTGTTTTCAATTAAGTTAACTTCAGCTTAATCTTCTAGCTCGGAGTAGGCAAAAATTCAGGATATGGCGATTCTACCAGCCCAACCAGATATCAGGTACGTTTATGTGTATTTCACTACATTAAAGACATGTTTTGTTCCAAATTTATTTGATTGCTGCAGTTTCTAGTTACTCTGCAGAATTGGAGGTTATATGCAAAACAAGTGAAAAGCTCATTAAATATGATATATATTGCTACACTATAACCAGTCAGCAGTAAACCACACTGTAACATTTACAAAAGTTCAGCATTTCTCACGTTAACATAGTGATAAAAAAAAAATTCTGAAAGAATTAGTATTTGTAGATCTTACACTTGTTTTCATTTAAATCAAAATTTGAAATTGAGACTATTCCTGTCATAGTATTGTTAATTGTACTCGTTCAAAGAATTTGAGCACTTTTTCCGTCACTGGTTTAGAAGATCATGAAGCGACTGATAAAGCGTTACATCATCAAAGCCCAAGCAGACAGAGAGAGCGACGAGATCACTGAAGGTAAAATCAACAGAATGATACTGAAACTGAACCAAACTTGTTTCAATTGCAATATGAATTTTGGAAATAGCGGTACCCTAAATGTATTTGTCAATAAAACAAACGTGACTTTAATGGTAACAACATATTGCTCCACAGTATTTTTTTTTAAGTGTTAGATTTTCCTTCTTGGCATGTTTTTAAAAAAAATTTTTTTTTAAGGCTTTGTGTCTGTTGTTAATTCAGGTGAGCTGAAAGAGATCAAGCAGGACATCTCCAGCCTGCGATATGAGCTGCTGGAGGAGAAATCACAGAACATGGAGACACTGGACGGACTGCTGAAGAGGCTGGGAGAGATCAGTACACCTTCATAGGAGATGGAATTTAAAACTGTACAGCCCAAGGATTTTAAGTGCCTGCTCTTCATCACTGAATGTAGATAAAGTATTATAGCGTCAAAGCACTGATACACTGTAATAAAATAAAAATATGTGTATGTGAATATAAAATGAAAATGTAGCTTGCAGATGGTATTTTTATGAGTCATTTACAGTATATGTTTATAATGCACATATTGCAATTTTGGTATTCCATGAAAAATAAAAACCAAAGAACCCATATAATCTAGATAATTTATAAAGAGGGAGCACATCTTTTAAAGAGGAGATTGTGGGATCATTTGTCCTCCCTAACCTACCAAAAATAAATCTCATTATAATCATTATAATATGTACAAACACCATTCACACACGTGGATGCACATGTTACGTTAGTAATATAATTACAATTCTTTTTCCTGCCATTAAAAGTGCAGAAAAAGCATGCACCCTGCCAGAACTAACAGACAGTGGTTACCCTCATATTTGAAATACAGTATCTATGTGAATGATTAAATAATTCAGCAATAGTATGTTTTGCACATTGGCATATGGTATAACGTCTATCTGTACTGAAAACTGTGGTGAACTCAGAAACCATTAACAAAGCATTTGCTGTTTTTTTTTCTTGAGGAAAATGCATAATAAACATTTAAAAAATACTAAACATAAACTGAATCTACGAATACAAACTGGCGATTTTAAGGAAAGTATTTGTCCTTTATTTAGACAGCATGAAATCTGACAGAGACAAAAGGAGGAAGGTGTTATGGCAGGATCGAATCGGTTCAAACGGCTCCAGCACAGAATTGTGAACACTTCATCTCTGGACAATTAAAACATTAATATGATTATTTACAAAGACATAAATTACCAAGATTGATAAAAAATACTGTTCCCATGTATCTTGTAGACGCATTTCATGTAGCGTTCTCAGAATTCTCAGCAAGACTGCTGAACACAAAAATAAAAGAGATGATAATGTTGATTAAGTGAAACCAACAAGTCAGGGATTTACATCTACTGTATTATAAGCTACTTAATAACACATAACATGGTTCAGATATAGTAGTCAGATATACATACAGTACACACATCATTCAGATCCAGCCACAGTAGTCTGACATACATAATGTTCAATCACAGTTACAAGATAAATATATTATATCTTTGATCAGCAGCACAGAGTGTTACTGTTTGCACTGTAGATCCCTAAAGTCTAAGTTACGCAAAGGTGTAACTTAGACTTTAGGGACAGACCCGATGATGTGGTGATGACGTCATCGGGTCTGTCAAATATAGCTGATGTAGTTTTCAGGTATGAGGCCTGTTCTGCCGCTGTACGTCGCCTGCAGCCAACCTGGTTCCACAGACGGGTACACTGCAGACACAAACAACTCAACTCAACTCAGCAGGTAAGCAAAAACAATCAAACTTCATCTTACCTAATGAATTACACAGACATCCATAGTCTTCTTAAGACATGGAAATTTCATTACAACTTCTAAGCAATTTCTAATTTCCCGCTGGTTATGTCGAGATACCACAGATTTACAATGAACTGTACACTCCCTGAATGAACAACGTACAGCGCATGACCAGTAAACTGCAACTGTCCCTCTGCTGGGTCATTAATACAAAGGACATGTTGAGCAGCCGAAAACATTATTCCGACCCACGGACCTTTATATTAAGTCTAGTCCAGATCATGAAGTTTCCAAACATAAAACTGAATTCACAATGGATTAGTGGAAATGTGTTAAAATAATCACAAAGCATCTAAGATATTTCATTTGTTGTAACTTAGAGCAGCCACAAAGAATGAATACAAAACCATTTTGTATTCTCCAGACAATCCTTGGAACAAGTCGATTAACATCTATGTTTCATTGCTATGAAGTGGATAAAAATGTTTGACCTAACTTTATTTTAATTAACCTAACACTTTGAGGGAAACACTACAATCACTGAAAGTTAAGAAATAAGAGGGATTACAGGACGTTATTATAAGGAATAAATAAAGATAATAAGAGACTGCGTGCTAAACTAGTTGATGAGTTGCCTGTGAGAAAAATAATCAATGACTATTAATTAAATCGATTAATCAACTAATCATTGCAGATCTAACATCAAAAGACACTTTTACTAATGTGGACCCAAAACACTTATAACTCATTTAAACTTGGCATTAAAATGTGATCTGTATCTGGATGCGAAAAAACACATGTTAATAGCAGGAGTAAACGGGACCAAAGATTTCCTCGGGAAATGAAACGTACGAGTGGTTTTCTTACCATTTGAGAACAGCGCCCCCTGTGGAAAACTGAGCTCATGGCTATGCTCTGCCTCACAGGAGTAAAGAGCTTTTGCTTCCCTAAGAGACAGAAAAATATATATAATCAGTAAAAAGAGTGATTTAGCAAGTGAGTTCAGGAGGATTTTGTGTGTGTGACTTCAGACTTCAATGATAGCTTCAAGACTGAAAAGAACCTCAAAAACAACGTACCTTCCTGAGGAACATATGTCTAACGCCGAGGAGAATACTGAACTCTCACGTTGTGGTAGGCCGACTGACAATCTGTAACACACAAATACAATACTGTCACCCCCAGTACATAGCGCCGAATACATTTCCTGAAAAGAATTTCCAGTTTTTACTGAGAGACAGGGAGAATGTCAGTTTCAAAAACACGCTCCCAGTATCTAAAAACAAAACAGCTTTCTGCTTAAATAATACACGAAGGTCTTGAGCCAGTCAGAAACAAGTAATCATTCCTTGAACCAGACCAATGATGTCTGAGGTGTCACAGTTAAAAATCTGTTAAAAATTTGTCAGAATTAGGATACTGTTTCTTCAGTCAGCCACATGCTCTTGCTTTCTCCGGGATTAAACTGTCTATAAACTGAGATCTATATGTCTTTTCCTTCTCTGAGAGCGCGGATCAGAGCACTGTATGACTAGAGCACCTTAACGTCTGAGACTGACACTCACACTGATCCAGGCCTCTGGTAACCGTTGCTGGATGTGGCCACGGAGTGTTTCGCAGTCAGACCGTAGCCACAGCGGATGTGTGACGGTTTACGTGTATGTGTTGCGTCTTGTGGGTCCAGTGACATAAGACTCTGTACCGATCCATGACAGCTTTTGTAATCTGCGATAAAACACAATAAATCAGAATGGAACATAAAAGGGGAAGTGACAGATAAACTTTTAAACTTTATCCTACTGTCTCCTCTTTGTATTTTTCCTACTACAAATGAAATGTACGCACCCTCGGAGATGTGAAGGGAGGTGAGAGAGGAAGATGTGGAAAGTTGGTAGGGAAACAATGAAGAGGAGGAGGAAGATGAGGAGGAGGCAGTCCTGTAAGCAGTCCTGTGCTGCCGAGAAGGAGAGGTAGAGTCCGTCACTCGGGCTTCTGTGACAGTGGAAGAGGTGCTGGGTGCATTTCTTTGATCCACCGAATGAATGCTCTTCAGAGAGGAGACAGACGACACTCTCTGAACTGGCTGGCCCACCCTGAGAGAGGAGGTGCACTCCACTGAAGCATGCTGGGCGGAGGTGGTGGATGTGGAGGCTCTGGAGGGAGATCTGGACTCTTTAACAGATGACAAGGAGGCAGTCGCGTTTCCTTTGACAGACTGACTCCTCTCTGCAGAGAGTAAAGAGGACATGGAGGAGGACACAGAGGAAGTCTGCTGGGTTGGAATGAGCTGGGACGAAGTCCAGGAGGAGGAGCATGGCGTGAGGTGAGGGGAGGCAGCGCTGTCTGACGGGCTTTTCTGATCCCTCCCGTTTGAGGAGTTATGAGAGGGGGAGAAAGAAGAAGCCGCAGGGGGAGACGCAGGCGCTGTGGAGGACGAGCTGGGCTCAGCAGCAGGAGAGGACGGAGGAGAGGTCTGGGACAATCCGTTCTTTTCAGAGGAGTGTGAGGACAGAGACTCCTGGCTGCCCATTGGAGTCGTGCTGGGGCTGCTACTGAATGTGTCACCTGGAGAGAGAAATGGAAAAACATCGCATTATATAGCGACTGAATGACAAGGACAATGTCAAGACTACTGCTCAAGGATTGCTGATTGCTCTGACAATGTCATTTTATAATTGCATGGTAATGCAGTTGAGAGCAGGGACTAATTTAAAAACTCTTCCATGCTGGTGCATTGAGGTGCTTGCTTGAAGCTTTAATATCTGAGTTTTGAGAGTTGGCATGACACTGCAACGCAAAATGATGAACTGCAAGAAAGACGTGAGCTCACTAATGTCACAACAGCTGAAAATGTTTCTGCTCTCAAGCTCAATTTAATAATTAGAACTTTATTTTTATAGAACTTTTACAAAAAACCTACTAAGCATAAGTACAGAAGTCTCATTATCAGTCTACGTAAAGTATCAAAAGTGAAAGTGCTTCTGCAGAAAGTAAATGTACTTAGTTACTGTCCACCACTGCTGCTAGACTACATGATGAGATACAGGAGCTGTAGGCTGCAGAGAGACTCACTGTCATTGTCTGCGAGGCAGAGAGCAGGAGGGTAGAGACGAGCCTTCCTCTTTCCAGATGAAAGGCAGATGGCCTTGTTCCTCCGAGGAGTCGACGACGTCCTCGAGGACGGAGCCTGAGGTAATGGTACCGATAGGTCTGGGGCCTCACCAAAGATCTGACGGGATCATATAGTATATGTCTGTAAGGTGTGTGTATGCTTATATGTGTGTGTGTGTATGTTTATGTGTAGGTGTACCTTGTCGTGGTTTTCGATGAGAATCTCCACCACAATGTTCTGAAACTTGATGTTCATCATGGCGGCCACAGTCTCTTCCTGTGACCTCATCAACGTGGGGCCAAAGATCATTCCCAGGTTGGACACAGTCATTAGGTTCTGGTCACTGTGAGAGGACACCCTGCACACACGCACACACACAAACGATAAGAATGTAGAGTTTCAGTACATGTACTCCTGCTACTTTATCTAACAGCATATTTAAATATTAATACATTTTTAATCATACTTATTCGTGGTAATTCGAGATTTTTTGCAGCTAAAGCAAACAAACATTTCTTAAAAGGTGTCAATTAATGAAATTTTAACTGTAATCTGTAAAAGCATTCACAGTTTTGCAGTTTGGAATAAATTACCTTGCTAGGAATCATTTCATGTTTGGATTTATCTCTTCAATGTTTCATCGTAACCTATCACGGTTTTAAACTTTGCCTCCTTTTGCCCATTTTGCCTACAAATCGACTGTCAGATGTTCATAATAAAGCCAAAACAGGGTTTTACGGTGTGAAAATGACGTTCTTGCATGATCGCATATTTGCGATCTTGCAAATATTTTTTTAGAAAATACGATGCTCTCTAAGATGAAAGATCATTTTCCAGGCGCTGAACAATAAAAGCACAGCATGTGTTAATATGTACATACTTGAAGAGGTGGTTGGTTAAGAGGTCCAACATTGCTCTGTTTTTTTCTGGTAGTTTGTGAACAAGCGCATGAATGGCTCTCACTCTGTACTTCTGGTCATCATACTCTGCAAAACAGAAAAAGGGATATGATTCAGTGGTGAGAGAGTGACATAAAGTGCTTTTGTGTACATAGAATATATAATGTAGGATGAGGCAGTAAATTCAATCCAAACACACTGGAAATAATCACAGATTGTTCCTATCATACTCAATTTGTGTGCTTTGTGTTTTCAAAGAGGCAGATCTTACTTGCAGCTTTGATGAATTCTTTATGGAGTCTGTAGGTCAGTAATGGTTCTGCCAGACACCTGCATGCACATTAGAAGTCATGAATTCATAATTCATGAGAGGTGTTATTCTGTTTTGTTCTATATGGTATGTTACCTGAAATAGTTCTTAAGGCCGCTGGTGATGGTCTTGTTGTCCCACGCGTTTGCATCCAGCTGCATATCAGAGGGAGCTGTGGCGGCTACAGGAAAGTAGAGACTTCATGATTCATCTCTGGTGGCAATTTTTTTTTTTTTACTGTTTGATTGTGACTGATTGTGCTGGAGCACACCTTCCACATGCAGGAAAGAACATCATACATCTTACCAAACACACTCGTCATCAACCGCTGCACTTTGGAGTTGACTCCTCCAGTCCTGTACAGTCCAAGGGTGGTAATGCCTACACACACATATGGACACGTTTTACCATGCTTGGTAAATCAACACTGTAGATACAGTATTGATAAGAATCAGTTTGATCATAATCATAAACATTTTACGGAGGAGGAATACCTCTCGTTTCCAACAGCTCAATACACTTCCTAACAAAGTTGAAGCCCGCCTCATTGAGAAATGCTGTAAAAAAAAAACAAACAAAAAAACAAAAAAACCCCATTACCTTAGTTTCCGATGCATTGCAGGGAATAATAATAGATAATAGATAAATTAATTTAATATCTTCTGAACTGAAGTAGATGCACCATTTAAGAACAGAATAAATCAGGTTACTTACTCTCCTCCTTTTTGCTAAGTAAAGAGGGAAGAGTGTAGATCTGAAGAAAGAAAGATTTAAAAAAAGATGAATTAAAAAGCCTGTCATTTCAAACATTATTTTTTTAATGCTAAGTTAATTATGTTTAAAATGACAATACACGTGTAATGTAAACCTGTGTTTGCGCAACTTTCAAATGCTGTATGGCTTTGTAATAATCTTGTTCAATCTTGTTGAAGAAGCCAGTTTCACTGACAGTCATGAAATTATGATGCCTAACTTTGGGTCTGAAGGAATGCAAGTCTGTCACAATTTGAACACCTTTTCTGTGCAGCCTACATGCTTTTCTGATGAAAATCTGTCATTGTTATTCTTTATTTAATGACGCATATATTCATACAGGTTCTTTTCCATCCATTGCCTCCATCCACAGCCGCCTGTTGGCCTCAGAGAGCGCTTGTAGGGTGATGACGCCATGTCTGCAGAGAAAGTGAGATCATTTTACCCGAGCACAACCCAACAGAAGCCATATCTCGGTTTAATTATTCCACAGATAGTCATCCTTCCCTCTCACCTCTCCACCACCTCGATGTCGAAGCAGAAGCGTTTGTCGATTGAATCAGTCTTCCTTCTGACACACGAGCGCAGCCTGAACATCTCTGGTGCGCCGTTCACCACGCCGTTCTGTTAAGAGAGAGATGTGTTTGCAATAAGCATTAGCTGTATGGTATTAAGATCTTATAAAAATTCTCACAAGAAACTAAATAAACTTAGTAAACTCAGTACGTTTAGGATCACATTGGTGTTTTTGCATGTTTACTACTAGTACTAGTCCTTCTTACTTTTCAATTTGTGTAAAAACACTAAAAAAATTTACTCAAAAAACTTGACAGTAGCTTGAGGTAAGTAATTCATGTCTTTTCGGTTTTTTTGCACATTCTAATGCAGTTAGTATGTACTGTTTTGAGAGTTTCCTTGCTGGTCCATTCAAGTGCTTTTCGGAAGCTGCTAGACTCTCAAGATTTTTATGCCAGCTACTAAACACCCTGTTGTTAAACGGTCCCTGCTTAAAACTACATTAACCTATGACAATAATGTAACTCAGGTCTGTACAAGTTGATTTTCATAGTAAATTTTAGCGTATAATGATTTTTAGTAAATGGGCTAAAACATTTAAGGACACTTGTATGATTATTCAACTGTGCTGCCAGCTCACCTGTCTGCTGGCTGGTCTGGCCTCGGTGTTGCTCATGGTGAACATCTTGGAGCTTTTTGCATAAGTACAGTAGTATCTGGTCCACACACTGCCCAATGGACCTATAATACATGACACAAGTTTTGAAGCAGGTACACTTGAGGTTGTTTTTTTCTTGACAGCATAAGTGAGATAAAGAGGCAGAGCGAGAGGAAAAACATGATGTCTGTGTATCTCACGTTTCTCCTGTATATACAGGTATCCCTCCATGGTAAAGCAACTGGGGGCTTTGAAGTCTTCTTCTGCTGATCGGATCCTCTTCATCAGCCTCTCAACCTCAGCACGTGTACTTTCAAAGTTATTGCGAGCCTTAACAACAAAGATGTGCGTGAGAAACTGCATTAAAAGGGGGCTTGCATACATATTTAGATGAAAAACATACAAAGTACTTTTCTTAAAAAGTCAGTCAGGGAATTGTTACTGAGTCCAGCTGAGTAAGTTACTATAAGTGTTTGTAACAATGCTTATCCGAGCTCTGATTTTGTAAATCCAAGCAGTACGCTGATTTCTCATTTGCGTTTGAAAAAGTGCCTGCTTTTATACAAAAAGAAAAAAATATCCCAGAACCCGACCATGAAGCTGCAACAATGACGTACAAGTTTGCACTAAAATACAAATGTAAACCGCAATTTAGTTTTCCAGAAATTTCCACAAATTAAAGGACAAACTGAACGGCAACTGAAAGGGCTAATAGAGCCCAGTGTGTTTTTTCAGTCGGAATATAATTGATTAGGGGTTTCCTATTAAGCTTCGGATTTTTTTTAACTTCGTCACTTTCAAGGTAAACCAATCAAACAAAGTGTGAACTGTCGGGGCAGTAGGAGTACCAGGTGTGTGAGGCTTCCACTTTGGCACAGGTAGCGCCAGATGCATCCAAAATTTAACTTTCAAATACTTTCTGTTAAAGGCTTCAGAGGCAGGTAGACCAGATTGAATAAACAAGTTAAAAATACGGTTCACAAGGGATATCAGACCCAGATTTGGTCAGGAGGTTTGCAGTAAAAACACACTTACATTCTGCAGGTTGAACTGAAGCTGCTGCTTGTAGGGTTCAAACTCACTGGCCAGCTCGTAGCCCTCATGGTAGAATGTAAACAAACCCTGCAGGAAGGCTAATAGCTGAAGAGCAGAGGGAGAAATCCGCAGGAAAAATGTTAGGTGGGGGCTTGGGAGTTTAGAGTATAATGAGAGGATTACAAAAAAGGGATTTGTCAGTCATCTTCTCAATCAATCAAAACAGGAGAAAAACCCCCGAACTCTGCCTGTTGTTTGGTTTTCAACCCTTGTTTACTTCACAACAAAGGGTTTCCATCTCTGTCAGCCGGAAGAGATCTCCATGCAGGAAGTGCTGCTACAGCAACAGGAAGTGGGCTTTACTGATATATATCATTAAAACATTTTTATCACTGGCCAAACAGTGTGTGTAATGATTTTTTTTAGAACTTTGCTTAGCTGCCTCTCCATGATCATGTTTGTATGCACACAACTCGACACAGAAATGTGTCAAAAGAAATGTGTATCCCAGCATGAAAATACACAGTTGACTTGCACTAAAGTGACATAAAGAACATGACCTTAATGTATGTATTTGAACTCACTGGCTCCACAAATTCAAACTTCTTTCTTTCTTGCACTTCTTGGATCTTGAAGACGTACTGTAGTGACGCATCATAAAAAACCTGCCGGTCCTTACTCATTTGTGAATCAGCCTGCAACAAAAAGAGCCACAACACAGTTACAGTACTTCACGTTACCGAACACCAGTGGGAAGAACTGCGTGTGTGTTGTAGGAATCGGACAGTTTACCTCGTGCAGCTGTGATTCCTTCTTTTTGGAGGACAGGCTGAGGTGTTTCTCCAGAACAGAGTAGTACCGTTCTGTCTCCTTGTCAAACTGCTTCTTTCCCTCCTGGGGAAGACGGGGGGAGGAACTTAGCAATAAATAAAAGCAAGCTTATGAGTTTTTACATCTGCTAATAACGGTCTCTAAATTCAATTTTTTATTTAACACATATAGAATGTCACACTTACACCGCTTGAATACAGGAATCTCCTGTTCCCCACATATCTTACATTGTGATAAAAAGTTTTTTCAATACCAGTGCTAATGTGATACCTAAGTTGCAATACAAGTGCCAAAATAATTTTTTTCTACAATTTTTTTTTCATAATGTTAAAGGTACATACATTTCTCAAATGCATTAGTATTTATGGTTCTTGTAACCCAAGCAGCCGTAAAAGAACTTAATGATTTAATGAAATAAAAAGAATGTTGTCAAAATAGCAATGTTTAAATCATAAATTATTCAATTATCAGTAAATATCTGATCAAAAAATAGGTAAATAACATAAGAATCTGACTAGGTCTCTCATGTCACCTTTCAGTACTTGGCAGTTTTCACTGACAGAATTCGGTCTGTCCTCAAAAAGTATTGAGGTTTGATGCCCAGTCCAACGGTACAGAACCTTATAAGTAAATAAATAAAAGCAACAAGACTAGGGGTTTACAGCATTTAAGCAGGTATAATGTTTATCATGTTTACCACCTTAACTTAGCATATTAGCATGTGAACATTTGCTAATTAGCATTAAACACAAAGTACAGCTGAGGTTGATGTCAACATCAAGGCTAGTTTACAGCCAATCACTCTGAATCACAAACGTCAACCTCATGGCGATGCTAGAGGAAACATCAGGGGCTCACCGAAGTCAGTAAGATTTGTCCTGAAATGTCTGTACCAAATTTCACGTCAGTCCATCCAATAGCTGTCAAGATATTTTAGTTTGGACCACGGTGGTGAGCCGACCAACTGACCAAAAGACCAACATTGCCTTCCCTTGAGCCTTGCTGCTTGTGTGGCTCAGAAATACCAAAATGCCACAAGTCTGCAGTGAGATCACAGTGTCCCTGCAAATACCTGCACAACATCCTCATCTGATTTTTCAAAAGCAACAAAAGTTCAGTGGGATTTTTTGGATGAACTAACATTGCAGCTTTGAGGGACCAAGACCAAGAACCTATGACGAAGTGCAATGGGACCATCAATAATCTAAATGAAGAGACTTTGCCAAAGTATTTAGGGTGACAGCTCTTTTCCATAACAGCTGCAGCAACAATCTCCACGTCCACCCTCTCTTTCTTGCTAAACAACATCAGTGTGAGGATGTACTGCTCACACACTTCTGCTACATTCTACAGACGGAGGAGTTGCTTCGATAAAGACAGAGAAACGAGCTGTGATTTCACTTTCAGGATTAGTGTTAGCTGTGACCGGGTCTAATTTTTTAAACCCTGCCTAGTGCATGGCACTTCTATCTCTGCCTCTACATCCATCTAAAAAGAGAGCAAAGAAAAAAAATGAGAAAAATTGAATTATAGGACTTCAGACATCTGCTGAAACAAGACACCAGACTCGCTTTGTGTTTACACTGCCTCACTGAGTTCAACTATCTCTCTGTCTGTGACGCATTCTCTGTCTTGCCTTCCAGCGTCCGTTCCCATGACCTCGCTACTGACACTGGACTGTGATACATCGTTTATCTGACAAAAACTGGAATCTCTGACCACTGACTGAGAGACCGACTGGGACCAGACCAGAGCGGGATGATCGGTCTGATCAGCGCCCACAGTGTCAGATAACTAATGAACGCAACATGCTCAATGTATTGAGCTTCACTTGTTTAAACTAGCAGGGAGAGTGTCAAGTTTTTAGAATATCACCCGTGCTTCTGGTTCAGTTACTCTATGTTAATAATCTACTCAGCTTTCAACTTAATTGAAATAATTCCAAGAACCGTGGATATACCTTAACCGCTCCAATCTGCTCCTTACGAAACCTCTCGAGCGGTGAGATTAGCACGTCATCAGCGTTCTGGATCTGAGAGAGGAAAAAAACACAACAGTCATCTCAGTGTGTCATAGCAGTAAATACTGTAACCAGCAATAAAAATAAGGCAACAGCTCAGTCACTGTTCCACGAGTGCTGCAGTGGTGACTTAAGTGATTTACTTAAAATAGGTCTTGTCCAATTGCTCAATATTTGCTTGTCTTTTATTTTTAAAGAGGCAAATGTCTGGACATTTCTGCTTTATTTGTGGATAGATGTTTACACTGAACACTCAGGGAAAAAAAAAGTTTAATTCAGTCCCACAACTAGAATCTGCTTCTGTATCATTCAATGGATTTCAAAAATAATTCAAATGAAGACATTAACGTGATCTTAATCTATCGCCAACTTCAAAAATTTGTTGTATATAAGTAAGGCCCAGGCTGAGATTTACTTAAATCTATTTTCTGATGATCTCATCTAGTATTTCAGTTAAGTTGGAGCCTGCATCATTAAAAGGTAATGCATTGAGTATTTTATGGACTTGTTGGACTCATGGTTGTTAACCAAGTCACAGTAAAAAATCAAGATGCAAATACTCAAATGAATACAGAACACGGGCAAAACCTTAGCTTTTCTGCCAGGATAAGTAGCAACACAAATTAGGTAGGGCAGATGCACAGCATTTCACAAAAATTAGGCCAAGTCTGTCTAAAATAAGTCAATATTTACTTTTGTGAAACTGTGTAACTTGTATTAGACTCATCTAATAGCAAAATGTAGACCACGCTAACAATCTAAAATACCTGGACTTTCTTTAGAGCAAGTGCAGGTACCTCTGACTTTGCCCCTGACATAGCCTTTCTGATTATACCATGACCTGGATGACCATGAGATTCTTAATAGACTTTTGAGCCAAGTCTGACAAATTTCAAAAGGAAAACCTCCAAACCTAAAATAAAAATGGTGCAATTATGGTAATGTCTTTGCAGCAGACTGTGCAGTGCCTATGAGAAACTTATGGCCAATGTTGAGGCTTGAGTCAAACAGTGAGGAAATTTACAGAGTGACTATCGGAGCTCTGGTGTTTATATTTGGTCTCAGTGCTCTTTAGTCATGAGTCTATGTATTGCAAGTCTTAGTCGGGTCTTGCTCTGTTCTGTCTAGGTGATTTCAGCATTAAGACTCTAAATAACTTCCCATCTCTGCATCATGACTCCACTTTCACTTCAGTTTAGTGCTGTACCAGTACTCAAAGGAGGAGCTACTTTCTTTGTATGTTCTTTGTTTTTAGCACATAACAATAAGCAGGATGAAACTGAGAACTAAGAGAATGAGGGGCATTGTCAAATCTCAATAATAGTCCTTTCAGGTTGAACCGGTAGGTATTTCAGAGCAACCCATTTGCTGGAATTGCCCTTTAACTTAATAATGACGGCATTATTAGAAGTTCAGACCTATCAGCAGTGTTGCCACTCCAAGCGGAAAAGCATACAATTAACAAAAACACACACACACACACACACACACACACACACACACACACACACACACACACACACACACACACACACACACACACACAGCAGACAAACACACACAGGACCCTTTTATGGACTTTCCCAGGCAGTCAGGGCTGTGCTCAGTCTCACAGGGGAATTGGCAGAATAGGTTCCACATGGTTCCTCTGTAACAAGACCATGCACACAGCCACAAAGGCACACACACACACACACACACACACACACACACACACACACACACACACACACACACACACACACACACACACACACACACACACACACACACACACACACACACACACACACACACACACACACACACACACACACACACAGGGCTATACATAAGTTAGCATACTCTGCACATACATTGCACATGTGCAGAGTTTTGCCTACACACAAACTGTGCCAGACTCCACTCACTCCCACACAAAGGCCCCTGGCTGATGGAGGGTTTCTGAGTCAGAGATGTTTTTCTAAATTGCCATGGAGCACTCACTGCTGCTGGCACAAAGTTTTCACTACAAAAGTGTGAATCAGACCTGTGGGAAAACCAGATTAAGGCGCAAGCATGAGGAAACCAGTGCGATGAACCGTGTGAAGGTTACTGACAAAAGCTGTAAATTTCAAACTTTCACTTGTTGACTGTTGCTCTGTGTCCAAGTTAGGTCAGCTTCATCCCACCACAATAAATCTATATGAATCGGAAACATTTTCTTTATGTCTGTATTTTATGCAGAGAAATTTTAATTAGGCATAATTATCTCAACAGAAAACATTTTCACTCCTAAATCTGATTGATTAATAAGAACAAAGTTTTAAAGCACTAAGCATATCTACCTTGTGTAAAATACAGTGTAACTCATACCACCCCCCCCTTCACTTTGACTTAAAATGACCAATTTCCAAAGTCACAACCCACAAAATGTCCTCAATTTTGAAACTTTCCTTATTTTATCTTTAAAAACAGACAACGTAAATGCCTGTATTTTTGTTTTTTTCTCTTTCTATTCTCTTCCACTCACAAACACAAAAAAAAAACAGATGTTTTTTTCTTACCAGTCGCTTTCTCTCCTCTTCCATGGTGCTCAACAGCTGAGAGAACTCCTTTAAGGACTGAGCTGCAAAAGAAATTATACACCTCAAATGTGGAAATACTGATCATATTTTACACATTTTGCAGTCTCCACTCCTAGTTTTCTGGATCATTAGGGACATTGTCATCTCACCTATGTTGACCTCATCATCAGTCTCAGCATCTCCAATACATTCAAACTGAAACTCCTGTAGAGACTGAGAGAAGCGCTGAACAGCAAGAGACAGACCTGACAGAAAAACAGAGAATTTTATTCAGTCACTTGAAGCAAGTACAGCAATTTACTTATTGCCATTACTTATTCATAACTAATAGAATTGCACTATCTCCACATTATGCACAACAATGCTCTTGGCAGGAGTTTGCATACTTGTGTTATTGGTTCAACACAACGTAGTGCTCCCATTTCCCTACAAAGCCACAAGCATCATCACTTATTCCCTCCTTTAATAGACTGTTAATTACTTAACTCGTGCCTATCATCCAATGCTGGGACATGAGCTGTCGAAGTCTGATACGGACAAATTACCATAGCCTGAAGCAAATTCCGCTTAGCCTTACTCTCTGTGTTTAGATGTCCAAACAACACTCCAATAATAGCATTTAATACCACCTTCCACTCTTTAAGGTGGGAGAACACTTGGCATCATAAGGCAGCATTCTCTCACTCACACACCCATAACACTGGTCTGTATGCCTGCTCCCGTAAGGCACTATTTCAGTCACACCGCTGCATTATAGACCGACAATAAAACCATTAAAAAGTCCTTTAGTCACAGTTTAAACCAGATTACTGCCTTGAGACCAGCAAAAAAGAACTGTGGTCAGGTTCGATGTATGAAAGACACTGTAGACACAGGGGGAAAAGCAGAGCTTTGATTTTGATTATTATCTGCTGAAAGAAAAAAAAGTTTATTTGTTATCTGTAAGTCAAATAACAAATAAACTTTTTTTTACACGTAACACTTCAATCATTAATTTCAATATATCTATCATTTATAGAGTCAAAAAACACAATTGTACCCTTCATTCTCAATATTTAAAATGTGCATGGCATTGTGTTCAAATATCCTACATACAGCAGTGTGCACACTACACTGGCCATGTTTCCGTCAAGTGATGTTGGACTGTGTTAATGCAAACAGTTTGTGGTCAGATGCCTACAAAACGTTAATGTGTTTCGCTTATTTTAAGGACAGCGTCTTTCAATCGGATTGAAAATCCTATTTGCTGCACTAAAACACACGGATTTGAGATGAACACTCCGAAAACTCCACCAGATTTTAAAAAAGGCTTTCCAATGACAACAGAATTTCCAGTCAGTAACGGTAATAAATGTTAGCATATCACGAATAGCAGCAGTGTTGTATCACAGTAATATCATATTTGGGTGGCTCTGGTGATCGAGATGCCAGGGTTCTGTACACCGCATGACCTGTTCATGTTAACATTGCAGTGATCCTGTTGTTTCAGTAGTTGAGCACAGCATCTTGTGTGCGTATGGCAGCCAGCAGCAGTGTTCACGCTGATGACTTTCACCAGCAGGTGAGTCAAAGAAACCGCAGGCAGCTGCAAAGATTAGGTGTGTCTGAGCTTGAACCTGAGGTGATGAAAATAAAACTCCAAACAAACAGGAGGTACCTGCTTTCTAAAGTCGTCATCACTATAAGAATACGACAGCCGCCATCAAACTGTGTACATCAAGCTTTCAGGCATTCTCTTTTTTATTATCATAAGAAGGTACCAAGTAAATCTCTTCCTTTGTGGTCAGTTATTAAATGTCTTATTATCTGATCATTAAAACACAATGACACATATTTGACAGGTGACAAAATACAATTCAGAACAATCCCTCCTCTAATATATTGGTCATTACATTACTGTGCACCTTAATACGGTGCTATTTCTGAATTCTTAGTTGGATTAACATTAACAACTGCAGACTTGATAGATTATTGTAGAACCTTTTATTAATGATTTATTAACATTTATAATTACAGGTGACTGACCCTAACATTTACCCTAACGACTTAGTAGAAATTGAGAAACCCACGACCATTTATAAATGCCATACTACCATTTTTAACTGCAAACCTGATGAATTATTGGAAAGTGCGAAACCCTAAGTACTTTTTAATGTTTTACCAACATTTAAAAGTGCATTATTACTGAATAGAAACACGCAGCCATGTTATTACCAAAACATGACACACTGCAAGAGGGACTTTATAATATAAAAGATAAATTAAATGTAATGTAATGTAATGTAAAATATAATGTAATTAAAGCAACACATACCATATTGAACATTTACTTTATTTTTCTTTCAACATTGAAACCTTTTCAAGTGGTGCACGCGCGCGTGCGCGCGTGTGTACGTGTGCGTGTGTGTGTTGTTATACCATAATAAGTCTGTAGTTGTAAATATTAATAAGCCATTTATAACTGGATTTTGTTCAGATGTCCTGCACCCCATGAGTTAAAGAGCTAAAAATTCAAGCAAAGTGTCGTGATTTTCCACAACCTGGCAACCCAAAAGTCGTTCTTATTAATTGCAAATAATGGATGTATCAAGCATTAGTAAGTGATTTATTAACTATTAACTACAGCTTATCAGACCCTTTATAAATGATGCCTTATCACAAAGTGGCACCAAAATATCTGTTGTTGTAACATTATATCGACACATTGGCCGGTGCATAACACTGAGACTACCTACCTAACTTCGCTGTTCATGCCACCAAACATAAGTCAGTGTAATAGACTATTAACTAAGCCTGTTGTAGGCTGAACTCACCACAGTGGCTCTGTTTGAATTGATGGCCTTGGGTTGCCCTCTGTTATCTGTTGAGTAACTTAGTGTAACACGCATTTTTTTTCTACCCAGAAAACAAGTGATTAACCAGCGTGTACTCACTTCTGAGGGCAGATATGAGCATGTTTCCATCTTTGATGAGGTCTTTTATAAACCTGTTGGTGCGCTCCAGCTCTATCTCATGGCACTGCAGTCGCTCTCTGAACTCCGGACTGTCCAGGAAAGAATCGCTAAACTCCAGCGTCGGCAGACCCATCGATAAATGAATACACACAGCCAGTTATTAGATGAATACAGTAAGGCGCGTCCTCCGTCCAGTCCGCAGGATTTACGCGAGAAAACAGCGTTTCACTGCGCTCGGAGAAAAATCGGTCAGAAGTTTCTTCCAGCTCCCTTTTTTCATGCCTTTCTCACTTTTTTCCCACAGAACTTCCGGACACTGAAACACGGTAGAGCCTCTGACAGAGAGAGTTATGCTAGGCTACACGACGAGCTCCGCGGTGCTTCTCTCCCATTTTAAAATTAAAACATTCAAATATAACGTCGACTCGACTTCTTGCTGACTCTCTAGCTGACACAGAAAACACTTTCTGGAGTTTTGAACGTAACAAAGCTGTCGACGGGGACTATCGTGCTAACTTACTCTACATACGGCTCTAAGTGAAGGTTTGTTACTATGGGAACTGGAGACTCCTACTGGCGCATGCTAAATCAGTGCAAAGTTTGCCAAATAATAAAAATAATAATTACACAGTCTGGACTCTATTTGTATACTACTACTACTACTACTAGTAGTAGAACTACTACTAATAGTAATAATTCAGTGTCATATTACGTTTTTTGGAGCTTTTCAAATGTCTTTGGAGAGCAGTAATAACTGAATTTATATTCTTTTATTGTCAAGTGTGAGTGAACTATGACCGACTGACCATTTCACAGATTCATATCTATTAGAAAAATCAAAGCTGAACAAGAGGCGCTCGGGTTGCCTAATATTGCGCGACGATCTCCTATGACAAAATACCATGTGGAGTTTGCTGACAGCACTAATGGTTTGTCATCAAGGAGGCTAACAGAAGTGTTCAAAGAAATCAGTTGTACCTCATTGATTTGCAAATATATGCCGCGAGCAGCACCACAATCTAATCGCGCCATCTACTCCATGTGGGGTACCTGTCGTATAAGTATGAGGTTTCTATTATGTATCGGTTTAAGTGATCGTGTTCACAAGAATGTGTCGACAGTCACAGGCGCCAGCATGCCGACATGATGCCCCACATACCGTACATCGTGGTGGAGGGACATAAAAAGGCTCAATTATTTTAACAAGTATAAAAGGTATCAACATTTTGAATAGGGGCACAGGTACACCTAAAAAAGGTGGACATTTTGAAGTTTGGATGAAGTATGAGGTCCAGCATGCCCTGCCCAGGAGAATAATGATAATAAAGATGTAAATAGATGTTCAATAGTGTCCTTCCCTGAAGTTATGATAGTATTCGTAGAACTTCATATAAATAACAATAAAAAAAAACCCTGTACCTTCCAAATGCAAGTTTATGGATTGTAAAATTTGTATCTGTTGTTTTTGTTATGTTTTGCAGGGATTTTTGGAAAGGGCTTAACGTGGATACGTAAATTATGAATGAGATTTTTTTTAAAAAGATAAGCTAGCAAGCTTATCTTTTATCTCAGTACAAGCTGTCAATGTACATACTACTCAGAATGATATAATTCAAAATAACTCTCACAAACCCTCGTGAAAATATGCACACACGATAGTGAAGGTTTGTGACAGATAAGGTTAAATTGATGTCTTACCCCTCTCAGCCCCACAACACACAAATGAAAGTGACTCGCAAGTTCGCAGGAACATTCTCGCCACAGAGTAGCTGAAAATGCATTGGGCGAAATGATTTAGGAGATTCTGACAAGTAAAAGGTTCCCTACAGAGACGTTAGAGGCTGAAACAGACCCTCTAATGTGAAAGAAATGAAGTTGGGATTTATACCAGCTGAGAACTTGGGAGGCACAGTGGATTGCTGAGTGCTGGCCAAGTGCTCCCGGGCAAACACTGAATAGACAACATGTTTTCTTTTCCTTTTTTTGTCAGTGTGGGGTGTGTGTGTGTGTGTGAGAGAGAGAGAGAGAGACTAAACACAGCTGCAGTCAGATTTATTTTATCATCACTAAACTTGCTACTGTACATCTTACTTGAGTCACTGATGCAAGACGTGACATTTTAGACACGTTACCTCGGAAACAGGGCCCAGTCTGTTTTTCTTTTTCTTTTTTTCTTTTTGTTCCCCAGTTAATACTGGACCACGTTCCCCTTTAAAACTGTCTGTACAAGTAGCCACTGCAAAGTCTCAGCTCCCTGTTGGTGGTCCAGCTCCTTTTATTGTCTCATTCGGTAGCCACTGTATCTGCCAGTCACTGGAGAAGAATAGGAAGCCATGACTACTGCAGTAAACAAGCTTTAAGTCGCTCTGTATGTAGCCTGACACACACATACACACAGTACAGAGAAATGTAGACAGTACAGGGAAACTGCAGAAGTGTACCACATCTTGTGTTTTTTTTCTACAGGTAAGGTTAGCAATACAGTAAATGACTCTACTCCGAGCTGTTTAATGCTTTATAGTGGTTGTTATTTCAAAAACATAAAAATTCTGACATTTTTAAGGCTTGCTACTCTCTGCTACTACTGAATAAACTAAACCTTCGGTCACTTTTACAGTATTTGTTGTACAGGACACCAAAGACTCAGAGGTGCTGGCGACGCCAGTGAGCCAACAGGGCAGTCGGGAGCCGACAGACAAGATGTTCATCGACAATGCCAACCCGCGGCACCCACGGCGCCACCACGAATTCTTTCTGCGTAGGCGACCCTACAGGGGGGAGCTGCCGACAGTGGCAGGTAAAGGTTTGCTGCTCCTTTGGCCCAGATATCAGATGTCAAACTTTGTGATGTTCTGAGATCAGTTATTCACCGCTTTAACAGACCCAGATTACTCTGATCAAATATGTTGTGGCACAGGCCGGAAAAGTTTTCTTCATCATGTATTTGATTACTGCAAATTATCACTATTTCTGCAGCTTTGCTTCAATCTCAGGGAAATTTTCTGAATGGATAAAAAAGATAAAACATTATATATTCTCGTCATAGATTTCAGTTCGGTGTTTCTTGGCATTGTCATTACAGTTATTTTTATTGGGGCCAAAGTAAATGGGCCATGAGCCATGACCTATGCCACCAATTCTTATAATTTAAGCTAGGACGGCCAACTGCCTTGGGGGTTTTCCAGCTCAAACACTAAAATAAAAATGCCTGGCTGGAAGAATTTCTGCAAATGTTAAGTGATGTTAGCCCAGCTGTGACGGTGTGTTAACTGGAATTACTCCAAAGTGTTGTGTTAAAAAGAAAGAACTTTGAAAATGCCAATAACTAATTGTAACTTCTCAAAACCCATTAACCATTTAAAACAGAAACCTTTGTTCTCTTGTAATCAGGCACTTTTAAAGCCCACTTTTTTACCGTCTCTTTCATGCCCCGACCTCTCTAGGATTTCTCCTCTACCCGGACACTCCTGCTAAGATGGAGACCACGTCACGGGAGGCTTTCTGCTTCAGGCCAATCCCACAACAAGGCAGAGGCAAAGGTCTGCGGTCTTATCTCAAGCTGGAGAGTAAACCCACTTTATCTGTTTTAAGATAAGCCGTGAGTTGTTTTTGTGTGGACGCATGAGCATGTCAGTGTTGACAGTAGGCATGCCAGGCAGTGTGTTGTGTTTAGTGGCTATATCTGTTTGTGTTTTGGAAAAGGTTTGTGAGAGGGCATGTGAATTATGAGCTTTTTTTCTTTGTTTTAAAGATTTATTCAGTCATACTGCAGTATAATTAATGCACTGCCATTATAGTGAAATAATAATACTGTAATTAATACCTAAAAAGTAAATGGAAAGACATCCATATAAGGTTAAGGAAAACAAATTTGGATTTTATTGACCCAAATACATTTTTATTAATTGCTGAACACTGCCAGCAAAGTACTGGCTGAAGTAATGAAGGTGTAGCTGTTAGTCTTAATGTAAATCTAAGTCTAAACTTGTCATTATGATGTGACATTACAGGTTTATAATTAAAATGGTATGATAATTTAACATTTAACAACAGCATTTATCGAAATTAAAGAAGAATAGTATCATATAGTGCATCAGAATGACACTGGGAGAAGATAAATGACATATTTAGGAATTATAACCTTTGATGAAGAAAGTAGAAAAAGAATCAAAGAGATGAAGTCCACCACTGAATCTTTTGGATCGTGTCAAAAGTAACGGTTAAAGTGTTTTATATTATTTCCAGTTGTTGCCTCCTTAGATAGAATGAAAAGATGTTTCATGGGACATTTCATTACAGTGTTTCAAATGAAACCTTTAACAAGTTGATGATTGCCCTTCAGGAGACCAGAACACCCAGCAGGAGTCCCCCTGTCCTCATCCCACATCCCCGAAACAAACAGGAAGAGGAAACAGCAGAAGCAGGGGCAGGGAACCGGGGGAGGACGAGCAAGAGGGCAACCATGATCAGACGCAGTCCACAGCGGTGAAAAATGAACAAGGTACCACAGAGATGCAGTCTCAGTATCAGAAGGATTTCCCTCCTCCGTCCTCCTGCCGCAGGAGGCGAACACCTGCCCTCCCACAGCAAGACAACATCGGCATCAACCCTGCATTCAGGTGAGAGCGAGTTTTACCAGTACCACAGCGTGCTATTGCTTCTTGTGGAGAGCAGCTCATCAGTGTCTGCGTGTTTTGGTTCACAGGATCGAGTTTAACACAGTCCAAAGAGAGACTTACCCTGGTTGGCCCATCATGAACCCCGCGTACGCTGGCAGGATGAGAGCCGACAACCAAGCGTAACTTCTGAGAGATAGTCTTTAACATATTTTAGAAATCAGCTTGAATGTGAACTTCTCAGCAATAAGCGTTTGACAAGAAAGTTGCTCAGATTCTCTTGATATGTCTCATTTGACCGTTCTCAGTTTGCTGTTATGCTAGAATTCCATAATATTGCCAAAAATCCCACTTTGTCCCTGTGATGATCATACAATGCACAGAAATAAACAGGATTTTATAAACCAATGAATCACTTTTGTGGGTTTTTATCAGTTATGTTTGTGTTATTTGCATCGATCCTACTGTCTCATCTCATAAACAGCACTATAACTCATGACTCTAATCTTACTCAATTTTTACATGAATGGAGGGATTGCTTTTGTTTATGCTGTTACATCAGTGTCACTCAGGGATCACTTCTTCTCAGCACAAACTCATTTCTCAGGTTTAACTTCTTCTCCTCCTCGGGTAACAAGTGATGAATTCCCCAGTAGTGAGATCAGTGAGATGAGCTAATGGACAGATGAGGTGTTCTGGAATCGCTGGATAAGATCCAAATGAACTAATGCTAATACCAGACCTGTAATCTTTCATGTAAATGACATAAGACATACTTGTGGTCGGCTTGAAAGAGAACAATCCACTTGGTGACTCACAGCTGAAACACGACCTGCTTCTGTGGGCAGAGAGCAAACAGCTGCGCTGAGACTTACGCAGGTGTCAGAGTTGAATAACTTTTAAAATCACACTATGAACGTTACTATTAACATTCTAATTTCTCTGCTTGTCTGTATATGATTTTATGTATTTTATAGTTAGTATTGTCGTTGATCTCATTTTCAAATTAGTGCTTTTGAAAATATCTAAAAAAAAATTAATATTAATAATAATAGTAATTTAAAAAAAACCAACAAACTCCACTGGCAAAGAACACTGGCAAAAATAAAACAAGTTTTAATGGTAACTAAAGGAGTTGCAACTGTGAGAATTCGAATTGGTGCCCTTTACATTTGGTTGATGCTGTAACTGCCCTACCTTAGAAAATCTTAATACAAGTCTCAGGTTTCACAACAGAAACTGAATCGTCTTACTTATTAAGAGGCAAATTGTGTAACAGATTCAATCTGATCTACAGGTACTTTACGGGTATAATACAAATATTGGCATTTTGTCCATTTAATGGCTGATTCTGTTTTTAAATCTTGTGGGCCTCACTTGGAAGCATCAATATTGTAAAAATAAATGAATAATAACGATAATAATCATTAATATGGAACACAGTTTTTATTGCTCAATTTACACTGAAAAAGCATGTACTAAGTCAGATTGCCTGAGAAACACTGAAATACTATAGAGCACCAGCTGAAAATGTTCGGTCCAGGTATTCATCCTATTGACATGCAGCACCATCTAATGAACATCAAGCCAAACTGATATCATGATACCATAAGAAGGTCCTCCGTTGTTGTAACAGTTGCTCTTTCAGTAGACCAGCACTACATATGCAAACAAACAGGCCTTAACAGTCAACACTTTCCTTCACTGCCCACTTGGCTTAAAATTCGTCCATTCGAGGAGCTGCAGCAGCTGGACTGTGCATCAAAAACATCTGTCAAAGGCTTCAGTGGAACCAGGCGAGAGTCAGTACTTTGGACGGTAAATATTAGCTTCATCTCCTGTCCCGGTGTCTGCTCCTGTCCCCGTGTCTTCGGTCATCCCTCTCTCTGCCTCTGTCCCGGTCGTCTCTCCTCCCTCTGCTGCCCCACTCAGCCTCTCTGTGTCGGTCCCGGTCCTCTCTGTCTCTCGCCCCATGTCTGTCCCACTCCCTCCCGCCACCTCCTCCCCGTTCCTGCACCAGGCCGACCCCGAGGTTTATGGGTTTACGGAAAGGCCTGTCCCTGCCGCCGAACCGCAGCTGCCCGGACTCCTTCTTACCTCCCAGTCCGCCGCCGAGCCGCCGGGGGACCCATCCTTTGAGAGTCCTCTCCTGTTCAAAATCCACAAACACTTCGTGCTGGTCCACCACCAGTTTGTTGGCGTCCCGGCGGGCCCGGACAACAGACCGCTCCTCCTTGTATTCAATGAAGGCATATCTTTTGGAGAAGCCAGTGATGATGTCCCGGACCAGCCGGAGCTGCTGGATGTCTCCGTACTTGGAGAACACTTGATACAGTTTTTCCTCGGTTGTCTGGGGGTTCAGCCGGGCCACAAACAGCGTGAGCAGCGCGTCCCCGATGACACCCTTGTTGGGCTTGTAGCGGGCACCCATAGCCCTCCATACCGCCCGGTCATGGGGCTCCACGTCCGTGCCGTCGATGCTGCCGGCTTTTAGCGGGTCGTAAACCTTCGCTATCGGACTCCAGTCCACCATTTTTACCCAAAATGAAGCTACAAGCGTCTCCTGCTGCCTCACACTTTCATGCCGTTACCCCAACAGAGCAGCCTGAGGTCGCGCGTGCGACCACAAAAACATTCCGTAGTGAAACGAGCTCTAGTCTGTCACGTTTTAAAGGTTCCCACTTACTCGATTAAGGTCGAAACGTCTTTAAATAGTGAATCCTAGGGACAGGCGGCCTCAAGATAATCATCCGTATTTGTGCTTGTACGCAACTAAAGACAATGTGCGATATTTTGCAATTTTTTTTTTATAAGTATGCTGAACTAAATAAAAACAATAAATAAATAAATCGCTTACACCGTCCAAAATCGTCAATGCAATATAATAGTTGATTAAACTCAGTTCTCTACTCTGTACAAGCAAACTCACTGTAATTTGTGTATTTAAAAAATATATGTATACAAAATAACAACTGCATAAACACCATATTTAAATAGTTATATAAAAAAAAAATAGGCATATTTATAGGCATACAGGCTGATTATTTGAAACACAAAGTTATATATTTTCACTCCGCAATCCTAACTCGAGGCCCACCTGCTAGTTTCTTCCTGAGCTTAAAACCGTTCAACCACCTTCCTCCTCAACAAATGCAGTGTGCTCAGTTGTTAAGATGAATCTGCTGATACCTGAGCTCAGGAGCTGTTACGGGTTCATCTATAGCACTGTTATGACTTCTTGTCCTCGGAAAAAGTCATTTGACAAAACAATCCTCACTAAAAGGTCCAGTTACTATAAAAACTTGTTTAAATGTCCTCAGCATCTTGTGCTAAGTAATCTGGTCTAATTCCTAGCTGCGGGGCATTTTATGACATGTAGGACAGATAGCCTTTTTGCTGCAAACACTTTGATTTCTAGCAGGAAAATCAATAATATAATAAATAATATAGATGATGGTTCAGTTTCATTCAGGTTTTCCAGCTCCAGGGTCCAATGTAAGATGGCTTACTGACAACCCACTGAAAGACTTAAATGGCCATCATTACATTAGATCTCAAAATGTCTGCTGTGAAAAAGATTAATACAAAGTAGCATTTTCTAATTCATCAGCATTTAAGCTGGGAACCTGAGTCTAATATTCTCTGTGAATGGCCATTTTGGTACACTTTTTGATTTTTCTCCATCTATGAGGCCTCACTTCTGGAACCAGGAAATGTATGTTTACCAGAAGGTGTTAACGACATCCAAATAATATACCTTTCTCACAGCAGATGTGACCCAAACCCATGAAAAAAAAAAAAAAAAAACCCCAAAACAAATACAAAACAAAAAAACTAAGAAAAAAAAGTAAATAAGGCATCAAAAGCTACTGTTTATGAACACTTGTCACTACGTGCACAACACTTTACAAAAACATTATTTAATAAAACAGTGAAAAACATCTCTTTTGGTTCCACATTGAATCGATTATTACAAAATCATAAAGATGCTGTCAACTTACTGCTATGTACAGTTATGTTTGTAGTTTATCAGTTTGTAATGATCAGATTTCTGTTGTACAGTTGTAAACCAAACTGCTTTGGAAAGGTGAACAAAATCTTTCTTAGTCCATATCAGCATGTCATTTCTGCTGAGAAGATGAGTCTAATCCATAGATGTTTCAACAGCACAGATTAGATATTCTGTCTAAACTAATTCTATAGAGGTTCAGCAGTCCTGCATTGAGCGGCTCCGCTCCTGCATCATCAGTTTCCAATTGCCATTACATGTCCTCCACACTCCATTTATAAGCTGCCTCCTGGCCAGCTTTTTTGTCTGCTATCCGCGTGTAGCGTTTCTGTTCAAAACCGTTTGACCTGCAAGACACCAACAAATTACATTCCGCTCTTAATTCTGCAATCACACCCTGATTGCAGATCAAAGTGTGATTGCAGTTAACAGTGCAATTAACAATGCAACTGGATGAGATATAGGGATCTACTATATGTTTTCACATTAATCCCATTTAGTCACTCTTTCACATGCTCACTATACCTGTCAACTCCATCCCAGCGATAGCCTGGTAGAATATTGAACCGGTTTGGAGGTGGTGCTGGGCCTTTGTACCGAGGCTTCTCTGCAAAACAAAAATAAGATTGTTTACTATAAATGCTGTAAGTAAACAACCATTTTTAGTCAGTCAACTCAAGGACCAAGGTACATGTATGTAATGTTTAAACACCTTGTGTCTTCGTGCGATCTTTTTTCCGTCTGAGCATCGCAGCCATCGGATCTCCCTCCCTTTCCTGCTCTCTCAACATACGGTCAAGATCCTCATCATCGTAGTGACGTGCCAGTGGCTTCTGGGCTTCATGCAGTGCATCTTCAAGTTTCTGCTTATGCATCTGGCCCTGGGTCAACCTATTAACACATGTTTACTTTAAATCATGGAAACAAGCTGACAGATAAAACATCTCAACTCTTTACTTGATCACAATCATCCTCAGCAGCCTTCTCCAATATGTGAAAATTGTATGCAGACTCACCCTTTCCCCCACTGAGCATATTTCTCATCTTTTGCTGCTTTTTCTCCAGCTTTCCTCTTCTGTTCTTCTCTCTCCGATTCTAAATCCCTCCTTTTACCGCTCTTGTCTCTGAAGATGGTCTGGGCATTGCGGGATTGATCTATTCATAGCAGGAAAACAGGTATAACTTGTCTTCTGATTGAGGACTACATCTTTCAGCTTCATGAGAACCAATCCTAACTATGACCAAAGGAATCTGTAAGCATTTGGAGTATGCATGGGTCATGTAGATATGAGGTGGAAAGTCCTATGAGCTCTGGCATCAACAGCTTTGAAAGAAAAGTATCTTAAAAGAGAAAAAGCTGAGCCAACCTTCTAGTGGCTGGTTATTTCTTTCTCTGCGTCGGTTCTCCTCCTGCTCTTTCCTTAAAATATCTACAGAAACCAGACCTGCCTTCCCACCAGAAAGCATCCTGTGGCCCTGAAATGAAAAACAAAACAAAAACATTGCAAACACAGAAATCTAAGGCAAATCAAATTCTAGATTAGTCCTCAAACTAACAATTTTCTCACCTGTGACTGGCCAGGTCTACCAGGTGGTGACAGATCGTCATCTGAGTCTTTTCCCCTCTGCAGCCGCCTCCTGGGTGGAGACTGGTCAGAATCAGACCCTCGTCTTGTTTTTGAGTGCCTCCTTGGAGGAGACTGGTCAGAGTCTGAGGCTTCGCCCTTTAGTGGCTTTTTTCGTGGAGGTGACTGGTCAGAGTCTGAATCATGCCTGTTCTGAGCCCTCTTTGCAAGTGGTGACCGATGAGGATCAGGTGAACGTTTTTTACTTGACAAGGATGAGCTGGGCTTTCTTCTGGTGGGGGATGAATCTGACAAAGAAATAATTAATTGCTTAGTGAAGTGTTTTGTATAACTAAACACTTGAACCAAAATACTTTTCTCATGTGCACGAAGTTGTGAGGCCAGTTGTACTATGAGGGGATGAAAGTAAAAACCCAGGAAGGGATTAGGCTGACTGAATATATGATGAAATATGTGTACTGATTTATCATTTATCACGTTTCACTATAATTATATTATCCAATTTTTTTAATACTGTACATGGAATATTATTATCCAAATTAAGACTCCAAAGCAATTACAAACTTAAAGTAAGAGACTTCCCATAATGATTTCTGAAGCGCTTGAAGAGTTCTGGTAAAATGAAAATTCAGTGTTTCAGTTTGACCTTCAATTATCAACCAATCAACTGTTATGGATATCTTAGGACAACTTAACTAACCAACTTAACCACGTATACTGATGTTGGAGGGATTTCTGGTTGTTTTACTTTTGTTCATATCAACTTGTCCTATGCAAAAAGAGATCAGTCTCAGATATTGCTTTTCACCTTTACTTTGCACCTTCCCTGATTTCCCTGGATGTTGCCGCGGAGGTGAAAAGTCTGGTGAGTCATGGCGACCTTTTCTTGGAGGGGATCTGTAAGGAGAATCATGGCGACCTCTCCTGGGAGGGGACGTGTCTGGAGAGTCGTGGCGACCTCTCCTGGGAGGGGACGTGTCTGGAGAGTCGTGGCGACCTCTCCTGGGAGGGGACGTGTCTGGAGAGTCGTGGCGACCTCTCCTGGGAGGGGGCGTGTCTGGAGAGTCATGTCCGGTCTTTTTGACAGGGGAATCGTGTCCCCTTCTCTTTGATGACAGCTCTGGCGAGTCATGGTAACTCCTGCTTGTGTCTTTATCTTCATCAGCTAATAGGAGAGAACACTCAAAGTGAATACCGATCTTCTTTACAACACAGGTACAGATTCTCTCTACATCTTTCACAAATATCAGTTACCTCCAATCACTTTCCATCTGTTGCTGGTTCTGAAAACTTCCAGCTGTTTCACCTCATCTGGTCGATCATCAATCACCTCAGCAATCTGAGCAGACAAAGAAGAAGTACAGTTTCAAGAAAACATTAGGCAATATGAGGAAACTGTGATCGGGATTTTTCATAAACACGATAATGAAAATAATCTTTGCAGTAGGGCTGCACCTAAAGATTATTTTCATTATTGATTAATCTGCTGATTATTTTCTCGAACAATCGATTAATCCTTCTGTCTATAAAATGTCAGACAGTTTAGAAAAATGGCTGCTATAATTCCTTAGATCTAAAAGTGGCAACAGTCCTAATCCCAAAGATATTCAGTTTACTATGATATATGACCAGAAAAGCCTCAAATCTTCATATTTAAGAAACTTGAACCACAAATGTTTGGCAATTTTGCTTATATAATTACAAAAATTATTTTTCAATCGTCAAAATAATTGCCGATTAATTTTCAAGCGATCGGTTAATTGACTAATCTTTGTTAGCTCTAGTTTGCAGCCCTATCACAATATACACTGATACCACGATAGAGGTTTTTTTTCCATATCACCCACTGCTATGTCAAGACATGCTTGTCTTCCAATAAAGCGATGAATTTTTGATGATATGGCTTTTATTTCTACATTTAATTTAAGATTATCCCGATCAATCGCCGGAAAAAAATAACATGTATCCAATTAAAATGAATGGAGATAACGTTAGCTTAAGTTCTTACCACTGGAGCTTCCTCTTCGTCCTCTTCAATCTCCGTCTCCTCTTTGACCATCTGTTTCCAGTCTATGTCATCGTCTACTATTTTAAGTCTTAAATAAAAGAAGTAAAAGTGAGTTTGATAACGTTACAGACACTTTTCACTCAAAACAGGAGTTTAAGATAGTGAGCGGCGCGACCTCAACTAGCTTAACGCACACAGCCCAAAATCTGCCCGGCAATAGCCCGATTAAAACGTCCCCAGCGACTCACCCTTTCTCAGGAACCTTACGCCGTTTCTTTTTAAGCTTCCCCTTTGATTTCTGGGCATCGTCGTCAGCGGATAAATAACGTTTTAGGTACTCAGCTTTGGATAGCTCTGGTCCTTTACTGCTGCCAGCGAAAGCGGCCATCATTATGTTGTCGTAAACTACGGCTAGCACCAAGGCTCAAGAATGCCTATTTCGGCTAAGACAAGTTCCACACGGGAAGTGCTGACAAGGTCTGTAACGGTTTGTATAAGAGGAGAAATCATGAGTTTCCGAATTAATATTTTTTCCCCTCTTTGAAGAGTAAACATGAACGGCACACGGTTGCTCAAGTTAGTCATAAAGACTCGTTTGAAATTGAAAATTTAGCCTGTATGCAATAATATGTCATATTTAATAAAATAGGCGGTGACTGGTGACAGTGGACTGCCACGAAATAGAAGCCATAATAAAATTAAAATAGCGAGCATTTAATAAATGGTAGGAAAAAAAACATTTTTAGTTTATTGGCGCATTTACATATTTTACTATTATTATAATTTCTTCACAAGATTATTTATTTCTTGATGTCTTTTTCATATTATATATATGTTTAACACTTGGGGTACTGGGGCACCGTAAATTCCAACAATTACCAAACAAACTAATTCGATTACAGGTTGATCTCTTTGTGGGAAAGAGATAATTATATGCCTTTTTGATCTTCGGTATTGTTTGATACTTTTGACTTGTGATGTTAGATCAAATTGAAGGCAGGGCTATAAAAAAAAGTATTTACTCCCTTTGGAAGTTTTCAAGTTTTATTGTTTCACAACATGAAATCAATGTAGATTTAACGTGGCTTTTTTGGGCAAGGATCTACAGAAAAAGATGCTTTAATGTCAAAGGGAGCATAGATATCTGCAAAGTGATCTGAATTAATTACAAATGTAAATTACAAAATTCTTGTTTGCATTAGTATATAAGTCACAATTTAGTAGTAATTACAGTGTTCGGTCTGCGTGGATAGGTCTCTCAGGTTGCATGTAATGCAAGTGAGTGAACAGCCTTTTTCAAATCCAGACACAGTTGCTTGATTGGAGAGAGATCTGGACTCAGTCACTCCAGGACATTAATGTTGTTGTTTTCAAGCCATTTCTGTGCAGGTTGATTGGGTGGCAGTGGCTTCCTCTTTGCCACTCTCCCAATCAACTACTGTTACTTCTACATCAAGTAGATCTTTTTCGCAGCATAGATTTTAACATGTCACAGCAGGAAAAGCGCTGGCGTAATTGATAACATTAACAGTGGTCGTATACTGTTTAATTCTGGCAGTTCCAGGGCCTTTAAATGTGCTCCCTGGAAGATTGGCGTAGCTTACTGGAATTAAATTAATGAAATTAAAGTCTATGCTGCTATGACAAGTCATAACGTCTGTTGTGCCAAAGGTCTACTGGCTACATGAGTGATGATTTAGGGGTCTCCTGTTAAAGGTGGAGAATACTTATGCAAACAAGTGTTTTGTAAATTATATTCGTAATTAATTCAGATCACTTTGTAGAGATCTGTTTTCACTTTAACATTAAAGGATCTTTTTTTCAGTTGATCATTGTCAAAAAAGCCATGTTAAATTTAATGTTTCAATGTTGTAAGACAATAAAACACAACATCTTCCATCTTGTGCGTACTTCTTTATATGAACCGCCGATCAGCTTGAGAACTCTGTAACCCATACACTCACCACCCTACTCTAAAAAATATCAATTGCACATGTCGTAATTTTAACGATGTAACACATCGGCTATCATTATCAACACTAGTGACACCTTTGTCCAACACTGTGGAGCTTGTGTGTACGACATAGCTTTAAAAAGCAGTGAAATATCCTGTTGGACCTCGTCATTCCCATCTGGGTCCCAGTTCTGTCCCATGAACATTGAATTCACAGCAAGTCAATGTCTGACTTTAAATAGCATCCCCTTTATTTTTAAACAAACCTAGTAGCTTCCAAAGTAATATTCACATAACATGTTACTCAGTGCATTTATACACATACAATAAAGTGTGAGCCTCTGCAGCAAAAAGCACATCACCATACAATTCTGTTCAATCATCTTTGAGTCATCTTCATTCTTCCTCATCAAGAAAAGTTACAAAAACATTTGAATACTATTTCAGTGCTTATGGGATGGAAACAAGAGAAGGAGAGTCATAGCTGCAAGCTGTTGTCAACATCTCTTTAACATGTGGTGTTATTGTTGGGATATTTGTGGTTGCGTATAGATGCGTAGGTGTGGTCAGATGCCTGTGTGTGTGCCACCACAGGACTGCATGTTTCCTTGGTTGTGTGTGTGATAGAAGAAGAGAAGCAGACAAACGATCCATGAGCAGGAGCTCTTCAGAAACATGCTTACAGCTGAACACTGGGCAAGTTGATCTGCAGAGATAGAAAAACAGTTGACAAAAACCTCTCGAATTTGCCTCCCACTCACTTATTCTCACGCTCACTCCGTCACATCCGCACACACACAATCGATCCAACCACCTGCCTCCACAGTGATTCTTGCAACGACCTTGCTTATTTTGCACATGTAAGTGGTGTTGTGTGGGAGTTTGTCTCTATAGTCGCTCAGGGTCATTCTGTAGCCATGGGGCTCCAGCCCCTCCACGTAGCTTTTGTCTTTGAACTGCCTCTCTGCCGATGAACCGGACACATTGGTGTTAATGAGGGACTCTTTGGTCCCAGAGGACCAGGAGAACTCTTAGCTGTTGATCTTGATGGGCTTGGGTTTCGATCAGTCTACTCTCAGGTCCTTGTCATCTGCAACACACAGATTGGATCACACTTTGCTGGGATCAGCAACACTGGGGCAAAACAGAGAAGGGCACATGAAAACCACAGAAGGGATAAGAGCATATGTAGAGATATTTTTAATTTATTATCACCTCCCAGCATTCCATACACAGAGATATGAGAGTGATGGAAAAGCACCCATTCAACTTCATAAAAAAAAAAGACAAGAAATGTGACAAAGAAGCAAAGAGCATCATATAAAAGTAAAATGTAAGAAGTCGGTGGCTTTGCAGTGATACGCCTAATTGAGTTCTGGTTCTCAACAAATGGATCAGGCTCTCCAGGCAGTTTTTTTGGGTGAGGTCACGATGTCATTTACGGTATGGAGACGGAAAAAAAGACCAAAAAAGACACCAAAGGAAACAAACTAAAAAGACAGAGTCATTCTTTTGATACAGCAAACATGATTGTGTTATTTGGGTCACTAGTTGAAAAGGTTGAGATTTTTGCCAGCTGGGTGTGATAACCTTTTCTCCTTTCCTCTCTGGTCCTCTCCTCACCTTTGATTTATTTCCAAAGCTGTCTTGTCCTGATTTGCCCTTCATGTCTCTCTATGTGCTAATTTCCCCCTGATTTCAACTTTTAAAGCTGTTCTTATATACTATGAATGACTTCCACAGAGATTAGAGTGATTCTTGTCATGTGCTCTGTATAACAAGCATATAAATGTACACTTACTGTCATGAAAGGACTGACTGAAATGACTTTTATGTGCATGCTTGCACAGTGTAAATTCATACCATTACAGGGTGAATTTGTAACATCCCCTCCCAAGAAATTTCTAGCAATTTCTAGAACTGTCATTCAAAATGAGTCGTGTACAATGGCTCACTGTCTCCACCCTAAGGCCAATAAAATGAATTTCACAAAGTGAGTTGGATGCAGATTCACAGCCTGCATTACAAGGCGCCAGTGTTAGGCCATGTGAAGTTTAGTGGTTGCTGTATCGGGATGGATATGACCAAACGCCACTAAAACAAATGGGAACGTACAGTTTCACAACACGGAAGCCATCTGCATCATCTAGAGTCCGCTTTTTTGAGAGCGAGAGAGCGAAAAAAAATATGAAGAAGAAAAAAATCAACATCATAAGAAGTTGGCCAATTTAGGGTGGAACATTTTGCAAGTGAACTTATGAACACTTATTCACTCATGATCACAGAGGACCATGCCATTCCCAGCATGCACTGTGCAGAGTGTACAGTCCATCTGACATACACGTTTGTGTATGAACCCAGTGAAACCTACACAAAATATGAATTATATCTCTAACTACACATATTGCTCGTAACAACTAAACCTTTCAATCTTTTGAATTAATGCCAAGGTGAGTACATTTTTCTGTCAAACAGACGTGTTGTGGTGCCTCCTACGTCATCTCCTTCTCTTTCATCTTCATCTTCAGACACAGTCTCAGACTCTTTCTTCCTACTCCCAGTTTGTTCTGTAATTTTCCAGTTTCAGGTTCTGTCATTTCTCACCTGCATACACTGGATTCCTCTACCGAGCTTCCCTCCTCTGCAAATCACCCTGGACACACAGGCAAGGCCAAACCATTTTGCAATTATACTGTACGTCCTTTCAGTAGTCCTTCAGTAGAATAGATGCATGCGGATGTAATTTGTCTGAGACCGCTGGATATTTTCTCATATTCTACCGTCAGGCTGTACAACACCCATTAGTCCACATAGGGGTACAAGCGTCAGATTACCATTTCTGTGTACTTATTTTCCATGAATTTATTTATTATCTATGGAGTGCGGGAATTGTCATGAAGAAAAAAAGAATGGTTCATGGAGACGATTTAACAATTTGTTAAATGTAGTGTAACTTAGCACCTTCATGCCATTAGGCTTGTCTTGTGCGTATCCTTCACACTGTCATGGACTGCTTTGATTTATTATGGTTTGATTTTGATCTTGGACTGAGGTATACTTCAGGTTTTGGGGCTGTTAGACACAATGTTGTGTTATCTTTGAGATCCCTTAGACACATTTTACAGGATAAGCTCAGGGGGCTCTTTCTCCGTACAAAATGTCACGTGACCGCAGACGTCATCTAATTCGTAAAAAAACGGATTCAGGGTTGGTCTTTTTTTCCAACTCCAAAGACACGTGCTGCTCTGAGAGGGGAGTAAACAAAACAAACAATAGGGTGTTAAATCCAGAGCAAAAATGAAGCAGCTGGAAATCACAAATTATTAAATCATGCGCATGAATTTGTGTTCCTTCTCCACTACACCTCCAAGGCTCTGCTATTGTCCACGCATTTATAAGTCAGCAGGCGTTATAGATCAGGTGAATGCTCAAATCTCAGTTCCATTAGTGGATGGTGGCGTCAGGACTACAGACACAGCACAGGGGGCCCATAGTCACTGGGAGCTAATTCCTTTCTCGCTACGCCTCTGTCTGGGCCCCTAATTGCGTCCATTGAGTCGGCTCATGTAAAATAGCCTGACTGCGGCTTTTTTTTTTTTTTTTTCTAAATGTGAACACCAGCCGGCCGGCGGTTCGCTCAGGTCAGCCCTCGCACAGTGACAGATAGCTGTCGGTCGGGACTGGGGGTAGGCTATCTCGGAAATAATCTGCCCACGCGTTAAGCTGCTTTATCCCCGCCAAGCCGCAGCCGGACAGAGACTGCTGCAGCTCCGTCGAACCAGTCGGTGGGGCAGTCGGATCCAGAGTAGGGGAGAGAGAGAGAGAGAGAGAGAGAGAGAGAGAGAAAGTGGCACAAGGCGCGGAGACAAGTTGAAGGAACTGTTTCAGGCTGAGAGTTTGTGGCTCAGGGGGAGTGGGGGGAGCTCGGCTTGCCGTATACATGGAGACCTGACGGGACCCCTGACAGGCGGTCCTGAAGCTGAACAACGCTGCTGTGCGTTGAGTCCTGGAGGCAGGAGGCGGACAACAAGTGCACACCGGGAATTCAACCACAGCGAGAAGCTGGCAACGGTGGTATGGACAACACTGGATTTTGGATATTCCTGATAACAACCTGCGTTGTTCCAGGTAGGCTGCCCCCCCCCCCCAGCACCTGTTAAGTGATAATGGTATGACACCGTTGATATCAATCCAGGTGGAAGACCGATCACGGACGAGGCGATACACACACGGGGTAGAGGCTTATAGTAAAATCGCGCAAAAGAACAATGCCTTATCAGGATCATGTATCCAATATGTTGTACACTCAGTGCACAGTAAAGGGTAAACCCACCCAAACCCAGTCTGACAAAAATACGGAGGTAAATACAAAGCAGAAATCAGAGCGTAATAGTGATTAAGGCCAAATCAACTTTATTTACTCTCTTCATGTTCACAGCCATCTGTATCCTGTTTTGTTGTGAGCACGGCAGTTTAAACATTTTCTTGTTGTTGTTAGTTTCAGGCTATTGTTTTGGTCAATGACTTAATATTCATATAATAGCATCTTTTATCTATTTTTACATTAGTGTTGTATAGCATATGAGTGTTAATGTAAGCACTAACGTGTCATTTGACTTCTGTCATCTTCATTATCACCCTCATCATTATCTTCATTAAAGTAACAGTAATAAAATGAAAAAACAACAACAACAACAACACAGGTCACCAGTTTCTGATAAGTCACCCTTTACAAAGGGTATATAAGATGTATCGAATAGCTTTATTAATAACTAATAAATCATTTACTAATGTTACCAACGTACTTTAGGCGTAAGGTTCATTGAATTTCATGTTGTTTTCACTAATGGATGTTGTTATATTTGATGCTCAGCGTCCTAGTGTCAGTTTTGCTCCACTGAGTGCAACTTTGACAGTTTGGGAGCATCAAACTCCTTTCATCTTCATATCTTAATGATTGAATCCCTGAAACTAAATGAAATTACACCTGACCAGTGCAGAAGTCAAATCAGACCATTTCAGCAGACCGTTGTATTTTTCAGTCGGTCAAAACTTCACTGTGTCAAACTGAACTTGCCCGATGTCAGGAGGTACGCTGCTGTAATCAGACTAGGATGTGGCCGCTCCTGCAGATGGCATCCCCACATGTTACAGTGTTGTGTGTGTGTGTGTGTGTGTGTGTGTGTGTGTGTGTGTGCGTGTTTGTTTGAATGAATAGACTAACTCTCGCCTCGTTGTAACAGGTGCAGCGGTGTAATCACACTAAGATGGGGCCAAATATTCTGCCGGCATCAGAGTTGTGGCAGTGTTAAATAAAGGGGGGCAGTGGTGGTATACATATTATGTAATGACAAAAGCGATTGTGGTGGCATTTGCATGTGTTGAGCTGCGGTGACATCTGCTGTGATTGCTTTTTTCATTCGGTTAGTGATAAACCCTCCTTTGCCAGTTGAGCAGTAATTTGCTGGTGTGCACATACATGTGTTTATGTGTTACTGGCGAGTGTGAGGCCGCGCCATGTGTGTAGGATTGTCATGTTGAAGGACGGAGCAGTGGATTAAAGCTGCACAGGGAGCAGGAAGGGTGTAACAATATGATCGCTGCCAAGTCCCAGCCCGCTGACTGTTGCCGCAGCATGTCTGTCTTCTCTTGGCTGGAGTAGACTCAGACATCTCCGCAGGTCCGTTAGCTCCTTTAGGGTGCCACCAAGTTTATGCGAGTGCTGGCACTGATACGTTTTCCCCTTCGCATTAAAGTTTGCAATCCTTCTCCGCAGAAAGACACAGAAAAGGCTGACAGAGGCTGACTGACATCCTCATGAATTTTAGCATAATCCACTGTCTACAGCTGGAACACACAGACACTACCCCACAGAAATAATCCAGCACAAACACACAGCCCGTCTGTCCTCTGCCTTTTTTGTGTGCCTCTTTTGTGCACCCCTCTCTCCAGAGTCGGCCCATTTGAAGCGCCATTTTCTCCCTCATTGTCTCTCATTCAATTGATCTTCCTCCGCAGACATTTTCCTCATTTCTCTCCATCTCCTCTCCCTCTTGGGTTTACATTCTCCTCTCATGTCCTAAAACACAGATGCAGTAGCAACAGTCATCGTAATCCTGTGAGCTGCCTGCTGAACACCGGCCAAACGCACACTCCGCGTTCCCGTAGTGCCACAGAGATTACACGCCTACACAAACATGCACACATGTACACGCATGTGTGCGTGCACAAATACCAGTCAAAAACAATGAGAGATTATAATCAATTTAAAAGAAGTGTTTTCTCCATTTCAATCAGGCAAAAATGGAAGGGAGTACATATAATTTGGTAAAGTGGATGTCCAAAAGTCAGTTTCCATGTCGGTAAAGTTGTTGTTCTTTGCTGTCATGCTATGCAATCTGTTGACAGTTGCTATGTAAAACAATAGTATAGTCATAGGTAGTGGTATAGAGTAGTCATATCACAAACAAGTTTTTAGTTGGAGCATTTTGTGTCTGTGTATGTCAGTTGGTCTTCATTCTGCCTAAGATTTCCCTACATTGTAAGTCACAAGGCCAAAGACACAAACACAGTGTGTAATCCCAGATCAATCACAGATTTGATGCCCTAAAGATTAAACAGTTAATCTGTCCTCTTCTCTTTCTCTCTCTGTGTTTTTCATTTTCTCATCTGTCGCATGTGGTCAGTTTTTCAGTATCTGCAGCCTTCTTGTAGCTATGTGAAGGAAGCTGAGGGCAGATGTGGTTTGTTTAGTGCTTAAACATTGCAGTTAGTGTGATGATCTTTATTACCAGCACCACTGCAGACAATGATGTCACCCTCATACTTTTAATCTTAGACACGTACTTGTAAATACCTGAAATATTAACTTGTTGCCAGTGTGACAGCACAGTTAGGCATTTGATCTTATCTCTTCTTTTTCTTCCAATTTTCTATTAACGTTGGCTGCACTGTCTTCATAAATAAACTGATTTTATTCTATCATGTCAATTTAAAAGTAATGGCTAATCTTACAAACATAAGAGAAATTCAACTCCCTTCAAATCCCCCTTTTTATTATCTATCTTATGCGTACAACATTTTCAGATTGAAGCTACCCAATTTGAATCTATCAATAGTAAATGTTATGTCTGCTGATGTTATGGAGTATTTATGACCCTTAATGTGTTAGTCTCATAAAATTACTCTTTTATATTGGTCCTAACTATTTTTAGCCATGTTAGCAGCATGGCTCTATGAATGGCAATGTCCATCTGTGTGTGTCTGTGTCTAGACCACAGACGTATATTTTTTAAATGCTTTGAAATTTTGCATAGACATTCATGGTCCCCAGAGGATGAATCCTGCTGTCTTAGGTGTTTTTTCATCAGGCTGACATTTGTGGTTTTGAGTGAATTGTATTGGCAGCTTTTGGATGGATTGTCATGAAACTGGCTACACACATTCATGTCCACCTCACGAGGAACTGTTATAACTTTGGTCATCCCCTGGCTTTTCATCTTCGGGATGCTTTCATCTGCACCATCTTCAGGTCAAAACTTCAATTCGTCCATTACTCTGGTTTACGACCAAATACCTGCAAAACTAATGACATTCCAATCAGCTTCAGCTGTGCTTAGTGTGTGCATAAACACTGTGTATTTACTTGAATTTGTTTAATATTTTAACACTAATTAGTATTTAATGATAATAAGCAAATATTACTAAACTAAAGTGGTGAACATGGTAAACTTTCTAACTGCTCAACATCAACGTGTTAGCATTCTAATGTTAGCAATTGGTTCAAAGTAACACTGTGCTGAAGTACAGTTTTTGCTATCGCTACATAGCCAATGATAGCATTAACAGCTGTTTAGTTACCACTCTAGAAGAAACATTGCAGGTTCAGCATCAAATGTCTCCAGCGGTGGAAAGCTACACCAGTGTTAACTCTCGTTTTGCTTCTATTTCTATCACTTCTCTTCTTTTCCGCTGAATGTTGTTTCTTGCCCTCTGGGCAGCACTACATCTTCGTCCCCTCATGTTGGACTGAGGGCAGACTGGCCGCTACAGTGACTCTCTATCGCCTCTTGAGGTATTACAAGACAGGATGGGCCGGGGCTAGCTGGTTAGCATGCTGACTTCAGTGGGTATCTCTGCAACCCAATACATAGACGTATTTGATGTAACGTTATTTCTTAACATTCTGTTGATCATCTTAGTTAATTTTGAATGTTCTAAACTAAAATACTTATAGCACCTTTAAGGTGCCCTTTAGGTTGTTTCTAGGATTAAATCATTTATATCACTGTATTAGAAATTTTAATCATGATTTTGTAATAGCAATTCTTTTTAATTCTGATATTGTGGCAAAACATTTTTTCAACTTCTCTTATATTGCTCATCTGTAGCTCATTCTTATTACTGCCTATCTTGGCAAGAAAACTCTATCCTAGTGAGACTCTACTTAAATACAGGTTAAATAGAACATTTAAAAATTGTATTTTAGCTTACATTTTACCGGTGTATGCTGACAAGTGTAAATGCTTTACCAACAGCCACCAGTGAGTGTGTGGAAATAATGAAGCGATAAAACATTTTTTCCCATATTTTTTCATAATGACCTACTGCAACACCTGCCACTGTCTCCCTTTTGAACTGTCATACATACAACAAAAAGGTTAAAAGTAGATTGTCACATAATGAGTTTGAGGAAAGATGGAGGATATCCATTCAGGATATGAACACATAGCCCAGCTCCATGCTGCAATGCTCTTGCTGTTCTTACATGCTACACATTCAAGTGTGAAACAGTATTGCCATTGTTTTCTTACGTTCCCATAGTCGTCTTTTGCCTGTGTGCTGCTGTTTATGGATTATTGTCAGGAGGACTGGTGAGATCATTTCCTATAGTCTAAACAAAAGAAGAATGCGAATGGACCCAGCAGAAAAGAGGAAGGCGGGAGATATGTGGGGCAAACAAGATATAAAAGTGCGTGTGTGTGTGTGTGTGTGTTTGTGTGCGTGTGTGTGTCAGAGAGGTATAGGCTCTCTTTCTGCTCTGCCCTCACCTAAAGCCCCTAATCAGCTCAGCTACAGAGCTCAGCGGGGGGGGGGCTCTGAGTGGGCTTGAAGGATAATGTTTAGAAAAGTGAAAGGTATTTTATCTCCCTAATACAAGGCAGAACTGAAATTACAAACTTACTCGTTAATGAGGCCTTTCTGTATTTACCCTGCGTGTTTTATGTGTTTTCATTAAATAAACACTTAGTGTATTTGGATGGAGGATTGCAGAGTATTAATGCACCACAGACTTCTTTGCAGAAGACTGTCTCTTTTACTGTAAAGACACAGTTGGACACTTTGGGAAATACATCTATTTGCTTTCTTGCCGAGAGTTAGATTGGGAGATTGATACCACTCTCATATCTGTATGGTTATTGTGAAACTACCTTGAACAGCTTCTTAGCTTATCTTAGCATAAAGACTGGAAACAGGGAAACAGGTAGCCTGGTTCTGACTATTTCTTGACCAGGAGCAGTGACCTCCTTAAAACCGATGGAGACTTCAGGAAGTCCCCACTCCGAGAAGTAGTCCAACACATTATCCCCTCATAAAAACACTACTGGTTTTTATACTTCTAGGTATAACTTGTTCATTTTTGAGCTTGAAAAGGTTTAGTTAACGCTGCACGGAGCCAGGCTAGCTATTTCCCCGTTTCAGGTCTTCATACATCAGTCCTCTCAGCATACAGTATTTCTTAAAATGTTGGCCTATTCCTTCAACATGTCTCATACAATTCATCCACCAGAGATATAGAAAATTGTCCTCCAACACATACTGAACATTGTCCAGATTCTTGTCAATGATTTACCATAACGGGTTCAGTGGAGTGTTTTACATGTAATTTGACATTTTGCTGTTTGGATGATGAAAATAAATCTACACAGACATGATGCATTTAATAAAGAGTTTGTTTGATCTAAATATTAGATGTCTTGGAAGAATATTGCAGATTATTACGTTGATAAAAGGCTGACCCTGATGAAATTGAGCTTAAAAATGATCACAGAAACTTCCACAAAACAGCAGATATTCTCTCTGTTAAATTCTCAGCGTAACATGAATCACATTAACAGTTAAACTACTACAGGTCGTCTTCATAGGTGATGGAGGTGCAAAAACACACAAACACATTTGTAAGGACTGAATCCACAATTTTTCAGCAAAAACATTTTGTGCTTGTGAGCTGTCCATATCTATAACAGCAAATGGGCCACAAACTCTCTGATGCACTTTAAAATCCTAAATGCTGTAATCTACGCCCACTGCTGGCCTTCTTCCCTCAAAGTGACCCATACAAACACACACCACAGGTTATGAAAGTGGGCATGTCGGGCACAATGAACTGCGGCTCTAATACAAAACTATTAAACTTATCAATATAACAAAACACATATGGCTCAGGCTGTACTTGTCATTATGTGATGATGTTAGTTATACTTTTGAGGACTGATGTCAGCAGTGCAGATGGGTCTTAAGGGGTCTGTCTGTATTTCTAAGCTTGTTTGCATGCACAGATTATGCAAATTTGTACCATGTACTAAATGCATTTTTGCATATTAAATGTTTTTTCTGTAGATTTTTATTTAAAAAAAACAACAAACAAAAATACAGAATGAATACTCTCTCTAATCATCTTAGTCTAATTGAGGCTTTGTTTTCGTGTTTCGAGTTATTAAGTGATAGGAAACTAGGTAAGCACTAACATGCTTTGCCTTTTCTCTGTGAATCTGGTCATTGAGTGTCTGATAAATCTGTTTAAAATAAACCTCCAGATTCAGTCTTCCATCAGTCAAATTTGAATTTTTGTGATTTTGAAAGAGATATGGATTTTATAGTTCAATGTAACCTATGAAACCAGTGAAATAATCAACATATTCTTTCTAATTTTGCAGGTCTTAGGTGGACGCAAAGCAAACTTGCAGTTTTAAGAATGCAGAGTGACATTCAAGCTCCATAGAATAAACAGTATTGTCTCTAGCATACTATATTTACTTATTTACTGTAGTCAGAACGAAACTTCAAGTGAAACAGTAAAAGAAAAATACCTTTAATTCATTGCAATTTATAACCCCCCTGTATAGTCTTGTGAGGATGTTACTGTTGTTGAATTCGGTCCAGACCTCTCCTGGTTTATGGGACACTGAATTACATAAATCCCTCTGCTTGCTCAGAGGCATTTGAGAATTTGCAAAGACCTTGATTCTTCACTGTATTTCAGCGCTGATTGGCTTTCTGTTCTTGCACAGGCTCATTCTGTGGGTGACCTTTATTCGGTTCATTGTTGAAGGATTTTTCTTATGTCATTCAGTAATATGATGCCATTTCTAACATTAGATTTCCAAGACCCCTTCTGCACTCCCCAGCAGGTCCCGGTCTACAGATCTGAATCTAAATGAACTCCTGCTCTCTATTACAGAAAGAAGCGCTTAAAACTACGGAAATTTAGACTACTGTTGATCTCCTGTTTCACTGGCCAACTTTTTTTTTGTTTTTGCAAGCATTATTTTGTGGTTAACAACCTCGTCAAAGGGGTGAACAGCTTTAGTTTTGAGGTCTGGCCTGTCAGCCTGGGGTGTTTTATGATTAGCCGTCTCTGTCATAGAGGCTAGACTGCACCGATCAATACTCCTCCATTAACATGGAAATATTGGACTACATAAATGAACCGTGAACTATGGCACCTCATTATATCTGTTTTTTTTTTTCAAATTCAATATTTCAAACATGGAAATCACCCCTGGGTATGAGTTAGATTCACACTGTGTAATTCAGCAACATAACATACATAATAATATTTCCAGTTGCCTGGCTTTTGGCATTAAATGTTTGAGAAAGTTAAAAGTAACCAGCTGAAGTAAAGTTTTTGAAGGTAAACGATACCCTTTCAAATTTCATTTTTGTGACTAACCCCAAGGCATCCATTTATTGAGAAACATTTCCTAAATAAAGTGACAGCCTTTTTCCTGCTTTTTCAGATACATATTACTCTATATTTGCAACCCCGTTTACGTTACCAAAACTAATGGGACCACCAGGCTGCTCGTTGGGATAATTTTAGTGCTTTATCTAAAGAGGATGCCCAACACAGTAGATCTTGGGGGGCAAAAAGAGCTCTCACAATCCTCTTGTTTGTGAGGTGAATGTGTAACATTGATTTTATGTTGCAAAGCTTTATTTTAGCTTTATGAGTCAGCATTTACCAGTTTTCAAGTAAAAGTTTCAAGTTAGAGGTCTGATGAAAAATAGGATTTAAAAGGGATATTTTCTGCTTATAAACAAACAAACAAAAAATACAAAAAGTAAACAGAAGTCAGTACATTTCAAGTACATGTGGTGAGAATATTTTATCTTAAAGAACTTCCAGGCAAAGTTATACTTCTTATAACTTGGAAGTGTTTCACATGTCTGATGGTATTTTTCTCTCATCAGCACTTACACCATGTGAGTGCTGCCCCAGTAAAAAGGAGAAGGGATTTTAAACAGATTAACTCTAAAAATAAAAGGATTTCTTCTTTAAAAGTTTGTAAAGATCAATAAATATTAATGGTAAGACTGGATATGTTCAAAGATTGCTGATTGTTACTAACTGAGGTACAATGAGGCATATTGAGAATGAAAGGTCCCTTTGTATGTGTGTGTGTGTGTGTGTGTGTGTGTGTGTGTGTGTGTGTGTGTGTGTGTGTGTGTGTGTGTGTGTGTGTGTGTGTGTGTGTGTGTGATAATAATAATAACATCAGGGGCACTTTAACATTACTGTAGGCTCCAGGGCTATGGATGTATTCTTAAATTGTGTTTTTAATCATTACAGATGTTACTTGATACACGGTCATTTGCAGGGGTGGAAAGAGTACTGGAAAATTGTATTCAAGTAAAAGTACTGTGACGTAGAAGATATTTTACTCAAGTGAAAGTAAAATTACTTGTGTACAAATGTACTCAGACAAAAGTACTAATGACGAATGATATGCATTGGTATTTCAATGTATACACGCCGTTCCCAGCTCTTAAGCTACATAAATCAAATAGCCTGCCAGTTCTTATAGAATATATGCAGAATTGAGCAACAGAAAAGGTGGAGATGTGAAAACCACATAAATTCCACAGCAGCTGCAGTAGACACCCAGGCAGACAAGATGCTGTATTATTGATGATCTCCTCTGTATAGTGAGTTACAACCAATGACAATATAAAGGTAGACGAAATGTTTCCGCTTCCTCTTCCACTTTACAAAAATGAAGCCAAAATATCCCTGATATGGGCACTGCCATCTTGCTTTGGTGTCGTCATTTGGAGATCGAGATGTTTATGCTTCACTTTTGGGGAGCTGAAATTACTGATTTTTAAAAATACTCCAAAGAGTACAATAACACACACAAAAAAAACAACTTTTTTACAGTAACGAGAGTAAATGTAACTCCTTACTTCCACACCAGGTCATTACTGTTACTGATCTGTGTCTACAGTGCTTCTAGTGGTTTACAGTTTGCGGTTGTGAAAGAATGCATTTTGCACCATGAGTAAAATTATGTGCATGGTTAGTACCTCGCCTCCAGTATAGATGCACCAGAGCATTTTGCATGATGATGACAAGCCTGCCTGGTCGGGCCTCCAAACAGCCAAGGGGCCTCGTGAAACAGACAAAAATAACATTAAGCTCATATCTTGTGAGGCCCCTGGTTGGAGGCCGGGGGCTCAAGCTCTGGTAAGCCTGTGCATTAAGGCGCCAGTGAATTATATGTGTGTATGAGAGGGAGAGCGGCCATTGCTGTGAGCTGTTTTTTTCAGTGTAGCATCGTTGTTCTCGATCCTGCATCATGAATAAGAATAATTTTATTCTTTATAAACCGGCCAGATTAAATATGATGTTACTTACAATTTATCTGACACACACAGGTAAATACACGTGACTCATGTCCACTCAGGAAGTGGGTGTGGCTCTGCTGTGGATTTGTTAAAGGGGATCAGTAAGTCAGTGGGAACCGTAACTAAACAAATCGTGCTTATTTATACCTCACTCTAATCCACAACCTTTGACTTCAGCGCACCTCTCACGCTGCTAAAATGTATCACCTTTGACAGCGCAGCTCAACATGCTGAGCTGATTGTGAAAAGCTTAGAGCATGCCAGTCTGACGCTGCCAACATGTGTGTGTATGTGCATTTGTGTGTGTGTGCCCAGTCTAGGTGAAAGTGTTTTCATGTCCTTAACGCTTGTGTGTCTTCTCCAGGAATAAATGGTCAGACTGTGGAAATGGATGATGGGAAGTCGGGGTATGTTGGCTCAAAGGTGGATCTCCGCTGCCGGTTCATCAACAGCTCCCCGCCCGTCAAAATCTCCCAGGTGTTCAGTCGTCGTCCTGCGCATGTCGAGGCGCAAACTCACAAAAGCAAATAATACCATTCACACCCAGAACACGCCATCCAAATTCCAGATATATCAGCATAAACTTTGTCTGTGTGTTTATCTGCAGTTAAGTAATCTGGTTATTTACAGCCTTTTGCAGAACCTGATTTCTTAAACATCCTGTGATGAACCCACTTTACTTAATCGGGTCAAGAAATTAGGAGAAACCCAGTGAACACAGCTACATTTTTGCAGGACAAACCTGATTTCTTGTGAATGTTTGTACTTAATTTGAACAAAGCCTTCAAGCAGGGAAAGAATCCGCACTGAAGGTAACGGCGGTAAGGAGGGATGGAAGGAACCATCCGACTGAAGCTCTATGTCCTGGCAAAAAAAACAGTCAGTACATGTTCAGAAGGTGATGTCCTGACAATGGTCCTGTGACTGAAACATTCACTTTTCCTTCACAGTTTTCATACTTTGTCACTTTTTGGATGTGTAATAGACTGATCATTTTTTGGACCTGAAGAGCCTCTTCAAGTGGTTTGTCAGTGTGCAGGCCTATATTCAAAAATGATAACCTTTTCAAATTGCCTATTTTAATTATTGTAAACACTGATCACATTTAGATTACAGCAGACATGTTACAGGAAACAAAAACAGGTTGAAATGTGTCTACACTTCAAATTCTTGCTCATTCAGAGGATACTTAAAAAGCAGAAGAAGCTTGGGAAATAATGCAAAGAAATATTGTTCAAATTTGACGCATGCATGTCAAATTTGATACAGAATGGCCTGTATCACCAGTTTTGCATTTGAAATCAATTTTAAGGAACAGTATTTTTTCCTGTTTTAGCCAATTGACTACAAATCCCATGTAGTTTATAGTACATTTGCAGAAGCAAAAGTTCTCAGACTGATTTCCCATCTTCTAGGCCATTTGCAGTGAATTATCGTCAGGCATTCAAATTAATTAAGAGTTTTCAAGACAGTCCTCGCTATGAAATGCATTGCCACTTATCAGTGATGTAACACTGTAAGACATTGTAAGCTGTTTTTGTCCCAAACCGAATAAAAAATAAAGTAAAGATTGTTCTATGTGAGTAGGATGTCAATCTAAAAACTTGTAGATGTCTTTTAAAGCGTCCTTGGATTTGCTTTGGTTATTGATGATGACCAAAGTGACGTAAAATATAAACAAGGTTTCCATGTAGTAATGAGCTAAAATCACCAGTATCATTTGGTATTACTCCACACATCACAGGGGACTTTTGTGTTTGCATGCCCTGATACGTTTCACATTCATTATTCATCTATTTTATTTATTGTTCTCATTATTATTTAAGTAATATAACTGATTCAGATTCTGTGGCTCATCCAAGACCTTCTACACTTTAGCAGTACTACACACCCCCCAGGTCAGACTAGACACCTCCTTACCCCGTCATTGACTCCTTCCATTCCGTCTATCATTCTTTCGCAAGGTAACATGGCAGAAACTGGTGAACGGCACCAAGCAGAATGTGGCGATCGCCAACCCCTCCCTGGGTGTGTCCGTGGCCCCACCCTACAGGGACCGTGTCACCTTCAAGAACGCGGCAGTGAGGCGACGAACTCCGACCCTTGAGGACACCACCATCACCTTCTCCTCGCTCCGCCTCTCTGACGAGTCCACCTACATCTGTGAATACACCACGTTCCCCGCAGGGAACCGAGAGAACACCGTTAACCTCACTGTCTACGGTAAGCCAGATGTGTGATGATCTGAGCTTCAAGTAAGCTACAGATGGGTCGTCACTTTCACATATGACAGAGGCTGTTAAATGTGAATTTTTTAAATGGTATATAATTATATAGCATGAACCATTGCCATGTACCACAGCATTCATTGCCTAATCTAATTTTGCAATGTCCGTCCCTAGATGGGCCTTATAAATAAATAAAACTCAACAGTAATATACTTAATTAGATTACAAAACACAAAACTCAATAAGAAAATACATACAAGACATCCCTCTTCCCTTGTTTGCTGTCTTTCTCTTTACTACTGAAAAAAGAGACCTTTTAAAAAAAGAAAATACACACAAAACAACAGTAGACACAAACAATGATACACTAAGAGTACCGAGTTGCAGGTTTGACGCATTACAATTTTTATGAACAATGTTGTTGAGTGTTTGTGTTATTCTTGACTTTAGAAACTGTACTTTCACAAACAGAGAACTGTAACGTCAAAACACAACTGGATGTTTTTACATTTCAGTTTTTGTACGAGTTAAACAAACGAGACATAATGTGATAATTAGTGAGTTTCAGAGATGTTGGTAGGATTTTGTTACCTTTGGACAGAGCTTGACTAGCTGTCCCCCCTTTATGCTAAGGCAAGCCTGCCGTCTCCTTATTTCCCCAAATGTCACTGGTAGTCCTCACTGATTTAGGAGTTGTCTATTTTAACGAGTTTGACCAGTTCAGGGTTTATTTGTTGACAAACTACTGTTTCCGAGGTCAATAATGACCTTTCACACACATCAAAAAACTGTATACTGTTTTCTGAATGCAGAAATATTCTGATTTTGGTTTGGGTAGAAAACACTTTTTTTTCACATTTTTTGCTGAATTTTGTAATTGTAAGTTGTATCGAAAATTAGCCAACAATGTGAAAATATAATTTTTTAAAAACTTAATTGTTGTTATTTCACCTTTTAATATCAGACTTATGTCTTAATTGCATGGGATGAATATTACCTGTGGATATAAATAATGAAGTGGTCTTTTGTAAAATCTTGGCCTTACTGCTGTTTCCACTGGCTTTTTCAGAAAACAGCTTTGTTGTCTGCAAATGCATCTTGTAAAACAGCATTTGGGTGGTGATTTATTGATGAGGTCACTGCTGCTCATATTTACTGCAAAGTCAGGCTTAAATGTTTCACCTGTCAGCACCTGGGGTGGGCTGTAAGAAGTTACATATTATACTATATTATCATGCCGTAAAAACATCCTCGATGCTTTAGTTCATTTTCATGTTCATTACTCCCTCAGTTCGCCCAACAACTCAGATGAGTCTGTCCACACCGACACTGGTGGCTCGTTCGTCCAAACTGAAAACACCGGTGGCCACCTGCATCTCTGCCAATGGAAAACCACCTGGTACCATCAGGTGTGTGATTTAGTGAAAGATGAAGAGTGTTTTCCCTCTCTCACACTCCCGTTGCAGACGCTGAGTTTTTACTACAGCACGTGATGCGGTTAACATTGCGACAACACCGTCGTAGATGTTTTAATCCCACTAGACTACAAACCGGCCTACCAATTTGTAGTCTAGTGGGATTAAAACATCTCACACTTTGAGAAATGTTTCTTCTCTTCTTAAATTCAGGTTAGCGATGCTTCACTGTTACTAATAAAACAAGTCAGTCTCTCACATCTGCATGCCTCCCTCTTTTTAAATTTTATATCTTCTTCTTCTTCCTCTTGTACTGTATGTGCACTTCCACCACACACCCATAGATGAAACCGCTGCCTTCTGTTTAGTGTAGAAACATATACATGTATACATCTACGTACGTCTGTGCTGTGACACTGATTTCTCGGTGGTGCGGGCAGGTGGGAGACGAGGGTGCCGGGGGAAGTGACCACTCGAGAGTACAGAAACTCAGACGGGACTTTCACTATTCAAAGTGACTACATTTTGGTGCCCAGCAGAGAAAAACACAAGGAGACGCTCACCTGTGTAACCACCTACAACGAGGAGGTCTTCACGGACAGTGTCACCCTCGATATTCAGTGTAAGTCTCTCTCATATGTAAACAATAACCACATAACTAGACGGTTCAAAAATAAGGCAGTGAATCTTACAGGCTTTGTTTTTGTTATTTTGTATGTGCCTGTGTGTGTACCAGATGAGCCAGAGGTTTCAGTGGACGGGTTTGATGGAAACTGGTATCTGAATCGAGAGAACGTCCAGCTGAGCTGCCAGGCTGATGCCAACCCAGCCGTCTCTCTGTATCAGTGGAGACTGTGAGTACAACTCTGTCTGCTCCTGTTTCACTCACATTTGCCGTTTCTTACACAGTGTCACACAACTGTTGTCCAGTGCACCATGCTAAATTCACCAAATGTTCTCGGCCATCTTGCCCCCATCAGGGTGCTGTCTGAGGCTGTTTGCTGTTTCCTTATATAGAATACACTGAGCTGTCGTGGCTGCTATATCACCACAGATACCAGATACTGCATTCAAAACATTACAATAATCCTTCTCTTCAAAAATACTATTTACACTATACCATTGCCCTTAGTTGATACAAAAATTGCAAAAAAAAAACCCCCATCTATCATAAATACAGATTATAACATTGCAATAAACCTTTGACAACATTCTGTAACAAATACACTTTTTCATCTTAACCCATTGATGGGTGAAAATCTATTTTTAACACAAGTAGCCAAAATGTGACTACAAGTTCAAAACAAAGTGTCTTGAAATCACCACCATCACTTAACGTTTACGACTAACCCTCATAATTTCAGTCTTTTGATAATAATTTCAAAGTGCATCCACATCTGAACTTAACATGTCCACCCAAGAACTTCATTTTCAACAGCTGTCGGTGACAGCTCAAAGTACTGCATACATAGGAAAACGGAAACAGCGTCAGGCACCACCCTGATGAAGGCAAGACAGACCAAAAGGCTGAATACAGCATGGCGTACTGGAGAAGCGTTGTGATACTGACAGAGAGAAACTATCCTATTAAATAGATCAAGGAGGTTGTGAAGTGTCTTTGTTGTCTTTTTCTTTTCTAAGTGCCAAAAAAAATACACATAAATTAGTAAACAACACACCTTTTTTCTTTCTTTTTTGTGTGATGTTAATATTGTATTTGCCTCTATCATTTAATTATATCATCATATACGAAGGGCTTATTGTTCTGTCATTGGCGTATTTGAATATACTGTATATTACACTTACACTCCAAGAACGGAGAGTTTGGAGTTGGGCATGTGTAACTTGTTCATCCGAACTTTCAGCCCTTTTGTCTATGTTGTCTGTTCTGTCAATACTGTCTGGTTGAAATTGGATACATGAAGGAATGAAGTGTTCAAAAAGCTTCATTTGGAATCGAGAGAATTTCCCCCCAAAAATTCCTCTGTATTTTTCTTCTTTTCATGTGGAATTTGTGCAAAATTCACTTCAAGGTCGCAAACGTTCAGAGCACTGCATCTTCAAGTCTGGACAAAATGTCGACTGGAGAGACTCCTAGTTTCACAACTTGTGTGCGTGTGTTTTTTAAGTTTGATTTTCTTGATGTTCTGCAGGATTAATGGCTCTGTACCGAGCAATGCTGAGATCCGAGACAACGTCCTTACCTTTAAAGGACCGGTCACATATGACCTGCAGGGTACCTATGTGTGTGATGCAACCAACAGCATCGGGACACGATCGGGCTCTGTGGAGGTCAGCATTATAGGTATGTTTACCTGAGGTCTGGGGTCATTTGATTTGCATGGTAAGAGCAACTTAAAAAATGGAACAAGCATTCCTGCTACTATTACTACTTCTAATCCTGCTACTGCTTTGTACTCTAATTTTCTAGGCATTTGCGTTTTTCCTGCTTGACTTTTAGTGTACCTCCAGTGTTTGTTTGAATTCTTATTGACGTGTCTGTGTGTTTTCTCTGTAGAAAAGCCACTGCCGCAGATCGCAACAGGTGATGTCATCAGTGTAATCGCCTTGTTACTGGCTGCTGGAGTGCTCATGGGCATTACTATCACGGTGCTGGTGCTCAAATTAAGAAGTAGGAAAGACAGCTCCTCGTACGTAAACAGTCCGTTATCCCTCCTTCCCTTTGCTTCACATGCTTGTTTGTCCCGACATGGTTCGTGTCCTCTATTACAGCCCTCATCACCATTCTTTTATTCTCTCTTCCTCCTTGATCAGAAATGGTTCCCCGTCCAGAAAACTGTCCCAGCCGATAAGGAAAAGACCAGGAGATGATATCCAGGTGCATTTTGTGTTGTGTTTGCAATTTACATATCACATGGTCAAAGGGATGGCTGTGTGCTTAAGTCCAAAATTTATTTTCCTAAGTTTTTATAAAATTTTTGTGGGTATTTCTTTGGCATGTCCACACTACCTGGTATTCCTGAAAGTAAGTTATAATTGTAGATAATAATGTAGTTTACAATAGAATTAATGCTGTAATGCTACTACTGGCTGGCTGACGATAGTGCAGTCATAGGCAGCTGATGTAAAATAATACATAAAGCTGCTACTAGAGAAAACAACTCTGTCCATACAGGACTTTGCAGCACTAAGGATCTCAGTTCATTGAGTGCACATTAAACAGTTACCAACTACAATAAATACAAACAGTGATTTCATGGTCATCGCTGGATTATCCAGTAAAATTGGTGCTGTATATATAGAATTATTACATCAAATTAAGATGACTATCACATGCTGATGGTCTTTGATGCCAGATACAATATACCTACAATATTTTACTTTGTTTCATGTATTTAATCTGTGATGCAGTTAATAAAATACCTTTTAGTGCCATTTATGACTTTTATATTTTCTTTTATATGAATTTAAACTACTCTCTGGTATCCTCATATTTTGTGCCCTGCCACCATGTTTTTTTTTGTTTTGTTTTTTTGCAAAGGATTTCATATTCAGTGTTGTGCACACCCAGACAGGTGTTTTCAACCATTCCAGCTGATTATATATCTGCTCAGTTTGAAGTTGGTGACAGGGATAAAGGTATTATTCATCCATCCCAAAAGGGAGTGAAGGGGATGTCAATCAAAAATAATCTTTACATGCCCACACACTTCTGACCTTTTTTCAGTACTGAAAAAAGGTCTAATCAGTCTAAATAAATGAAAACACCTACGTGGGTGCACCATGGGTCATTAATACCACTCAGAGACATAAACATATTTGCTAATACTTGAATTAACAGGCTTATTACCACAACTTCACTAACATAACCTGTGCTTTTATCACACAATTTGCTTCAGATCAGCCTTGATTTATGTAGATACACAACACTCAGGTTGTTGTTCCAGTGTTCTTTTTGTGGAACTTACAGGAGGCACAGTACTTTGTTATGTATCATGTATAGGAATGCATGTACGTAAGGGTTCGTCACAACAACTTTTATAACTGGGAAATTCTGGACCAAAATCACTTTATTTGCTTGTGGTGCTTTGCATGAATGTTAATTTGCGGCATTCACCCGTTCCAAACCATCTTGACAGTACTGACCTTTCGGGGGAGGCACAGGGGAAGAGAGAGGCGCAAAGTACAAGATGGAGGAAAATATCAAAGTAGCTGTGTGCTGCACAGCTTTTTCTTAATGGCCTAACGTCTCTTCTTCCTTCCTTATTGTATCAATTTTTGTCACAAATGAAAGTAACAAAAGAAAAGAAAATAAACACGTCACATATTATGTGAGAATGCTCGGATGAAGAGTCTGTTTACAGTTTACCCACTGAAATGTGTTATGTTTATCCTTGGGGTCAAACACACTGAAAAGCTGATTTTTTGGAAATTTTTAACAACTGCATTGTTAGCATCCACGTTTCCGTGCTAGCAGTGTTCTTCTTCCCTTTCTCTGTTGGCAAAAATGGCTGCAATTCTTGGCACGTTACTGCTACCTGTCGATCAGCGGAATGGCGTGAAACCTCTGGCAGGAAGGTGTATATTGTGTCACCCATGTGCTCGTGGGCGCACATTCGCGTCCTCACGAGCTTGATGGGAACAAACAATAGGGGACCCGCTCATAAAAACATTGCTCCCTAGAATTACTATGAGGTCAGAAACTCCAAAGTACATACTATATGTACTGTATGTATGTATAGCATATCCAGTACACCCCGGTTGTAGAGTGTGTGTATAGTTTCTAATTTGGATATGTCTTTAATGTACGTCTCTCCTTTCTCCACAGCATTCAGGACGGTTTTATGAAGAGCTTCCAAACACAGCGGACTATGTGAGCTACAGACTGGCCTGTAACAAGGAGGACTACCCAGAGCCCTACTCCCCTCCCATCAACCCTCCTCTCTCATTTCTGCCCCAGCACCCCTACCACTCCTCACAACCAACCACTGCAACCAGCAGCAGCAGCAGCAGCAGCAGCACCACCACCACGTCAAAAAACACCTTCTCTCCTCCTTCACACACCACGGCCATCTTTAAATACCCTTCAGTACCGGGCCTGTCTTCTCCTCCCCCAGGAGTGGCAGCGTACACTTTTCCCAAAGAGCAGTATGTCTGAACCGACATCTCGTCACAAACTCAAACCTCTCCAGTGAGTTCAGATGGAACGACCCGACTCAAACCCGATCTTTTCCTAAGAGGAGGCTGGAAAAGTATATTGAACCCTGGACTATCAGGAGTTGTCTCTGCTCTCTCTGCACCATTGTGGAGGGCTCTGGAGGTCAAAGGACAATGCAGCTTTTGTTGTTGGACTTGGAATTCAGTCTAATTTTGAAACATTTTCTCTTTTGTCCTGTCTTTTATTGTGGTATCTGTTCTTTGAAAAGGGAAGATTGTTAAAACATATTTCCAAGTTTTGCCAGCGAGTTTAAGTTTTATGTTGAGGAAGGCCAAGTTAAAGATGATTGGACTTTCAGTGGAAAATGTTTATATTGCTTGGATGTATTACATTTGATTGGAAAATTCTTCAGACCGAATGGATGGGATTATTTCTTGATATTCGATGTGGCTGACTCATTACTTTATCCTCTATGGTGTCATTTTGTAAAAAAAAAACGTACAAAAAAAAAAAAATGTTACTTTCATACTCTATCTCTAAAGGCCACTCTCTCTTTATCCTGCTGTACACTGACAATCCCTTTACTGAGGAGCAGCAGACCTCACCTTTTGGTTTTACCTTCTGTCCTGATGTAATACTTTTATTGTGCTTGTATTTTGTATCATTTATGTTTTTCTTTGCAAAGAAAAAAAACAAAATTTTATTTACTGAAAACATTTTATCGATTTATGAAATTTATGTTTTTATTTGTGGTATCTGTGGGTTTTAGTATTCATTGACACTGGCTGTTGGATGAACCTTGAATTTCTAGCATTTAAATAAAGATGATCGTGTAAACTTTGATCAGTGGTGTAAACTACTCTGGAAACTGGAAGCTCTCTTTACTCTAAATAGTAGAAGTCTAATATTTTATTCAGGGCCAGCATTCAGATGTTCACTAGGAAATATGGATTAACAATAAAAAGTCTACTCTACGATTTTCACCAAAAATGATTTAGATTATTTCTGGTGGAAATTTTATCAAAGACATCTCTGTCAAATGTTTTCAGCCACGCTAGCGTCATTAATCAATGGATGGCAACAGTGGTCGGTCCACCCTTTTGGTCCAGGCTGAAATTTCTCCACAACTATTGGATGAAAGAAACCACACTTGCTGGTCTTGAGCACTTGAGTGCTCATTCAGGCACTGCCAGGTAGTAGGCAAGTGTCTCAGAAAAACAAAAACACACGAATCACTTAACCTTTGAACTCGATGCAAACTTTTTTCCTAAACCGCTTCGAAGCCAGAGCTAAGTGTATTTTATAATTCACCACAGTGTACTGCTTCACACGAGTCCAGTTGTTGTCATGCCCTCATAAGCTCCTTTAAGGGACCAACAATAATCAAAGGACATGAAGAAGTTTCAGTTCATGACATGTTGGATTCTGCACGAATATTTTTATACATGTCCAAACACTATAAAGTTTTGGCAGATCTTCCACATGTGCAAATCTATTCATGAGACTGATAAGATTAACACTGCATATCTGGCACTGACAACATCAATATCAGATATATCCTTTTATTAAAATACTTTGAGAAATATGTTCGATACTTCAAAATTGTATGAGACAAACAACAATCAAAATTATATCATGCTATGTCTCTCTTATCTAAAGTTGACCTACTGGATGTGTTTCTAGATAGCTCCATTTATTTTCTTTATTGAATTGCTCCTCCCAGCTTCCGAATGTGTGTTTTTTACAATGTACTTTGCTGGATCTGACTTATTTTCCGACAAATCATCCGAGCTGGGTTGTGCCATGTACAGTATTTGTATTTGCGGGAGTGACAACATGTCTGTATTAACTCAAGTGTGTCCCAGTCAGCTCTGATAAACTTCCACGCTCTTGCAGTCTTAATGGGCACTTGGGAAGTTACTGGAAATACATCAAAAAAGTAGGCACTTCACCACTTGCTAATACTGCGAGTACGGGTACTGGGACGGACCCAGTGACATGGCCTCTGAGGTAAACTTCCCTCCCTGTAATGCTGCCTGCATCATCCTGTTAAAATGGGATATTTTCTAGGTCCTGCACACATGGACACACACACACACACACACACACACACACACACACACACACACACACACACACACACACACACACACACACACACACGTACACACATACACACACACACACACACAAACACACGTGCCTACACATTGGCCTAAATCTTGACAACTTTATCCAATTATTTCTAAGTTCGGTACTGTCTCAATGACAACAGGATCACGAGTCAGCTGACCATCCTCACTATGGAAACAATCAGAGACGAGATGATGGCTGATCCCTGTTGAAGACAAGGTGAAAGGAAGTTTGAATCTTTATCTTTAAGGGGGTTCAACTTTGAAGGAAATAGACAGAATTATATAGTGTTGAATATTACCGATATCTAATGGTTACAGCTTACATGATGAGCAAACAAACTACTAATAATAACTGAGAGTCAAAAACTCCTGTCGCCTGCATTTTTCCCCTAATGTCTTGCTTTCACTGACTGCTTGCCCTTTTTATTTATTTATTTTTTTTGCATGAAACCAGTCAGATGTACTATAGCAGTCTCCACCAAACAGTAGATAAATGCACATGTGATAATGAGGTCAGCAAAACTCCAGCTGGTGTCATTTTACTCGAGGCTCAGAGGACACTGGGTTACTGCCTGACAGTCAGAGACTGAACCACAGTGCTATACTAACATAGCCCTGCTTATCAGGAAGGCAATTTAAAGAGTCGTTCATGATTTACAATGTGCGTGTGCTATAAAGGTCACACATTAAACAGTTTAGTTTATTAAAATACAGTACATTCATGTCTATGTGAAGTATTGGTTCTATACACAGCATGCTATGGGTTTAAAGTTCATGAAATCAGAATAAAAAAACCCTACCCACTGCATTCCAGTGTGATAAACCACTGAAGATACGCATTTTTGACTACATCTTCATATTTGAAGGTGATATAATTTTTTTTCTTTATGCAATTTCACTTGATTGCTGTGTTATTTTTACATGGAAACAGATGAGAGATTAAAACCTTGTCGCACTGTGGCCCTCGGTCCTCGTCTCTGCCAAGTGAGGAAAACTGATCTCTGTCCTGCCTTCATTCATGACAAACATCTCACATTACATACTCAAGGTTCCACTCAACTGTCCCACCTCCTCTCCTTCTATAAGATATTAAAATAAACACATAAACTCATCACTCACGTGAAGAATCTTTTAATCCTAATCCCACTAGTAGAGTTTACTATGCTCTCCGGTCCTCATATGACCTCTGAAATTAAAATCTGGAGCCTTTAATTCTACAACTCGCCCAAGATGACTAGAAACAAAATTTAACTAAATAAAAGCATGTCTTTGCTGAGCTCATCGCCTCCCAAATCAATATGAAACGCTCATGGGTTTTTTGTAGCATGTAAGATTTTTTTTTCCTCCTTAAAATAATACTGAAACAACCAATGGCTAAAGAAAATCTAAGAAGATATAAATCCTTTTTTCCACTGTAAGGCTGGCTAAAGGGATGACAGTTTATATCTGCATAAAACATTCATCTGCATTCCCAATTTTTACACACCACAGTTGGAACAGGCTGAAAAAAAAAAAATGCGCACACCCTGAATATGACCAAAAAAAACCCTTTGATAACAGCAAAACCTTTATGAGGTTCTCAAATTAAGTCTTTTCAGTGTTCACGTCTCAGTTTGAAGATTTAAGTGGAGTAACAGCTAAAATAAGTCTTGTTTGGTGGAATAGATATCACCCATTAGTTAATGTATAGGTGTGTGAATAAGTGTATAAAGTATATTTTGTATGTGTATGTGTGCATGTGTGTGTGCGTGTGTGTGTGTGTGTGTGTGGAAGGCTAACCTGTCCACTCTGTCTTGTAAAATAGATGAGCTCAGTAACACCATGTTACTCTAACCCTGCAGGAGAAAGAGAGAGAGAAAGAGGGATAGAGAGAAAGGAAAAACACATGAATAATTGAACCCAAATCAGTTTAGTGACCCTCCGTCCCTTCCTACTCTCAGTCTAATGAAGTCAGTGCCTGCAACTGGATTCTCTAAGAAACTTCTGGAGTGGAGAGAGGGAGAGACGTGACCCCAGGCATCTGAGGGAAACCAGTTTTTGTGATCCTAAAGGTTCACCTTTTGATCATCTCTACTACGTTTTTCTTGGACTAAAGAGGTTGTTGGACTCAGGATCATCATGATACCATGGTGGCCCAACTGCTAGGGCTGGCCTTTCTATTGCTACCTACCGGCCTCGTCACCTTTACGACTTATGGTAAGGGTTTTCCAATGCCTTCAGAATCTTATACACTTTTCTGAGTGGCAGTTAAAAATTATAACATGATTTGAATGGCTGATGAATATATTATGACAAATGAAGAGAACTGCCAATAGGGCTGGGCGTAATTTCTTTATTCATTGACTTTCAGTAGAATCTGCTCTTCAGTAGAATTCTGTTGTAAAAATTTAAGATTTGAAATATAGCATGACAGATGATACTGGGGGCTGATATGGATATTTTGTATTTAAAATTTGTACAGAGTTGGCCAACACATACACTGATACCAATATAGCTGGCTATATCAGCCTGGCCAAATTATTGGTCAGGCTCTGATTCTGAGCAAATTACACTTAAAAACTGAAGAAAAAAAAAGCTGTAGCATTATTTTGTCTTGCACGTGAAGAGTTGTTTCTGATGTAATGTGTAACAGTGGAACACAGTTCATTGCACTCAAAGTCAGTTTGATTATTCTACATGTGATTTTGCACACTTTTTTCACTTAGGATATATATAGATTGGAAAATATTTATTTAATATTGTGACATTTATTTCAACCATATCACCCAAGCCTAACTGCTGACCATTTGGTGTGTGAGAAGGTAAAAGAGAAAGAATAGCTAAGGACGTAAAAGACGGTTGATAAAGTGAATGTGTCTGGAAAAATTATTTGACTTATCCAGTTAGCTGTCTTGGAATCCTGATTAAATTATTAGAGTGTGTCTGAAACGTACAGTGTAATCAATCCTGTAATTGAATACTGGTCGGGCACATGACACCACCATCTCCTTTTCCTACACACACACACACACACACACACACACACACACACACACACACACACATTTGGGTGCATGTCTGTGTGTATCCTCTCCCTCCCCCAGCGGTGCAGATCAATCACAACGGGGAGGTGGTGTACCAGGACACCAGTGTGTATGGGGTGGTGGGCAAAGCGGTAATCCTGGAGTGCGGCACCACCTTACCTGACATGTACTTATGGAGCTTCACCAAGCCCGGCACTGAAGCTATAAAAGCTGTGGTGTATGATTTGGGGCGAGGACCAAGGATCCAGACGCTGGCCGAGACGCTTGGACGGCTGACGGTCATCTCAAAAAGTGCAGCTGTGAGCATCGAGAAACTGCCTCTGGCCGCACAGGGCCTGTTCACCTGCCAGGCCTTCTATGACATAGAGCTGGAGCCCAAAGTCTACTACTACTACGTGCACCTCACTGTGCGGGGTAAGACTTCATTTCTTCAGGCAGGGCTGTAGCTAGGATGGAGGCAAGGGAGGGGACTCAACTTTTGTCTTTCTTCCTAGCACCACCACTGTTTCCATCTTTGATATAAACAATCTGCATGTATCCAAGCACACATAAAATCAAGAGCTCAACTGATACTGGATATTTGTGGCCAACACCCATATCCAAATATATTGATATCTTGTTTCTACATAAACAAATAACTGATATTTTTGATGTGTATCCTTTAAATTTATTTGCTAAAGAACTGTGACCTCAATGTCTACCAAGCAGGACATTTTACAGGTGAACTCCAATATCTTGTGACTTACTCATCCCTGAAGAATCAATTTGTGACTCACGAGTTTTCAACCAAAAGTGTACACAGACAATTCATTTACACACATAATAAAAAAAAATGCTAAAAATACAAATATGACAGCGTTAGAAAGAGCTGAGATACACAATGATTAATAGCAGTGGACAATCCATAGCTGGCCAACAATATCCAAAACGGCAAAGCCACATACTACGTCTATACTCAAGATGAACTGACCATTTCTTGCACTGCAGCTATGCACAAGTCTAATGGCTTCTGGAATAAAACCATCTTCTTTGTATTTGTTTGACATAAGGGCGATCTAAGACAACATTCCCGAAGGCATTAGCTTAAAGTAGTCATAGAGGACATGTGAGGTCATTGATAATCTTATATGATTTTGCTCAATATTAAGCTCTACTAGGGTTCTTTGTGTTTTTCCAATATTTTAAGAGCTGAGGTTAACAGCACCTTGCAATCAGTTACTGTCCTTTTGACAGAATGGTGTAAGCCAGCAAATGAGTTAAAAAGTTTAAGTACTTTTGATAAAAGAGGATTAAAACATTGTCAGTATTCTATGATTCTATGATCTCCAGGGACGTTTAGTTACATAAGCAATACAGACACTGCTGAGCCTAACTGAGTGGTTGTCTGACATGTGTATGAGCGGCATAACATCTGCATATGGCTGGACAGATATCTTCACAATCGGGGTTGCTTTGTGACATTTGTTTATGTTGTGCAAGTTCAACCTTGGAGAAAACTGTATGAAAATGTTGCAGTCAGTCGAAAATTCGTGCATTTTGACTGATTGATGCTCCATGATAATGCCATCTTTGCAAAGAGTTGTGAAAGTTTTCATAGCAAAAGTTGGGTTCAAAGAGCTGCGCAAAAATAAATTATTCAATTGCAACTGAGTCCCTTTAAGACCCAATCTGTGCGACCCATTAAGTGGGCTGAACGTGTATCATTTCCAAAAAATGGACAGAGTAGAGACAGATCACTCTCTGGTGTAACACGGCTGTGACACGGCTAAATGGTTTCCTTAATGGAACTGTTCAGCATTTTGGGAAATAGACCCTATCACTTTCTTGCCAAGATTAAGATGAGACAAGCTTTCCAGTTAGTCTACACAAAACATTATCCCTGTGTAATCACCAATTTGTATTGTTGGCCATTTTGGATTTTACAACTACAACCCTCAGTCACAAAACCAGAGCAACATTAAATCCAAGTGTGAAATACCCTCGGCCCCTCTCTCAGCTTGGGACCCTGGGTTTTCCATACCTTTATGTGCTTTAGATGAAAAGGTAACATGATCTGTCTGGATACATGAATACGTACATATACTAAATAATTTTCTTCCTATGCATTAGAGACAGTAAACATACCTACATGTTGTGTGACTTCTTCTTGAATATAGTTCCAGTCAGTAAGCCTTACCTCCTGATGAGTGATGCATCTCCAGTGGAAGGATCTACAATGTGGATGCGCTGCAATCTTGAAAATGGGACCGGCCCAATCCAGTACATGTGGCAACATGAAACCCGGAGTGGCAACATTTCAACCTTGGCACAGGGCAACACCAGCGTGATCAATGTGACCGATGTCAACCGCAACCACACCGGCTGGTATCACTGTGTGGCCAGTAATGCTGTCAACAGCGAGAGCTCTAACCGGTTATGGCTGGACACCATCTGTGAGTATTTTTCGGGGTTTGGGGTAAAATGTGGGTTTAAAAATCCACTGTACATCCCCTGCTCCGCACCAAACAGCAGACAGACAGTTAGAGTCAAGCTGCTGAACATAGTGGAGCATTCAGCAGCTAAAGAGCCAGATATATCCCTCAGGAGTAGGTGGGGACTAGAAACAGAGCTAAAAGAGAGTGATATTGGTATCAAATACACCAGGTGGCTACAAATACAACTCCAAATGATGAATTGTTGCAGTGTAGAAATAATAATCTAATAAATTTTAGACCTGAACAAACTCACGTGAAGTTGCTCACCTGGGTACGTAACATGTCCATGTCCATCATAACTTAAGTGTGTTCGCATCCTTCCTCCTCAGTTGGCCCGGACATTCCTCAGATAGACGTGACTCCGTACAGTATGACAGAGCGGGGATATTCAGCCCTGGAGAGAGAGACTGTTTCTTTACTCTGTCAAGCCCAGTCCAACCCGGCTAGTCAGTACGTCTGGTTCTATAACAACTCCCAGGTCTACACCGGGCCGCAGTTCATCATCACCAAGATTCTCCGCATGCACACTGGTGACTACGCCTGCTTGGCGCAGAACACCTACCTCAACACCCGCTCAAAAAAAACCATCAGCCTGACTGTCTACTGTGAGTGTGATCTCTGACCTCTGACCTTGGACCATGCAATCAGTCCTTCTACTCCTCTGCTGACCTTTCTAATCAGTCCTAAACTTTGTTCTTCTGTCTTGGTACTGAAAATGGCAAGGAGTGTAAAAGAGTGACATGTGATTAAATCATTCAGATTCGAAATTTATGGTACAAGAATAAGAGAACAGAAATCCATACTCTTAATCACCTTTGGTTTTTCATCTATATTAACACTGAATCTCCCTGTTCATTTTGTTTTCAATTACATCTCTCTTGTTTTCAGCGTTCCTCAGAAACTTCCTTCACTTCCTCTTCACTTTTTCTATTTCAAACATTCCCTTTCCATTCAGTACATCAGTTCTAATATTCCAAGCTTTGTATACTGAGTAAGACTTCAAAACACACCCAGAAAGCTTGCAAATGAACATGCATTCATACAACTACATACCAACACACAGCAGAGTCTGGGAGTGCTGCAGACCTATTCTCCTGTTCGGGCCGGCTGAGAAGTTGATGGGACTCTCTGGCAGGTACCTCGCTGTGATGTCACAGCCATGGCAAGCGTTGGTTGACTAGATGCTTGTCATTTCACTCTCCTGTCACAGTTTCTGCTGTTCTGCCAGTTCAGTTACTCAGATCTTGTATCTGATATAAAACAATACATCACCCAAGAGAAATACATATACACACATATACACCCATACATACATATATATACACACACATATACATACATATAAATATATATACACATATACATTTATATAAATATATACACAGACACATATATACATAGATATACACATATATAGATATAGATATAGATATATTGATAAATATATACATATATACATAAGCTTTCACATTAGAAAAGACAGGTTCTGTAGTACTAACTTGACATTTGCCCGTGTTACCCAGCTTTTTCATGAAAAATGGTTGCAAGTGAAAAGAAATCTAATGAAAGGCATATTATTCTTCTATAATGCTGGTAAGATGATTCATAACAAACATCCTAAATACTGTAGCCCCGCAGGCACTTTCTTTGGCCCCGATGACCTCATGTAACCACCACTTTTTAGATCAATGCCTCATTATGTTGTATCTTATCCCCACAGACCCACCTGATGGCTCCCCGTCCTGTTCTGTGCAGCCAGCTCTGAACCACAGCTCTCTGAGATTGCTCTGCTCCTGGCCTGGTGGATTCCCCTCTGCCTCCCTCCAATGGACCGGAGTCCTGAAACAATTTGGACAAGACGAGGCTGACACATGGCAGCAAACAAATCCACTTACCAACACTGCCCTCTTGCTGCCGTCTGAAGGCCTGACTTCCAATAACAGCTTATTTACATGCATGGGCTCCCACCCGGCGATCAAACAGTCAAAAGAGTGCAGCACACGCACATGTAAGAAACCGTAGAGGAAAAGAAACAGGGTTGGTTTTGTCTGCTCGCTGTTCTTTTAACCTTTCACATGTCCCTTCAACCTCTTCTTCTCAACCAGATGTTCCCCCTGCAGAGCCAGTGTGTTTTGCCTATGTCACTAACAACAAGCAGTATCTGGTGCTGTCCTGCTCCTGGGATGGAGGGGCCCCAAAAGCCTTGGTGTGGTGGGAAGGCCCGGGTGGCCAGGGTAAAGGCGGGGAAGAAAACTCCAACATCCTGATCCTTCGCTATGGTACCGCCCACAGCGGGAAGCCCTACACCTGCCATGCTAAACATCCACTTCTTGTCCAAGCCAAGACCTGCAGGCTCACACTGGGTCAGTGCACATCATCAGAAACACCTTACAAAAAACAGCAGATACGTTTTGTTAATGAATTCATTTATGCATTCACTTGTCACCTGTAGAAGTTCCCGTGTTGCTAACGCAGCGCAGAGTTGTGTCTGTATATGAGGGGAGTGATGTCCAGCTCACCTGCAACCTGAGAGCCAACTATCTTCCTGTCAGTGAAATCACCTGGTTCAATAATCAGGGTTTGGACGTCCAAGACACCTCGAAGTACACGCTGCTGAGAACATCTGCATGGGCCAATCTGACTGTGAGAGACACGGATGAGACTCAAGACAGTGGCGAGTACAAGTGCACCTCTTTCAACGCAGTGGGAGGAACTGAAATCAATGTAACTTTAGTGGTCAAGAGTAAGAAATATATATATATATATTTTTAGCTATATCTGTTGTCGTCCTGCCAGAGCTTTTCAAGCAATAGTTCGACATTTTTGAAAACATGCTTAACTGCTTTCTTGCAGGGAGTTGGATTTGAAGATTGATACCACTCTAATGTTTGTACGATAAATATGAAGCTGCAGGCAGCAGCTGATTATCTTTGCTAAACATACAGACTAGAAACCAGGGACAACAGGTAGACTGGCACTGTTGGAAAGGGTACAGGTTTTATCAAGCCAGCGTCCTAGATATATTATCTGTAGTTGGCATACAAAACCTTAATGTAAAAATGGCAAGTTGTGGTTTATGGGGATAAACATATCGGACTATTTATTGGCCAGTAGCAGTGACTTCATCAAGTCTTGCCAGGCAACCAGCAGAGTCACTGCGTCCAACTAAGAAATAGTTTGACACATAACCACCAATAAAAACAAAAATTGCCCTTTTTACACTTGGGTTTTGAACGGATCAAACAAACAAGGTATAACATGCTAATCACTCAGCTTTAAAGGTACTGGTAGAGAGATTGTGTTACCTTTGGAAAGAGCTAGGGTAACTGTTACTCCCTGCTGCCAGTCTTTATGAAAAACTAAGGTAACCAGCTGCTAGCTTCAGCTTCATATGTACTGCACAGGCATAAACGTGGTATCAGTCTTTTCAGCTAAATCTCATAAAGAAAGTGGAAAACATATTTCCCACAAAAGATTAAGAGTCTACAACTATGCTAGCGTTGTGAGGCTGTACTTAGGCACACCAGTGCTTTGAGCTAAATGCCAATATCAGCATGCTAACCCACTGACAATGACAATGCTTACCACCTTCACGATGTTAATTTAGCGTGTTAAAATGCTAAAAATGTTAATTAGCACAAAAAACAAAGTACCGCTGAGGCTGATGGGAATTATCTGGCAATAAACAAAGTACTGGAGGGTGGTGCTAGACTAAAAGTGAGGGGATCACCAAACTAATTACAATTCATCCTGAGGGAAACATCGTATACAAAATTTTGTGGCAATCCATCCGATAGTCATTTAGATATTTCAGTCTGGACCAAAGTCCACTTTAAACAAACAGAAGTCATACAGAAGTGTATTTTTCCGTTCGGTTGTGTTTTTTGCTCTTTATCAGGGCACCCCATGCCACCCAATGCGACCCTGATCAAAGTGATGTACAACAGCCGACAGCGTAACGAGGTGGAACTGGAGTGGCAGGTACACAGTGAGGACCAAGGAGGTTGGACAGGTTTCATCCTGGAGCACAGATATGTGTCAGAGCGACCAGGAAGGAGAGGCAGCAGCAATGATTCAAAGGAGGGGAGAGAGGAGAGGATTGGTCCACCAGTCTGGTACCGTAACATCATCCAGGACCCAGAAGTCAGGAGTCATACAGTTGGGAGACTGACACCGACCGTTACCTACCAGTTCCGCATCACACCCATCAACCACCGCACCATTGGACACCCTTCTGCATCTAAGACTCCAGGTATAGTACGTAAACAGAGTGAGGAAACTCTGGTCAGATTTTTGGCAGACAACTTAGCAAAGACAGGGGCTTGAGTTAAGGATGTCTTAACATACAGTGCATGATAAAAATGGGCAAAGGCAGGCGAAACAAGTAGTAATGTGAAATTTTAAAATGTGGCCGGTGAGTTAGGTGATTATTCAAACATTGTTGTTGCTTGTGTCTTGCTCTGATTGCTGTTACAGTGACTTTAATGACAGTCTAACATTTTTGTTTTTCTTTTTGTGTTATCCACTCAGGTGAAAGACTCAGACACAAATCAAAAACACAGACAATATCACACACCTCACCGCTTCACACCTTCCAGTCAATTCCTCTTTACCTCCTTCCTTTCCTTAAACTGACCCTGTGTGCTTCTTCTTGCAAATCCTTTGTGTTAATTGTAACATGTATAGCAGGATCTAATCAAACCAAGCCATGTGATTGTTTAGGGTGTAGAAAGGCTTGTAGGTCAGGTGTCAGTGTAGGATAAGAAAGTGGTTTTCAGCCCTGTTTTGTCAATTTATTAGTAAACAGGGCTTTATTTTAAAGTAAGCCTATGTAACTTTTGCTGAAAAGCAGTCAGTGTAGCCAAAAGTGAAAATGATGGGGTAATGTAAATGCTACAACACAGTGTAGTAGAACCAAAAGAACATTAAAGCTACAAGTTGGTGACCTGACTTGGTAATGTCAGTTAAACAGCAATGTCTGCCTAAAATTTGCTAACATTAGCCATCATAAGCTACTGGTCATACCAGACCAAGTAAGGCTGTAGCATCAAAACCACAAAGTGTATAAAACCACACAAGGGTGGGTTTTATTGCTTACAAATTTAACTTTTATGTTTAAGAGGAAGATTGTGTTTTCCATATCTTAAAGTTACATAGTCATGCTTTAACCTTATGACTTTTGTCAGCCAGACTTATTGAGAAACACCCTTTTTCAAAAATTCCTGTATTCTGGCTATCACAGTTAATGTAACATTGCGTGTTTTGTCAAAGGTGTACTCTTTTGCAATGTGTAACTGTGATGTGTTGCAGCGGAACCACGCTACAACATGTACCCTGCTGTGATTGGAGCAGCTATAGGTGGGATGCTCTTTGCAGCCATCATCACGGTGCTGCTGCTCGTGTACATAATCCGTAACCGCAACAACAATCCTCGTGAGTCCTGCAGACAAACACCAGCATCCTAATGGCCTTTGTAATGAAGCATTTGCCCCGCTGCGTGGCATTAATATTCTGTTTTGTTTTTTTTCCCAACAGGACTACATGACATGCTGTTTGGCTTGTGAGTATCTGTTTATCTGTCTATATACTGTATATAACACCAACAATGAAAAATTTGCATTTGTTTGTAATGATGTTGACAGCTAATTACTTGTATCGACATGCCATTGAAAGTGGTCCATTGTTTTGATGTGTCCAGGCAGCACAGCCAGTCGAGGGAAAACATCAACTTCCCAGAGGATGAAGTGGTAGGCAGGCCAGAGGGAGGAACAGAGGACAATGGTAGATTTACCAGCCCAGGCAAGATGAACCCACATCAAACACACATTCATATAAATGTCAGAGTTCACATACTCATTTGGACACAAATATTTAGTACTTTTTGATTTTCCTTCTTTGTTATAATAAAAAACTATTAACATTACATTTAAAATTCCCTTGTCATAATTTTTGACTACAAAATGGATGAGTAGATGTGATTTCAGTTGGTATTTTAAGAACTCAAAGCTAAAATATTTTGCCTCTTCATTTGAAAATGAATGTAACTGTTGAGGAAATCCTCCACTATTAGGCTACTTGAGGGGAGATGTGTACCAACCACCACAGACACAATTCTTCCTTTCCTCCACTTTATTCCGAAAACGTATGCAAACGAATGCCCCACCACTCAGGGATGAAGACCCCCGATCAGCAGTTACACCAACATTTTATACACTTACCCCCGCATGTCCCGAGATGCGTCCTAAACACCTTATTTGGTGATTTTATCACCAAATTTTATTTTGTGTTAGTGGGGAGGTTCATGTCTCTTCAGATTTCTGTCTCCTTATCTGGCCTGGTTTACTAGCAACAGCGGTGGGGCCCCATTGGGCACCATTGGACACCATTTCACCACTGAAACAGGCTGCAGCTCAGGTCAGCAGTAAAGGAGCGGTCACAGGTTGCAGCTTAGGGCAGTGGTCAGAGAAGCATCGCCTTTCGTCTTCCACACAACTACAACTGCTGTATTTAAAGGTTACTCAAGTACATTTCTCCCTTGTGACACTTGTCTGCCCAGCAACACATTTAATATTTAACAACATTAATTCTTATACCGAATATCTAATAATTTCCTTAACACTTCCCCCCTCTGATAAATTTTGTTAATCATCTTCCAATAGCATCTGCTGTTTTTTTGCCATCACATTCAGAGTAAGCCCGGCAGTCTACTTCATATTTACACTTTTGCCTCTTTGTCTTGTTCTCCTGCATAAGGAGGTTTCCAGTCTTCTCTTACACCGAGGTTGATTTTTTTTTTTCACTGTAGAGAATCCTCCTGCTCTCCGTCCGTGTATCATCACTTTAGCACAGGCGAGGGCACAGCTGCAAAACGCAGGGGGAGGACAACTACCAAAATAACCTGCGCTACAAGTGGGCCCCAAAGTCTTAAGTTTTCTATCAGCCATTTGTTAAAACTATAACCAGCGCACTCTGATTGACCAAATGCATCGCTAATCTTCTCTAACTCTGCTATCACACTTTTGATATGATCTGAGTTGTCTGGGATCAGGGTCATGCAGGTGCCCAGATTAAACCCTAATCTTTCTCCTGGTCCTGCCATTTTATTCCACTACAAATGTAAATGTAGAGACATCACCAGTTTAAGCCGCTTTTCTGAGTTGAGCTACTACTCTATGTGGGAGAGTGCTCCACAGATGAAGCCCACGATAACAAACTACATATATGCAGAAAAACATATATATATATATATTGATCATGCAGGAAGTTCTATTACATCATATTTTATTTTTAAAACATGATTTGGGGCATCTGACATTAGTTTGCTGATTGGTCAATGGCAAAAATGACAAGTGTTGTAGGACATTTTAAACATTACAGTGTGATGCTGAAGCAGTCTACATTTTCCTCATATGACAAAGGCCTGCTACATTGACAACATTGCCTGTTGTAGTGTGTGTCTGCAATGCCTTCTAGAGATGACTGTACTGTAAAAAGCGCAATATAAATAAAGAGAATTCATTAATTCCTTCATTCATTAAGCCCATAAACGTCTGTGTGGCGTAGGCCTATATGGGAATGCAGCGCTTTCATGGGACTTTTTAACCCTTCCGATCACCAAGTTGCCCGTCTGATGAGGATGCTCCCTGTCTGTACAGTGAATGCAAATCTTAATGTGTTTTGTCATAAGTTATTTTGCTAATGTGGCAAACATTCAAGACGACTCTCTGCTCTCTGCTCGCGTTGTTTTGAAGCAGAGGCTAGCGGTGGTAAAATGAACATATGGGGAGAAAATGAACATATATTCATATGGGGAGTCATTCAGAGACAGTGTCTTTATTTCTCTAGGGATTGGTCGGTGTTGAAAGATCAGTTCACTCAGCTGGGCAACAAAAACTCCTATCCCCGAACTTTATCTGGATGCGGGATTCCACTCATGACCTTTTCCAGGTCTGACTTAGTCCATGATCTAAACACATGGATTGTCACCGGGGCGTTCCCAACCCCTCCTGGGTTCGCCTCTTCAACCATGGGCATCATGATGCAGGAGTCTTGGGGAGACCAGTCAGGCCAGTCACTTGGCCCATGTTGGTATCGGGTGGATTTCAGGGGGTCCTGGCTTTGGTCTCTCGTCGGGCGTCTGTGCTCCAGTGGATTTGCAGATCTGACATCACATCCTCTTTTCAGGGCTGAGAGCCAGAAAAATTTCATTGCACGAAAACGAGATAGTGAGGGAGATGCCCGCCAAACAGTCTGTATACGCCCACACTCCTGAGAGGAACTCTAATCAGGCCATATAAGTAACAACTGAGCGAGTGTGCGTCTGTTGTGGAGGGCCTTTAATATAGAAAATTATGTTGATCTGTTAATTTAAAAAAAAAAGTTAATTCCAAAGTGTTCAGTGTTTTAAATCTTGTGGAAACTGCTGACAGCAAGCACAATCGCTTTCCTGTCAGCTCATCAGATCCTCTGCGAAGTCTGAATTTCAACCACCAGCAGACCTAAAAATTTTAATTGCTCGTCTACCTGATGCTGAACCTCGATGCTGATTCTTTTCCAGGTCCAACCATGGTCTTACCCCGGGCAGCTTCACCCCTGAGTGCCACCCCCACCCCCACCACCAGCCACGCGCCTCCCCCTGGAGACGATGACGAGCCTGTCAGCGTTACCATCACCGTCAAGGCTACAGGCTCCTAGTCATTCATCACAGACTCCTGCAGTTGAAACCTAACCTTAGTAACATTAGTATTTTTTTAGACAGTTTGCACAACCGTTATCGCACGTGTGGCCTGTGACTTAGACCTCATCTCAACTACAGTAACAGTTACAAGGTGCCCTCATACCATCATTCAAAGCATGGACATCGGGACTCAATAAATTTCTACATTAAATGATATGTATGTATAAGGCTCAGCCAAAGTTTTTCTTTCTTTCTTTCTTTCTTTTTTTTAAAAACAAGGAAAACTTTTTAACAAGGAAGGCTTTCATATTTCGCATGGTTACTGGCCCATCATATATCTAACCCTAAATTTATTCCTTTATTCGTCAGTGATCATCCTCATTGTGTGCATTTATCATTTATCACAGAACCTTTAGTGTGCAATGTCGGTCTTTTAATAATTAGTTTGAGAATTATCATGGACTGCATCATGTCAAACATAATCATAACAAATCAGGCCTTTTAAAGGCAGAGCAGCATGGACACACAGTTTTATCCCTGTGTGCACCAGTGTAAAGGTTCTGACCTTGTTCACATTTTAACACTAAACTAAACCTTAAACAAGTGAGAAGCGGCTGAAAATGAAAGCTTTCAAAGATGTCCTCCCTCCTGACATCTAATGCTTAACGTCTTCTCACATGATAGAAGTAAATGAAAACAAAATCCAAAACACACATCAAGAGAACATCAGAACACATTTAAAATATCAATAGAACAGCTCAATATGTACAGGTTTTCTCTCCACTTTCCATGGTAGTTTTTTTGTGGACACCAGAAACTGTGAGGCTGAAGCTGCTCATGTGATGGGGAGTAAAATCTTCTGAGTGCTGATGATGTCGCCAAGCTTCTGTTTTATCTTCACAAAGAGACGTTTAAACTCCAGACCGTCACCCTGGAAAAAACACACAGACACACTTCAACATCCCCTCCGACAAAACTGTACATTTAGCTCATTGTATGAGCCAAATGTACTCTCAGAGTGACTCTTTAGGTGATGCCTTTCAGTTCTGGCATGTTTTGTCTTCAAACTAAAACTTTTTACATATGAACCAAGGGGTGTAAACGTGAAGCCATATGGACTGAGAGGTAAATCAATTATTGGACAGTTTTGACGACTGTCATCCTTTATCTTGGTTTCCATTTTATCTTCTCTCAATCCTGAGCCAATTCTCAAATAGTCCTCTTGTAAAGTTATTTCCTCTTGAATTATGTCACCTGATTCAGTTGAGTTTTATATATAATATATCAATTTTTTTTTTTTTTTGGAGGAGTCTAAAAAGTCTTACTGGATATTAGCTAAAAGAAAACACTGGTACATCCCTGCTGTGCAGTTGTTTTCTTGGTGCTAGGTAACGTTTCACAAAAATCCTGTTCCATTATTTTCTTTTTTGTGGTAGTAGCACACTTCACAGACAGCGACTGTCTTAGGTGTTAGTGGTAATTACACTATTGTCGCAGCTGTGGTAAGGGATTATTCATGTTCGAAAAACTACACACTTTGAAATGCTAAAAACCCACCTTAGACAGTCTGAAATCCAGCAGCACTCTCTGATTCATCTCTAGCAAATGAACTTTGAAGATGAGTTTGTTATTGCGCTTGTCCAGTGTGCTCACCGTCACCTAAAGGGGAGGGAGAGGTTCATTAAGCTAAAGTGTATTATGGTCCATAGCAGCTGCGCGAGGCTTGTGTGTTTATCTTGGTGACAGCTGAAACAGCTGTGTGGCTCTGGAGGTGTTCCCTTTACTCAAAAGTGTAAAAGAATGTATTGAACCTCTGTAAATATTTGAATCCTGTATTCTTGAGTACAGATGTACCTGTTTGGCACAGGTGAGTTTGAAGCCAAGTGCCAGGTCGTCGCAGGCGTCTTTCAGGGCAGATAACGAGGCATCAGCAGTCACAACGGTGAAGAAACGAGTCATTCTCCGCACTAATCTCTGCCACTGCGACTACGCAGACAAGAATGAGAAGAACTGGTTAAGACATGAAATCACTGACAGCATTATTTTTCCTTAATGCAACATTTTAAAAGTGGGAATTCATAAAACATCAATTTGCTTTGTATAGATTTTGATACTTTTAGATGGAGAGCAGAAGAAAGCAATTTGATAAGAGGACAAAAACAAAAAACGATCACTCCCAGAGCCTGTGTTGTTGGACATTCACACAGATTGTCACATGTATCATAAAACAGAGTATGTGAATTACCTGACTGGCTCCCGGTGTTGCCAGTAGTTGACTACCCAGCAACATGTGCTCCGGCTTGGTCGGCTGGGAGAAGCTGACCTGACCGTCGGTCTGACTGATTAACAACATGGCTTCCCAGCCACCTGCTGCAAAATCAGGCTGAGAGCTGGAAAACTGCATCCTGTCATCACTACGGAGGGAAGAATGTGGCGTTAAGATTACAGGCAGGAAAAGAAATTCAACTTTTGAGTTAAAATAAGAAAGACACGAAGCTCGGACCTGTTGGCCCGGGATTTGAGTCCCACATCTGATCGAAGAAGTTTGTGTCCTCCTGAGCCCAGAGGACCTGGTGGTTGCTTTACACCTGCAGAGAACCAAAGACAGACATCAGTCCAGCAAACATTGAACTTAAAGTTTAATTCCTGGTGTTATACTAATACTGAGACTTGCCTTGAATAAACCAGCGGTCTTTCTGTATGTCTGTGATAGTGATGCGTGCATCTGGACTGGCCTGCAGTAATTTGGACAACAAGCCTGAAGAGAGAGGTTGCATGTGAATTAAATAAAGCTCCAAGACAATTTAGAAAATGTAGTATTTAAACTTATATCATTTGAAACTTACTAAGAGGCATTGGTTGTATTTTCTTCCAAGGAGGTAGATATTTTTTTTTTAAACCAATCTGAATACTCTTGACAGCTATCAGTGGGCTGGTCCCATGGTAACTCTGACAAAAGAGGCAACACAAAGACAGTGACAAAAAGTTTCCACACATCTACTGCAGAGAGACAATGCTGCTTCATGGCCTGAAGGTGCAAAGAGATGGACAAGACGCATCAGCATGTTCCTCCCGCCTTTAGTGTGTCCCCATGGATATACAGACAACTGTCACTGGATTACTTTGATTCTGAAGAAATTTGAAAAATGTGTTGATTGTCAGGCAAGTTCTGGATTCACGAGGAGCGTCTTTTTTTTTTTTGAGAGAGAAATCAGTGTAAGTCGCACAGAATATAAAGATATGTGTATTATGTCCATGTATTCAGATTTGACTGAGATATGACTCCAACTGGGAATACGGATTTTGACGCAAATTCTGAGCTGAATGTCTCAGTCTCAGCAGCTCCAACTGCTGACGCATTGTTAAGTGGGTCAAAACTACAATAACAATTTTAACACTTATATGAAAATAAAAGCATGCATTGGTGAACAACATTTTGCGTAGTTAAATACACATACAGTAAATAATATAGTACCCTACAACATGACCACAAACGGCAGCTTTAAAAATGACTAGAGTTGAATCAACACTTCTCTAACATCCTTGGCAAAAAAAAATCTATAACCTTCACAATAACAAGGCTATTGTATTGTATTGTATTGGACTACAGAAGTGCATATGATATCGTGTGTACCCCAGTAAACACGGACTTTGTGATCTTACCTCCAGCCAGCATGGCAGTGAGGACTATTCCACAAGCCCAGATATCTGCCGGCTGAGCTCTGTACTCCGTTTGGCTGAGAAGCTCCGGAGCCACATAGGGAAGCGTCCCGCAGAGTCGACTCAGAAGACGTTCTCGTCCTTTGAAACGGAACATGGTGGCCAGGCCAAAATCCGTCAGCTTCAGGTTGTCTAAAAGGTAAAACAGCAGCAGACGATGGTTATAATAAATACAAGCCAGAGTTATTCCCTCAACACGCTGATACACATTGTATTCCCTCACCTTTGTCATCCAGCAAAATGTTCTCCGGCTTTATGTCTCTGTGAGTGATGCCAACGCTGTGGAGGTACTCCTGCAAAAGTGCAACTGAAAATTGAATAACAGCAGACACAGGTGAAGGAGATCACATTGACACACAGATTTGTTTGACCTCACCACAGCTCCTATAAGCTGCTGGAAAAATCTATGGGCATCTTTCTCATCCATCCCAACATCAGGCTCTAAAATGAAAGTAAGAGAACATTTTAATGAACGTAATGAATGACCAACATCCAAGCAGCATTTCTAGCGAAGCAGCAAGAGACTGGTGTTCAGGCTGATATTGGCCTTTTATTAAATATAGCCTATTAACTATCCAATGCCACTATGTCATACTTACAAAAGGGTTAATCTACATTCCTAATGTGAAAAGCAAAACATAAGGGGGAGAGAAAAAATAAAAAATAAAAAAATCAAAGGATGTATTTCCACCCATCTGTCAAGTAAATTTTATATTAAATTTATGTAAAAAATAAATAAACTCAAGAATTAGCCATGAGTCTGGTAAATCACAGTGATCAACAGGTAGTTTTGAGGAGTTTTTGGATGATCAGAAACTAAATACTTGTAATTCTTAACAGTGCAGTTGTAATGCTTAAAGAAAAGATGAGTGAATGATGAAGTTGTATTTTGGTGACTTCAGTCTAACGCAACCATCAGACTTTCGGCCACAGCCTCTGAGAGAGCAGTCCTGCGTTTGCCAGCTGCAGTCGTCCGCCTCACCGATTCGGTCAAACAGCTCTCCTCCCGTGCAGTACTCCAGGAAGAGGTACACAGTCGGCCCTTCCTTCCGATGGCCAAAAAAACGTACAATGTTGGCGTGGTTGAGCATCTACCAAACAGCAGAAAAGCACACATCATTATTCGCATAGACCAGTGCTCTCGAACAGCGTTTCTGGTTGAAATTTCTGGTCAATTCATTTTCAAAGCTTTTGGCCACTTAGACAACATGGTACCTGGTTAGCACTTCCAATACTTTCGCACTTGCTGACCAACTGCCTGACCTACCTTATGGACGCAGACCTCCTTCTTGACATTTTCAGCACACTCTTTGGCCTGGGAAGTATCGATCACCTTCACTGCAACCGCCTCCTCCGTCTGCCTGTTCACCAGTAGCCTCACTCTGATCGCAGGGGACAAGGCAAAAATGGGAAGAAGGCGAATAAAGGCTGTGATGTGAGACAAGCTAGCGATTTTCTTTCTGAGACAACAATCAATAGTTGAAAGGGCAATGTCGTCTCTTATCGCCTGGACATGCACTGCTATGGAAAAAGACGAGGTAAATAAATGTTATGTAAATGATAATGATAAAAAAAGGATTCATACTCTCCGTAGGCTCCCTCTCCCAGTGTCTGAACAAGGTCCCAGTCCTGCACAAATGGCACCGCCATGCTAAAACACACAGACACACACGCAGTGAGGCATTTCCCAGGCTACGTTTTACTCTTATTTCACTCCATGCTGATACCGCCACTCCTACGCAGCGTCTGCTCATTGTATATTTAGCATGTTATCTGTCAAACTGTTGCTCTGCGGTGAAACGACGCTGTTAAATGCCAGAAGCTCACACGATGCGCTCAAACAGAACCAGTCGACTGGTGGTTCAATAACTATCTTACCTGCACAGTCTTCCTCAGCCAGCAGCTCTTTCCAAACTGACTCGCGAAGATCAGACAAAATTGTTCATGTGTTTGAGGCAGCGACTGCCATGAATTTGGCACAAATTTGGCGCGTTGTTGTTTTCACTGGTGACCATTTCCGGCATGCTCGTCATTTCCTCCTCCTCCTCTTCTTCTTCTTCTTCTTCTTCTTCTTCTTCTTCTTCTTCTTCTGCTCTGAGGCTTGACGGCAGCTGCCATCCTTAGCGTAGCTTTACTGCCATCTTCTGGAGTTTCTCCACTCCTACAGTGTCCAGTTGGTCATTTTATCCGTCAGTCCAGGGCCAGCTATTGTCAAACGTCTAATAATCAATATTCTAAAGAATCAGTTTAAAAGGTCTTTTCCCTTAGATCACCCCACATTTTACTTATGATTTCTCTTAGTTTAAGTTCATTTTATCTGTGTGAAATCTTTAAATATCAAGGAATAATTAGCATGGGGGATTAACAAATATCTTATATATTTATAATAAATATATAAATAAGGATGAAGTAATAGGAAATTGAAAAAGAAACAAAATTCAGCTGAAAGACATTCTGCTGGTAGTAGATGAGGTCTGTTAGAGAAGTCATATAATAAAGAGAACTTCGTACCAAACTCTTCTCTTCTTCTTCTTCTTCTTCTTCTTCTTCTTCTTCTTCTTCTTCTTCTTCTTCTTCTTCTTCTTCTTATTATTATTATTATTATTATCAGACAGAACACAGAGGTTTGCTTGGCTCTGTTACTGCAGTCATTTATGATCAACTTTTCACTAATTTAAGAGATCTCTGGAGCTCTCTCAAATTTAAGAGCATTTTTAAATCAAAAGAAGTTTGATAAATAGATTGGGAGTAGGCGTGAAAGTGAAGAATGTAAGTGTATCTTTCGCTTAAATCCAAATTTTTACTTTTAGCAGTCCAATAAATATGGGCCCTGCTCTCCTCAGGAAGCTAACCAATATTCTTCTAGCTTTGTCCACTTCCACCAGACTCCAGGATGCTCTTTAATCCTGCTCCTGTTGATCCAAGTCTTTCCATTTTTCTTCCATCATGTCCTTTTCTCTCAGATATAGTATATTTCTTACCAGTGGTGGAAGAACTACTCAGATCCTTTGATTAAGTAAAAGTAGCAACATCACAGTGTGGAAACACTCTGTTACAATTAAAAGTCCTGCATTCAAAATTCTACTGGAGTAAAGGAGTATTACCAGCAAAATGTACTCAGAGTAACAAAAGAAAAAGTACCAACTTTTCAAATGGCCCATTTCAGAGTGTTGAATTCTAGAGCCCCCAAAACCCCAAAGGTTTTTTTTAATTCTTATGCACATAAGATATTTATTTAGTGCTCACAAATTACTATCTTGTAAAACAAGATCAAAAATATAATTTTAAACAGCTTCAGGAACTCTCTTCTTGCAGGTCTGACAGGCCAGAGAAATGGAAACACCTGTGTGTCATACGTCATGTGGTTTATATGTAAAAGTAAAGTAAGTAGTAACTATAGATCTCAGATAAATGTAGTGGAGCAAAAAGTACAATATTTCCCTCTGAAGGTATAAAGAGGCATAAATTTGAAATACTCAAGAAAAGTAAAAGTACCTAAAAATTGTACTTAAGTACAGTACTTGAGTAAATGTATTTCGTTACTTTCCACCACTGTTTCTTGCAACTAACAAGCACGTATTTTATCATTTATGGCATCTGACAATGTTCCCACAGACCGGTTGGATGCTCTTCTGTTATATGAGGTGTGCTGTTCAGATTACTTTGTCCTTAATCAAGTTATTATTACCTCCGGTTTTTTATTTACTCCTGTGTTTCTCACACCACTCACTTGATTTTTTAATTGCATGTATAAGTCTTCCCCTTCTCTGCTGATCCCAGCGCTGGTGCCACTTTTTATTGATTTTCTTCCAGATGTTGCCCTTTCCTTCTCTTTTTGAGGTTTAATACAAATGTCTGTGTTTTCTTTTTTGAACAGCTTGTTTAACCAGTTAGTCCACTCTATAATTACCCAGAAAACCCATTTGAGCAGCAATCTAAGTGAATGTGACCTTAGTGCCCTTTTGTATTATTCTTAAATGTACTGTCATTATTTCAGATAGTACGTTCCTGGTGGTTACTGGATTCTTCTTCTTCCTCTAAAAATGTAAGGTCATCGTATACACAGCAATACATGATTCAATTATAACTCAAAGTGCACACAATATCACAATACTAATATAAATATAAAAGGGCTACATCCAAACCTTTATTTGCACATCTGCACAAAGCTCTAAATTTGTTATGTTAACAACAGAAAAATGTTACAAATAATAAATCTGCGTCTAGGTCTGAAAAAAGGGCTATAGTAGCTAATGGAGCTGCAACCCAGTTGTCAAATGTTTTTCATTCAAATGTGTGAAAGTGTGAAAGCAGGTAAATGCAAGTTTTCAAAATGAAAAAAAGGTTTCAGACTATTTCAGGCTATTTAATCACTGCTGACAATAATAGAGTTCAGCCATGGAGGGGTTAGTGAAGGGGCCTACGGGCACAGGCCCAGAGAAACATAGAAGATTGAGAGTCTGAGTCAGTGGAGGCACACCTGCCTCCAATCAGCACCTGAATCACAGTCATTGGCTCACAGCAATTGTGAACCCCCCCCCCTCACACACACACACACACACACACACACACACACACACACACACACACACACAAACACACACACATGTTAAGGTGATAATTACTGGTCTACCCTGTTACAGACTTTACATTTCTTGTTGCAAAGTCAATCAAACGACTACAAAGAGATACAAAACAACCACAAAGAGATGCAAAATGTCCACAAAAAGATACACCAACTGAAAGACAAAAAACAACAGAGATAACATATTCCTTCAAAAAGACGGAAAACAACCATAATAAGAGACTGAAAGTCACAGAACAGCTGCAAAGAGATACCAAGTGACTTCAAAGAGACACAAAATGACTGCAAACAAACACAAAAAAACACATTCCCAACGCTTTTACAGTGAGTCTTTCACACGTTTAATGGACCATAAGAAGCAGCAGCAAATAAGTCTGCTGAGTAAGTAATTGAACAAATGAATGGAAAGCGAGTCAATCAAATGTCAGGGAGAGCTACAGTTCAACCAGCCTACTAACTGGGAGCTCAATCAATAATTGAATCAACGTGTCAATAACTAATGCTCAACAGTGCCTCCAGATTTTGGGAAATGATGAGGCAAATGTTTGTACTTTGTCTTGGTTTCACAACTGCTTTGTTTTTTTTATGCCACATGTGACTGTGTGTACACATTGTGGGAAATCCTGGCACAAAAGGAGAAGCTATGGCCTACTTAAGGTCAGGACACAAAAAGGAGAGTCATATTTGGACTACAACAGTGAAAAATGAACAGGTAAACTGAACTGCCTTGACTTTTTTTAAAATGTTCCCAGTCTTTTGGGAAAAGGGTTGAGTATCGGGAGTAGGAACCTGAGATTTTTTTCCTTTCCTTTTTGTATGAGTTTTAATATTTAAATGTACTACCAGTTACTGTAATATAGTAAGTGATGAATAGAGTTAATGAAATGTGCCTTTCTTATTTCTATGTTAATCGAGTTGATTGAAACTGAATTATTTTAATCTCCCTGGTATTGAGGTCTAATGCAGTGGTAAAATTTGAGGGTGGTAAAATTGTAAAAATTGTTTGTAGGTTTTCTGTGACGTACACTATTGATCTCCTTTTATTTGTCACAAAGTTAATAAGTACCAGGATGGTCTAGGTTTGTCCAGTCCCTCTCTGTGAACAACGCTGTCCATTTTGAAATAAATGTACAGCTCCTGCCAAATCCTCTCATTTTTATATTTTTCCCCAGTTTATGGTTCAACATGGGATTTTTTGTCCACTGGAGCTGGTTAGCTGCTCTTCCATGTATCCTCTGCTTGGGTAAGCTCATTTTTACTTTAGATTAAAAAAATACATACATTTTTTAGGTTTTTTAGGTTTATTCTGAATTTCAAATGTGAAAAACATTCATGTATTTATATTTACTGTCAAAGTCAGGCTGATTTTTGTTACATAGACATAATAAACTTATAAACTAAATAATTTACAACAGAATTTTCCAAAAACAATTATGTCTAATTTGTCAGTAGCTAAAGGATTGAAACAACAACAACACAAATTGAATTTTGTAATTTAAATTGCTATTGAAAACATTTATTAACCGTAATTTCAATACTGACATTAAAATTCCAGTGGAAAAATACATTTCCAATCAGAATGTTTTCTTTCTAAAATCTGCATTTTTCACATGAAGGTGAGTTCAGTCCTTATGTTATACTGCTCAACTTGTGAAAACAATTCCTAAAATCCGAGTATGCTAAGTCTTGGCCTCCATGCCTCAAAACTGTCTTCTCTTTTCAGGAGCTGAAGTTCAGGTTGATTGCACAGAGGAAGGTATGCAAATTCAAGGAGGTCATTATACACTGACCAAGCAACTGCAGTCAGGGAGCTTGTTGGTCTACCACTGTCCTGAGGGCTACTATCCATTCCCTGTTTTGACCCGCCTCTGCGGTTCTAATGGCACCTGGAGACCAGCACCCAAAAAATTCAAACCTCAGAGATGCAGGCGTGAGTCATGTGGCGATGATGTTTCTCACTTTGCCTCAGGCCGCCTGTTCGACGTGATAACTCAGTTGCTTTTGTTTTCTTCTTGCAGTTGTTGAATGCCCAGACCCCAATGTGCTTGAGGACGGAAACGTCTTCCCTCCTCAGGAGAAGTACTTTGTGGACAATGAGACCACGTATGAGTGCTACTCTGGATATACAATGCGAGGCTCAAACAGACGGGTTTGCTTACCAAACGGGAAGTGGAGCGGCTCCACGCCTATCTGTAGCCGTGACTGTAAGTCCTGTACCGCACTCTACATTTTTTCTCTCTCTCCTTGGTCCTTCAGGTTTGTGATACGTCCTCATTCGTAACTACTGTATGTATGTGTTTTCTCTTGCCGTTTTTTTCTTACCACAGCAGGAGATAATTGTGCTGATCCTGGTATCCCAGCTGGCGCCTCAAGAACAGGGCATTTATTTGAAATTGATGACAAAGTGAAATACAGCTGCAACGGTGACCTGTTTTTGGTGGGGACGAGAGAAAGAGTGTGTCAGGAGAACGGCCAGTGGACCGGCAAAGAGCCAGCATGTTACTGTAAGACCCATACCTACATATGCTGCGGACATTCTGTGTCATTTGATCAAAGTTTTGTCATGTAAAGGTCTGCTGGGAGCCTAATGGAAACAGTGCTCAGTACCTGGAAAAGGGTGATATGCTGCAACATTCAGGAGCACTGAGGTTTCAACTAACAAAAACTCAGCGGTTACAAAAGGTCTTAAATGTCTCGTTTTGTCCGATGAAAAATCCCAAACCCAAAAATATTCAATATTAATTCATAATTTAAAAACCAAAAAAAGTAGGAAGTTGTCACATATAAAAACCTGGAACCATTTCTAATCGTTCCCAGTTTTGGTAAATTTGCTTGAAAAATGATTAAACATTTATCAAAACAGTTGACAGTTAATTTTCTTTCAAAATACTAATTGATTAATCCACTAATCATTGGAAGTCTAATCTGAATGATCAAACCAATTACTTTATGGGCTTCACATGCTGATAATGTGAAGCATGTTTTTTGTGATGAAACTTTTTTTTGTTTGTTTTTTTACTATTTTTACTACCCCTGAGTTTTATGTGTCACCCCCCCCCCCCTTCAGTTAGTACCAGCCAGTCCCATTCATTCCCCTGCTGTTAACTATAACACTGATGGCCTGGGGAGGGTGCAGACTTTCATATGCCTCCTCTGATACTCACTGAATGTCCTTCACTTTTCTTTGTACCTGTCAGCGAGTACAATCCGAGGAGTTTCAGTGTGAGGGCAACCAAGGGAGCCAAGCCTAGACACCTTGACATCATGATGTTTACTTTCACAGCCTCCAATGTCACGACAAGACATGTGCTGACCGTGACCCCACTGACCTGCTTTAAATCAGCAATGTTGTGATGTAGGCCAGCCTGCCGCAGTCTACAGACGCCATGAACCACACAGAGCAAGTGGAAAGGGGAGCCTTGCACTGAATAACTGAGAACTACAAGCCAGATAGTTAGCTTGCTAGATCATAGATAGCGCAACGCTCATTGTAGTTAAGTTGTAGTCAAGTATGCTCTGTCACAACTGCTTGTCAGGTAGTCAAATAACTAAAGAAACCCCATTTTTTTTATAAACAATATTGCGTCCCTCCTCTCTATGACCGCCAGCTTTTCACTTCGCCTTCAAGTTCAGGCTTTCGGAACAACTATAAACACTGTCTGCCCGTGGTTGTACTAAATAGCTTTGATCACAGCTTGGGACTTAGCTTGTATTTTGTATACAGTATTAATATTTCGACAAGTTCCGTTTTCGCACTGCTACTCTTGCCCTTTCAAAAATGCAGCCACCTGATTACTGGCGGGAAGCCAGTGAGGGATCATAACCTACCAACAATTACTGGTTGGGTGAGACCTGCACATGCATTCTGAGCAACCAGTAGGAGTTGCTATTCTGGTGACATGGACATGATCCCTCACCTGCTTCCTGTGAAAGCTGCCGGAAACTACTGAAAAGTGAACCCCAGTCTCCACAGTGATGGGCGAGTACTTTTCTGCTGTTTTTTGTCTGCAGAGTTTTTCCTATGGTGTTGCTTCACCTTGTCACAGTTACTGGAAACTTCTGTTGATTTGGCTTTTGCTTCTTGCAGACAAACACACCTATGACACTCCACTGGAGGTTTCAGAGGCATTTGGCAGTGCGATCAAAGACACTCTCACCATTTTAGAGCCCATCGGTAAGTTGCAGGAACTAATATTATTATCAGCATTAGGCCATATGATAATTTTTGTTATTACAGCATGTTTTGAGGCACGTGGCCTTCGTCTAAGAAATATGAATGTTTCTACCCTGTGACAATTAAGAAGACACTGTATTGTCTTCCGTTATGCTTTTTTCTCTCTGGAAAAAAATATTTATGAATATGGCATATAATGTCCATGGCAAGATAACAGTATTTGTTGTGGACTGTTCAGATGACACACAGGAGGGGAGAAAAATCCGGATTTCAAAAAATGGGACACTTAACATCTATATCGCTGTGGATATTTCTGAGAGCATAGAGGAGAAACACTTCACTGATGCAAAAGACGCTGTCGCAACACTTATTTCGAAGGTAAGAAACAAGCAACTTTTCTCTTGATAAAAAAAATTTTGTAAAAACACCGGAGACAGATTCTCACAAACCAAAGTAAGTTTTATCCATAATGATATCACTGTATGTACAGCATTTAAGCTGAACTGCATTACTTTTACAGTGCTTTTTAAATTGATATGGTGAAAGAATCTCTCTCTTAAAATATGCTGAATTTGCGGTCAACAGACAGCAACATGGTGGTGGGACCAGAGACCTAAATTAAAGTAGGGTGAAAGTACAGACTGCTGTTGATGGATTTTGGCAATACATTTGCTGAGTTGTTAAAACTTGTTGGAAATATAGGAGTTAGTGTGACTAGTCTGGACATTTAATCAATCACTTGATCTTATAAGGAATAAAATGAAATTGAAAGAGGTTATACTGGGCATGGCAGAGGAAGCCAGTAGCCTTATGGGTCAGAAATTTCATGTAGATATTCAGAAACAGTTCTGTTATTTGCGAAACACAAACAGATTTAGAAAAAGCAGCAGATTTTTATTTTGAAATAAAAACGTGTTCTTTTGTTTTATTTTGACAATTAGTATGCAATTTGCAAGTTCAATTGCAATAAACTTTGCTATTGTGAAAAGAGGCAGGATGAAATAAGATTTCATAATAATGAGTTTTACACATGAATTGGATTAATTCACAGTTTTATTGTTCTGTTATATATTTTGTCTTAATTTAATCATATGATTATTTATTTATATTTCTGTCTTATCTATTTATTGAATTTTGTACTCTTTGGGTCAGGCAACAGGCACAGTTCTTATACCTTTATTTTTATATTTTTAATGTTTTAGCGTATGAATACACATAATTTTTACTCCATGACAAGAGGCAGTCTACAGAGCCATCAGCTTTTTTTCCCATTAGAATTAAATTTCACTGTGAATTACACATCATAATCTTGATTGATGCTTCTTGGCTAGAGTCCCTTGGCTTGTTGTCAAATCACACTATGGCATACTCCTTCCGCTGATAAATGAATCAATTATTCAACAAAATAAAAACCAGAAGCAGTTTGATACATAAGGACGTGTTGCATTAACAAAATATATTACAGCAGTTCCACAAGTTTACATGTGTTTACAAAGTTGTGTCAAAAGTTCATACAGTACTAAACATCATCCACCTTGTATTTAAATGATTCGCTTTATGTCTCCACAGATTTCATCCTTTAGTGTGACTCCAAACTATCAAATCCTCTTTTTCTCTGCTGATATATTTGAAATTGTCAGCATTCTTGATTTTCTGGATGGCCAAATAACGCTAAGCACCGTCCAGAAAGAACTGGAAAAATTTAAAGTACTTGGTGAGTCAAACAGATCAGAGATGTTGTTGGAAGTGCTGTTTTAATACACAGCTTGATCCTAAGGTTATGTTTTGACTGTGTGTTTGGACTCAAAGACAGAAACACTGCTGGAACAGATCTGAATCTTGTCTTTAAGACCTTCTTGGAGCGAATGGCTATCATAAAGCAACGAACTGGAGCGGACTTTAAGGAACATCGTCATGTCCTCATCATTTTTACAGACGGTAATTTCAGCCAAAAAGGGTCTGAATATCTAATGCTGTTTTGCGAATAAAACCTAAGCTTTTTGTTTTTGTTTTGTCTGTGTTGTACATCATTTTAACTCACTGGTTTCTTTCATTGCAGGTGCTTATAATATGGGCGGTTCACCTGCACCCACTGTGGCGAAAATAAAGAACATGGTATACATGAACCATACTAGTGGACAAGAGGCTCAGTCAAGAGAAGAGTTTCTCGGTGACTTTCATTTTTAATTTGCTCTGCAGATTTCTGTTGCTATGCTGGTTTTCATCATTAAGCCTTACTGCTGTTGTTTTTTTTTTTTCTCCTTACAGACATATGTTACATTTTCAGTAACATTTAATTATTATACAGTAACGCCTAGCAAGCAGCTTGAGCAGCAGTATGTGTTTCAACGCAACGGCGAGAGCTTAAGCTATCATGCTTCATTTCATTCTGTTACAGACATTTATATTTTTGCCATTGGAGCTGAACTCTTTGATGATGACCTACAGCCGCTCACAGCAGGAACCGGTGGCCAGCATTACTTCAGAATGAAGGACATTAAAAATTTGCAAGAGACCTTTGATGAAATAATTGGTAAGTCCTATCTGAAAGTGAGGTCAGATGGCTGAATGAATCTGAAGACACATTTGCGTCACTTCTGTTTTTATTTCAACCATGCTTGCATTTGTGTGCTAATACTGACCCTGGCATTCATCTCCACCCTCGCATTTGAGCCAAAGGAGATATATGATCATAACTGGAGTGCAAAACATGGTTCTCTCGTCTCCTAAAGGGCCTAAGAGCAGGCAGAATCGTCACTCTTGATCTTATGGTGTCTCTATATGATACATAGCTCGACAACACAGATGTAGCATGGACAGATATGATAAAGTATCCCACAGGACCACATTTATTATATACTTATACAGGCATTTTATATCAATCTCCAGCAAGAGAATGGGCCATTAGAAACTACAAACATACACAATGTTCACATTAAGAAGAATTACACTTACAAAATCAGGAGATGCCAATGTTAGTCGTCATGTCTTTTGTACACATGGAAATATCTAAACAACTATTGCCAGGAAATTTCATAGTGACATTCATGGTCCCCAGAATCTTAATGACTTCGGTGATCCTCTGACTTTCCCTCTAAAGCTGCTATGAGGTTGATATTTGTGGTTCAGAGTGAATGTCTCGAAAACTGTGTGATGGATTGCCATGAAATTTTGGATCACACATTCATGTCCAGAAGCCTCAGGTGTACTTTGTGTTTAGTGCAAATAGGCAAATTTTATCATGCTAATATCCTAAATCGAGACAGGCCTCATTTACACTTGGTATATAACGTGATCTGTATCTGGATATGTTATCTGAATATCCGATCCACGGATCTTTGCATCTACATGCCCGCACTGTGATCTGATCTCAATATGCAAAATCAGTTAGGACAGGGTGGTGGACTTAATAAACGTGGCGCGTCCCAGGGCAAGGGAAGCAATGCCACAAACTTGCTAGCTAATGCTACTACGTGTAGCTTTTGTCTGGCTTGCTAAAGCTAGCAGGGAGAGGCGGAGTTAGATAACCTTTCACCTTGCTGGGCGGATTTTTTTTTCGTAAGAATGTGGTCACGCTGTACAAGTTGCACATACACCTGGCTGAGATCGGATCATAGTGCGAGTCTGATCACCTCCAAATGTTGTCTGGCTGATCCGATCGCATTCTCATCCCAATGCGTTCTGCATACATTTACAATTGGCATTAACATGTGTTTTTCCTTATCTAATTAACATATCAAGATACAGATAATATTTAAATGCCAGGTGTAAATTGTGAGCATGATGTCATGCTCAACAGAACAGAACATTCACAGCTTGAAAATATATCTGAAATCTGTATCTTGCACTGAATGTTTGATGAGATCTTGCTCTTGTGCCTGTAGAGGTTTAATGCACTTATTGTAGGCTGCTTTTGATAAGACCATCTGCTAAATTAATGTAATGTAATTTTATATGATGTAATGGATGCAAGACACTGAATCCCAAATTGATCCCAATGTATGTGAAAAAAAAGTATGCCACTGCAGAAATAAGCCTTTGCCAAATGATTGTAATGTTTAGTTTAAATGTTGAGCCTTTACTCTATACTGAAATAACCATGAATGCATTAGCATTTATGAACATTAGCGTTGTTTTTTAACTACTATGGATTTTTTTTTTCATGCAGATGAAGAAGAAGTTAAGGGTCTATGTGGTCTTCACAAGGATTATCCCACAATTGGCAAAGACAGCAAGAGGAAGATGTATCCATGGATGGCATACATTGTTGTCCAGGTGAATGTTTCAGTATTTCATTAAACTTCATAATTCACCCTTGAATTATGTTAACAAGGCTGAAAGTATAAATACCACAATACTACAATCTTTACGACTTACCTGACCATAGCAACTACTAAAATTTAGATGAATACAGTTTTCCACTGAGGAAAATAACCTTGTTATTCAGAAATATTTGATGTAGTGACAACACAGTGGATTTTATAAAAAATAGTTTCCTAATATCTACCACCATGCCATGTTGCTGTTTTTTTTTTTTTTTTAATGGTACCAAAAGTTATGCTGAGTAAACACATCAAATTGCTTCTGAGTGTTATATGACTGCTAAACTATATCATATATTTATTTATCCTTTAAATCCTAAGAATGAAGGAACGAAGAAATGCCTTGGCTCTCTGGTAACCCCGAAGTTTGTTTTAACTGCTGCACACTGCTTCAAATTTGGTGATTTACCTGAGCACGTCATGGTTGAGATTGATGATGGACAGGGCAAAGGTAATGATAAATGTTTATTTAATGTCTGTACGCTTAGTCATGCCTCTTCTCTTCAGGTATCTGAACTAGACACACTGGCATTGTAGCAGTCATGAAAATAAGTGTTACAGTATCCAGTTAAGTCATTTGCTTTGGTAATGGATATTTCTAAGTTTCAAAGTCAAAACCCAAACTTATTAAGTTTTTTATAGGCACTATAAAGTATTTTGATTTCAAAAATTAGTTCCACTAAATTTCCCACGCTGCACAACTCAGTAACAATAATACTAACACTTGATTTTGTCTCTTTTACAGTGAAAAAAGTTAAGACTTTCAAAATACACCCAAACTACAATATTAATGGTAAACAGAATGAGGGTGTAAAGGAGTTCTATGACTATGATGTGGCTCTCATTCAACTGGAGAATGATGTTCAAATCTCCTCTGCCGTCCGGTAAGAACTCGTGTCCTACAAAGATTTGATATGTCATTCTCAGTCCTGCCTGGGAATTTATTGATAAAACAGTTCTTACTATGAAGACACTCTCCCCATCTCTCTCACACACACAAACAAAAATCCGGTGTGTAACTCTGCACTTTTTATAAATGATCATCCTGTGTCCCAAGTTGTTTACTCGGAACATCATCCTCTTCATGTCATATTATTTTTGGTTTTTCTCGTTCAGACCTATTTGCATACCTTGCACCCAGGAGACCAGCGATGCTCTGCAACTGGTTGGTGAATCCACCTGCAAGGAACAAGGTACGGTAACTCTACCAACATGCTGCAACACCATCGCACTGGTCTGTCGTCATAAATGCTAAAAAAATGCTTATCTTTACACGGAGCTGCGTGACATCATAAAACTGATTCTTTGTCTGATAGCTGTGGGAGATTTACCACTCAAAGGTTTTAGTAATTTTCGCAACAATGGGTCCTTGATATCAGACACAGGTTGTCAAAAGCAGTCCTCTCATTTTTAGCTGACAGCTGTCAACTAAAATAATAACTTGTTGTTGTGTTAATAACGTGTTCCAAGACTTGGTTTGAAAATACAGACTCCAGATGACTTTTTAATGTTTCTGCTTGACTTGTTTTAGAAGAAAAATCTTGTAAAATGGGTCTGACATATGCAGTTGGTGACACTAATATGATATCCTACTACATACTGCTGCTAACGCTGCATGTCAGAAAAGGCAAAAGGTCAGGATTCCCATCAGTTGATGAGCCATACAAGACATGTAGCGCTTAGCAAAAAAACTGCGCCGGACTTGTATTGCAGTGAAGAGGTAGTACTAGTGTAGTATTATACTGTAAATATGATAAGGAAAAATACAAGACCTGATTGTTATTTCATACTAATACTTTTCAAACAGCATGTTATCACTTTTAAGATAAAACTTAACCCTCCAGGGTAACGTTAGCTGGGGTGTATATGTTCCAATAAAGAGCAAGATTGAGCTTCTAACGTTAACTCGAGCTCTGGCAGAATCCAGGACTGGCCTCCACACAGTGAGGAAATACTACGCAGCTGATGTGCTAGTCGATAATGGAGCTTTTTTTTTTTTTTATTGTTACCTCGAATCAACAAAAATGTAGTTAATGAAATGCTCCTTGGAAAAAGCACTCAGGGTTAGCTGGACACCACCTGCACATAGCTGCAACAGATCTAAAGATTAACAGGCCGACAGTGCCGAGTCAGGGTTGCTAATCTATGATTGGACAGTGGCTGTTGAGGGGTTTGTGAACAGTCAGTTGTCTGAGCTGTTTGCACTTCACATTCATGAGGCTTAGGTTTGGATTTTTTCCCCCTCAACATTTCTTGTGTGTAAATACCTTCTGATATTGTGACATTATAACAGAATCACTTATTTATTTCGAATTTATAAGCTGAACATAAACACTTCATGTAATGTAATAACCTATGATGTAAATATAACAACATTTTAAACGTTTATTTTATGTTTGTCAACAATTATAACTTCTCTGAAAAGTGTTAATTAATTATTGATCAATAGTAATCATGTATATGATGACACACAAACAACTTAGTATAGTTATATGATAGTATGTAAAAGACTGAAAAAAAATTTCAAAAATGTATAAAAATAAAAAATCTAATAAATAATTATATGATAATAAGTACTTCATTACTACATAAAATAACAAAAAGAATCAGGATAATAAAGACAATTACCAAGAAAATAAATAAAAAATGGTTTCACATTTCATATAACATAAGTCTTACAGCTGTATTATATTATATTATCGATCCTTCAATATCTGTTACAGATGCTTCATACAGAGGAGTTATAGTGGTTGAAAAGTACAATAATAACACATAAAATGTGCTTATATCTCCTTATAATTACATCAGTGTGTTTTAGTGTGTTATTAACCATTTCTGAATTGTTAGTATACCTCTTATAAATGCTATATTGGCAGCAGGCTACCAGATTTTATTCTATCAATTCAGTGGCCTCGCATTTAATAAAAAATCTCTGTAGCGCCTCAGGTACAAGTTACTGTATTTTTTTAATCTCTAAATACAGAGCAGCGTCTGTTTAAGGATCATCTTGAAAAGCTCCATTTCCTGACCAAGACAAGAACCTCGATAGAAGAAAAAGATGCCCATGCTAAGCTTGGCGATATTGTGAGTTTGAAATGACTGAGCTGTGTTGTGCCTCGTGCGTGTGTGTGTGTGTGTGTGTGTGTGTGTGTGTGTTTGTGTGTTTGTGTATGTGCCTGCTTTTCGTCATTTTTCACTCAAAAACTAAAAAGTCACCTTGAGCTTTGGTTCTTCTTCCAACTCTCAAAAAATGCAGAGAGATAATTGCATCAGACATGCACTAGAGGCAAACGGGATAACAACGGATAATCCAAAAGTTGCTGTGACTGATAACTTCCTGTGCACTGGTGGTCGGAATCCTTATAGAGATCATATAGCATGTCCAGGTATGTTCCCTCTATTGCATGTATGAGCCGATAGCTATCCAATAAACATCCACAAATTGAGCTAAACTAAGGCAATTTCCCCATTCACATACAGTAACTTCAAATTGCACACAGACACATTAGACGGGCGTCCATCTTTGTCTTATTTAGGATGAGTAAAGAAAATGGAAGAACACCACAAATCAAAAATGCATTTTAACTTCCAACATTTTTATTTTTTTGAACCTCAGTTATCAAGTGACACATGAAAGTTCTTGTTTCTTGTTTGCTATTGTATTCTTAATGCATGATGAAAAGTAGGTGTGTTATTCTTCTGTGTAAGATTTCACTTTAGATGCATTTTATACACTAAAATATGAAGAAAATATGGTGAAGGTCGGAAACTGAGGCCTGCTGTTTCGGGGTTGACCATATGTGTGTGTTTTTTGGGACAGGCGACTCTGGAGGAGCTGTGTTCAAGAACTATGAACATCGCACAATACAGGTGAACAGCTATTCTTTTCCATTATTCCAACATGATATCACAAATGAGCACCATGTGGTGGTAAAATGTTTCTCAAAGGGAAACTAAAATCCATAGAGATGAGGGAACATAAGTAAGTTCCTGTTGACTGTGTAAAGTAACCATCCATCTCTTTCACAGGTTGCCTTGGTCAGCTGGGGAAACAAGAATCTTTGCAAAAAGGAAAGTATCCCCGAGTCAGATGAAACCTCCAGAGATTTCCATATTAATCTTTTCAGAGTTGTCCCTTTTCTCAAATCTATCCTTGGAAATGACACCCAGGATGACTATGCACCACTTCAGTTTTTGAAGAACTAAATGCATTTTCACAGTGAAATTAGTTTTGCAATTTCAGTTATATGATTTGTGTACACTGTATGTTTAAAAAAATTGGCTTATATATTTTTTACGGTTTGATCACAGATGATTGAATTCATCCAACACTCATTCAGTCATTTCTTTCAGACTGTGAGTTCAGAATGTAAAATATATAAAAGAAAAACAGAACATTTTCTCTTCAAAAGCAAACACCTTCACAAAAAGGCATCATAATTTCAAAACCTTTCGGCATCATCTTCTAAAAAGGCACCATTATAGTCATGCAAATAGTTATGAGTTATGCTTTTCTGTATTTTATCCAGTCTGCACATACATTTATGCATCATTTATTCAGCATTTTCAGTGGTCAAGCAGTATGTAAAGAAGTTAATAAATCAGAATTAACCTGGGTCTTGATTTTTCCTTGAAGAGAAGCTAATCCAACTGGTTAACACACTTGGAGTCAGGGTCTAATCTATCTACAGTTCATACAGTGCTTAGCTATTCATTTAATATTGCTGACTTTTAAGCTATTGTTGCCAGTGTTGCAAGACAATCAGCAGAACTCCTTTATGTTGTGTTGTTTATGATTTTTGTATCATTGTGATAATTTACTTTTATTTGTCAGGTAAAGAAAAAAGAAAAAAAACTAGAAAAGCCGAAACAGACATTCTTGTCTATAATTGGAAGCAGAAACATTGTTATCATAATTTATATGACGTACTGTTTATGCATTCACAATCACAGGTTATTAAACAATTTCCTTCTCTCAAGCCTTTTCCAAACCTGCATAAAAAAAGGGGACGACCAAAAGAATTACTACAGCATTTAAAGGGTTTCATCAAAACTCTTATGGATGCTCAGCTCTACTGAGTCGTCCAGCTCCCTGTCAGGTCGGGGACTCAGGGCCTGTTTCCAACTCTCTGTGCTGGCCTACGCACTGCGGACACTCAGTCTGGCAGCATGCCAACTCAAATCATTCAAATTGGATTTAAGGGAAAGATAAGTTCTTTTCTTTTTGCTGTGTAATTAAGCTTTTTCTTTCTCTTTCTGGCTTTGAGATGGTAATGAACTGAGTTTGTCATTCATTGCCCTGTTTTTCAGCCCAGAAACAATCAAGGCCATTGAATTACGAATGATTTGTTGTGGTCAAAGCCAGTTTATGGCTTCAAATCATGTTATTTTACTGTGTAACTATGATCTGTTGACCATTATGCTGTCAGGCTTTGCCTCAGTGTAAATTTACATTTAGCAGTCCTCTTTACTAATGCATATTGGCTAAATGTCCAGCATCAAAGAACGGTGGTGAATTTTCAACATCAACATTAGGTTTCTCTGACATGGTGATCCTTGTGTGTGAGGTAGTGTGTGCACGTGTGTGTGGTGCAGCGTTGGGTCAGTGATGTACTGGTTGCCCATGGGAACATTCTTCTGGTTTGCCTTTAACTAATTGGGAGAGAGGGAGGAGGTCAGTGGGATGGGGAAGGGAGGCAGAGACAGAAGACAGACTACGTGAGAGGAGGGACGGGTGGGAGAGGCGTAATTGAATGAAACCCTCCCCTGGTCTCAGATGCTGTAAACAAGAAGGAAACTTAAAACGAGGACCATTCCTTATTGAATCCTCCTGGAGGACTCAGGAGCCTCTCTGTCTTTTCTTTTATTGTTTAGAGCTTCACATGATAATGCCAACGTCCTGTACCCTGCTTTCAATTTAAACAAAGCTGAAATAAATCTACACCTAAACTGATTAGCAGTGTTTGGATAGAGCAGCATGCATCTGGACAGTATATTCAGGCCCCCACCCCCCTCACCCCCGCTGCCTATTCAACGTTAGCACACACAGCATATTCCTGATGAAGCATCCTACGGTTTTAACTCTGGCTGATCTGTCTCTCTGCAAGCTCTAAATCAACCTTATGGGCCATTTTAGAAATTACTACTATTAAGAACTGCACACATACACTTTTCCCCCATTTGTGCTTAGAAAAGCAGGTAATGCTGACATGCAACTATGGTTTCTGCTGATCCTGATGCTTGAATATGAAATTATAGATAGGGTAGGAGATCTCTAACCCATCTATAATCTAAACTATAATGTCAAATTATTCACCAATCTTAAACAAAAAGTTAGACATTTTGGGGAAATATCTGCTGTTTTACTGAGAGTTAGATTAGAAGAATGACACCACTAATGTCTGTTCAGTAAATAGGAAGCTACAACGAGCAGCTGCTTAGCTTAGTTTAGCACAACGACTGCAATCAGAGGGAAACAGGTAGCCTGGCTTTTCCAAAGATAACAAAATCCACTTACCTGCATCTCTAAAGCTTACTAATATGTTATATGTTGTTTTTTTAATCAGATATGTAACATGTTTACTGTGAGCTTTAGAGGTGGCTGGCTAACTTCCGTTCTGTAGCTGTTTTTCCATTTCCACGCTTTATGCTAAGCTAACCAAATTACTCTAGCTTCGTACTTAGCGTACAGACATTAGAGTGATATTGATTGAGTGATATATTAAATTCTCAACAAGTCAGCGAATATGAATAATTCCCCAAAATGTCAAACTAACATAATACTTTTTTTTAAAATTAAATTTAAAAAATGTTTATTAATTAAAAATAAAATAAATAAATATATATACAAAGGAATGTCATATTGTTATCATGTGCATTAAAGAAATGAATCTTTAATTTTTATCAGTTTGTACTGTTTCTGATTTTTTATTTTCTTTTTGCAGTCAAAATTTTGACTTGTGATCCTTTGTATATGCATCAACTTATTTATTGCGAGTAATGGAATCCTAAATGAACATAAGAATAAAAGACGTATTTTCGTCTGTGCTCTTGTCACTAGTTTGAAGTGGGCATGGATCGATTGGTAAAGGGTGATGTCATGGCAGTTGTGGGGATTTTTGCTTAAGTTGCAAGGCCACTGCCAATCAAATCTGATCAAACCACACCCACACAGTCCTACTGAAGATCAGTTGAGTTTTTGAACGACAAGGATATCCCTTTATGACGTTTATTTTAGCTGTTTAAAATATATTTTTGCAGAGAAATATTTAAGATTTGAAACCAACTTTCATTAATAATAAAGAACAATTATACATTGTTGCTCCTCTTGGAGATGTCAGCTGTGTTGGCTGTCTGCCTTGCTTCGTACTGAAACACAATAAGGTAAAAACGCTGCAGGATGGACTTTAGAGAAATATTTTAAAATATCCCTGATCGAGTTAGAGGAGATCATTTTCATGTAACACTTCTGTAATGATAATACCCAAAGCTTAAGTAATAAAGGAAAGAGTGAAATCTGCCTCTTGTCAGCGTTTACGATGAGAAGCACTTGCATGATTAGATGTCTTGCGATCAATGCAGCCTCTTCTACCAATCATTAAGACTGCTCTTAACAGATTACAGCCCCCTCCCAAACACTCACAGTCTTTTATCCTCCTCTTCCTGTTCCTCCTTTTAAGTCACATACTCTCTCTTTCAGCAGACAGAACAGGAGACTTGCCCCTTTAGCACTTCTTTCGTTTTCTCTTTGAATTTAAACCTTTTTGGAGCATTTTCTCACACCTGAAGCAGCAGTTCACCTGAGCTTCACCGATGACCAGATGAACAGACAGCGGCATGAAGACGACTAATCTGATATGTAAGAGGTGATGGTGAACTGGTAACTACAACTTACTAAGATGGATCTGCTAACAATAGTCTTTCACTTCCCGCTTTTATTTTTTGATCCATCTGCAGCCACAAGCCTCATCACAGGTAAGCCTGCACACAAAAAACAAATCACGGCACAAAAACATGAACTATTGATTCACTTGTGGACCTGTTTTTGGTTTCCTAATGGCCTGCCCTCTTTACTCTACGCTGGATGTTTGGCTCTTGGAGCGGATATATTTGAAGCCAGAGGTAGGCGACACACACTCCTAAAAATACAGTTTTATTAAGACCTCCACAACCAACCCTGTATCTGTAGTAGTGGGTATAAAATTCCCATAATTCTCACAAGGAAATTCAGTGCACATCTAGGAGGTGTAATGAGGTTAAGGTATGTGTGTGTGCAGGTCAACGTGTGTGCAAGGCAGGGAAAGGGAGGCCGTGTTACAAACTGGCCTATTTCTCCGAGCTCCGGCGGAGGCTGAACTTTGCAGAGGCTGAGCTCGCCTGCAGACGGGACGGAGGGCAGCTGCTGAGCGTGGAGTCGGCATCTGAGCAGAAAATCGTAGAGCAGCTCATCACGGAGCTCCGCCCGACTGATGGAGACTTCTGGATTGGTCTCCGTCGTAACCATGGAGGCGAGGACAGCACTTCAGACTGCTCATCACAGTACTACTGGCTGGACGGCAGCAAATCTACATTTAGGTGGGTCTAGAGGGTCAAAAAAAAAAAAAAATTAAAGTGGTCAAAAATCCCTAATTTTTGACCACTTTTATTTTGAAGAATTTTAGAGCAATAAAGTAAAATGTCAAATGTCCTTGCAATGATTCATTTTCACCGCTTATGATGAAGAACGTGTGTTGAAGAAAGGTGTTTCTACGTTTGTGTGGCCCCAAGAAGGCTGATTGTTGTATGAAAATCTTTGATACTAGTGTTAATATGGTACCTGAGTGTCACTACCAACATAAGTAAATAATTATATATATAAAAATAGAAAAAATATAAAAAAATTGAGAAAGGTTATAAACGTGTTTTCTATTCTTCTTTTCTTTTCCACAAATTATGTGTTGTTATATGTTGTCTATAACATTTTTTTAGCCCTGTAATGATATTGATTTTGAGAGTTTTAAAAAATCTGATACTGGCTGACAGTCCTTTCTTGAATAAGTACAAAACATGAACAAACAGTTTTGACAAGGATTCCTTGAATTAATTTGACAAACTGTGTAATCGCTATATTGTTTCTAAATTTAACATATTTGGCATTTCTGTACTGTAGCATGTAGGGTTTTTTTCTTTTACCTTCATTTGTTAACTTTTTAAATTACATTTGGGAACGGAAGTTTTGTGAAGATTTCCATTAAGGCAGAAAAAAGTGATTCTCTTCATGTGCTTTGTGTGTGTGATTGTTGTAGGAACTGGCACTGGGATGAGCCATCATGTGGCTATGAGGTATGTGTGGTAATGTATCACCAACCATCTGCACCCCCTGGTCTCGGGGGGCTCTACATGTTCCAGTGGAATGACGACAATTGCGACACCAAGAACAACTTCATCTGTAAATACACTGCAGGTACTGCTGTACACTAATTCAATCATTCTTTTACTTTGAAAATGCTCGAACATAGTTGACTGTGATTTATATTCTTCTCAGAGAAGCCACTGGACCCCTCCCCTTCTCCCAACTCCACTCAAACAGGTAAAATGTGCTCAGCATGAGCAGTTGAAATTTTAGACACTTTAAGAGTCACCTTGCTCAATATAGAGTGAGATAGCCTGACCGTCAAGGATGCCTTTCATTACAGATGTGTCCCCTTCACTGACCCAAGAATTGTATGGATAAACCTTTCACCATTTTCTGCAGAGAAGAGTATACATTCACTACTCCGATGCTGTCATATCCAAACACCAGCATGGCGGTCACTAAATCTGCATGTCTGTTGTCTGGGTCTTTCCTTTAGCTCTGAATTTGGTGTACATCATCATTCCCACCATTCCCCTGATACTGCTGTTGCTGACCGTGACTGGAGTCTGCTGCTTCAAACGGCTACTCAGACGGTGAGGATCCAAAACAAATAAATACCAAAGACAAGTAAAAGTTTTACTTCACCTGAAGATAAAGATTTCCAAGATTTCCAAGATTTCCAAGATTTCGGGGGAAAGCTGTGGCTCAGGAGGTAGAGCAGGTCATCCACTAACCAGGAGGTCGGTGGTTTGATCCCCAGCTCCTCCAGTCTGCATGTTGAAGAGTCCATTGGGAAGATACTGAACTTTGCCTCTGATGGCAATCAGGGGCAAATTGTGTGTATGTGTGTGAATGAATACATGAATATGTGTGTCAATGGGTGAATGGGGCATGTAGTGTAAAGCACTTTGAGTGGCCAATGAGACTAGAAAAGTGCTATATACTGCAAGTGCAGTCCATTTACTAACAATCACAATTTGAAACAATACTTGCGTGATCTTTGATCTATTGTTATTAAAATGTTCTTCACTGAATAGATCTTCTCAAGAGTGAGGTTAAGAGTTTAAAATCAAAGGCTGTATATTTACTATATTTACTTTCATTAATATCCCTACTGTGTAATCATTATTGTTGCAAGAACCAGTTTACCATTTCATAGGACTGCCTATAAGCTACAGCCATCAAGAGGCAACATCATGTCACAAATTCTGACATTTCCAGAATACAGTTGTCAGTTGTGATTATTTTCCTTCTGTAGAAAAACCACATTGTAGTGTTTTATTCTGTCCCTCAATACCTTCTGACTTCCCTAACCAGTCTGTGCCACACAGGTCCAAGCCAATTAGACTAAATCTTTAAAATCATATCAAAAATTTAGTTTCACTTTTTAAAAAGGCTGCAAATTTTCGTGAACAGCTGGGCACTGCAGTTTTTAGTAGAAGTTACTGAAAGGGGAGTAAATAGTGCATTTGCTGGGGAGTATTTTAAACTGCGGATTAATACACACTACTGAGAATTTGCAGAGGCAAAACATTGTATGTGAGATTTGTTTAAACTACGGTGCCCATGTTCATCATAACGAAGGAAACATGCAACGGTGTGGGTACTTAACATAGTTATTGGATAGCAATGGGAGTCTATGTCACCGGGGAATAAACCTCGTAACGCTTTGAGGAGACTTATACAACACTTGTTAGTAGCATCCGCTCGCTGAAAAACTGATATTTTCTGAAAATTATTGTCGAGTAAAATCAACACCTGAGTTTCAATATCAGTTTCAGATCACGAGCCTCACCGATTTGGTATTCACTTCAAGAAAACTGTTTATGTACACCCTCCACACCTTGTAAGCAGTCCGGTTCAGGTTTCATTCTGTTAATGTCTGAGGTGTCTTCTTCTTTATGCTTCTCTGTGTGTGACACAGAAGGAGAAAACAACAGAAATCAGAAGTATGCCAGGCAGACCCGGGCATCTGCCCCAGCCCGACTCCGTCTGATGTCTACAATGTCATTCGCTCCCAGAAGGACGGGGACCTGGTTTCAGCTCGCCCGCACACCAAAAACACCTCCTTTTTATGCTCCTCCCCTGACACGCCTACAGGTGACTACGACAACCTGGGGGGTCGGGACACAGAGAGCGGCTTTGTGACTCTTGCCAGCACAGAGAGCTGCTTCCTCAACTTTGACCTCAATGACCTCAGCCTTGGACGTCGTGGCACCCGCGACTTCTACGACACCAGCTTGGGCCGCTCAGGAAAGAGGGACTTGAATGACAGCAGTCTGGGTCACACTGGGCACAGAGAGTTTTATGACAGGAGTCTAGGTCGTCGTACAACAAAGAGTGAGCATTACGGCAGCAGTGTGTACGGGGACCATGGATTGTATGACAGCAGTGTCAGGGGAGAGAGTGACCTCTATGATCCCAAACTGAGGCCTGGAGGTCACACAGTAAAGGCTGACCTCTATCAGACATACATCACCAACGGCAAGGAAGACACTTACCAAACCAGCCTCGGAACCTACGGAAACCGAAAATCCTACCAAGCTAATCTGGATTCCTACAGAAATGGCCTGAATCTTGACGGCAGAAGGAGATACTTCAATGAACAGGAATGGATCAACAGAGAAAACTACTGATCCTCTAAACAGCTTCTTTATTGTGTGTGTTCATCAGTGTGTGAGAGTGTGGACAGGGACGAGAGAATGGCAAAAAACTGTGCATGTATGTGCTCGTAACTGTTTGTACGGTATGTTTCTGAAACTTTTTAGTTGATGAAAATCCGGTGAACACATGCTAAAACATATATTTTGTTGCTGGGCCAACAATTCACCATGTGACGGTTAGTTTGTGGTACTACCACCTATTTACGCATTGTATCGTTTGAAATTAAAGAGTCAGTTCACCCAAATTACAAAACACCCCACAGTTTTGGGTTGGATTTGCTAAAGTTTTGAGACATCCGTTTCTGAAGTTTCTGCCTCTACCCCACACCTGGTTTGTGATGCTCAAGGCATTTGAAAATTAGCTTTAAGGAATTAACCTGCAACATATCTTTGTGTTAATGTCCAGCTTACTCTGGAGAATCCACAGGCCTCATTGTGAACAGCTTGCACTGGCCCATGAAAAGTGCTGAAAGTAAGTTTTTTTTTGGCTGGTAAGCAACAGTCATGATGGTCCATGACTGACTTGACCCAGTCCGTGATAAATCTACGCCATATGGCACGTGACCAAGTGCTGAAGTATACACGACTGGTCGGGCTGTGTCAAAATTTATAGATGCAAAAAGTTTCTATCGCATCGTATGGGGGGTGTTTATAGGCAGTGTTGCCAACTTTGCACCTTTGTCGTCAGATTTACAGACATTCCACACCCCTTTAGCGAGTTTTCGTCACATAACAGCCAGTGGAAAATCTAGTGACTTTTTGGACAAACCTTAGCTAATTTCCGTACAAGATCGTCAGTATTGCCCCGCGAACGCGAGGTCGGGCTTTTCCTCCACAGGCACACCTCTCTATGCATCTCATTTAACTGACCGCACTGCAGTTGATATAGATGTGAATGAGCTTCTCTCGCTTAACTTTCTCTCTGAGTTATCATTTTACAGGTAAATATAGGTGAAATCACAGCACAGCCGTTGTCTTTAACTTATGTGTTTGGTGATTTTGTCAGACGACGTCACAGTTATAAAATCTGGAATTTAGCAGTGCAGACATGCAGCTTGGAAATGGCTTGGAAGTGAGTGCTGATTAAAATGTAGCCTTAATGGGCTGCGCTTCAGTCACTATTTCATACTTGTTCCATTGTGTGACAACAGAAACAGAAGAACATGTAAATGCGAACAGCTCTACTGGGAATGCATCTGTATTAAATTACTGTATATGTGAGAACAGACATTAGGAGAGAGGCGAACGGATAAAGGGTGGTCCAGCCACATATTAAGTTTTGACCTAGTCTTGTTTTTTTTTTTTTTTGGAATTTTAATGTATTTTTTTTAGCGCAATTAGCACTGAAAATCCATTCATCTTTATTAAATTGGGCTGACAGCAGAAATCTCAAAGACAAATATCTCAAAACCACAACAAACATAACCAAAACGATCTGCATGTCTAGATACGGCACCACAATGGGCAAGAAAAAAATGTTTTTTGGTAATATGGTGATTTGACACTTTAAAGGAGTCACGAGATTAGATATTAAATGGGAACTCCATCCATTTTACACAAAGTCTGTTTACAGGTGTTGGGGAGTACTACTGCATGTGAAAAACATTTTATAAAACCTTTTGATGCTCCAGAAGGAACTGTGCAAAAATGTGATAAATTGCATCAAGTAACATCACTTGAGTCGCTGTTGGGGCTACAAGCATGAAAATTAAAAAAAAAGAAATAAAGGAAAAAAAAAAAAAAAAAAGAGAATTAGGACTTAGACAGAAGTGAGCTTACCGGATCTCTGTAGCCCACAGCTCGAGTCTACATTAGCCACTACTAGCATAACTCGACGAATCTCTGACTGAACTGTCGGTGGTTGAGTTGCATTGTGGGTTTAGAAAGGTTTAGAAAGAGGAGGGTAGAAGGGGACATCTCTGGCTCTAGTGCATCGAATTAGATCGAGCACACAGGAAACCTGGGGGCCTTGAGAGGCAGTTCAGACCTGGGAAGGGGAGGCCCAGTGAAGAAGACCACAGAGCACCGTCAGTGCTCAGCTCCAGCTTAAACATGTATAGACAAACTCCCTTGTATCTGACTGAGTTATTATAAGCAACTTCACAATAAAAGTGTGTGTTTGTGTGTGTAGCAGCCTGTTTGCATGGCCTTGTCATGCTGCCCTTGCTTGGTAGAATAACTATGGAAGTCTTGGACCATTATTTTTGCGGTGCCTGAAAAGACTGTTTTAATCACACCTTGATATAAAAAGGCTACCTCCAACAGATTGAGACACGATAAACCCATACTGCTTGAGGGATCAAAGAGAACTAATACATATACACAAATATAGATTATTTTTATGTATAGTAAGTGTGTTTTGACATGGCCTTAAATTGTGAGATGTCCAGAACTTGATTTAAATTTCATTGATACACTTGTTCCCTCATTTATTAATGGTCTCTTTTCTCCTGAGTAAATCAACGACAGTTAAGAACAATGCTAATGAGAGGAAAGGGGGCTCATACAGTAAATTCAGCTTGAGTGCCTGCAGTCTGACCACAGCAATGGCATGATATCGAAGAGAATGATAAAATATAGCATCGTTATTATTATTTATTCAGAATGTACGCCTTGACATCCCTCCTCTCCTGTAAGTGAGAGTGGTTTTTATGTTTGTTACATAAGGAAATCTTCAAATAAAATGAGATTACAATTGAATTGATCAGCCTGTGGTGTAGAGATTTTACTGTCCCAATACAAAAAGGATTATTCACAGTCAATCATGTTTTATTAACATTCCAATTTAAATTAATAGCACACACTCGCCTTTCTTCATCTCCACCACTCACACCCAACAGAGCACACGATAAGATACTGTTCAATTGCAGATAAGCAAACACTACAAGATTTCTTAGATTAATTATTCAGAAAAATTCTTTCAGGCCACATCTGTTTGTAACGGCCAGTCCTGGGCTAAATACATGTAAAATCTTGTAGTGTGCATCCACTATAATACATTCAGTTACACGCAAACGCGCAAACGCGCGCGCACACACACACACACACACGCACGAGGTGATAAAATGTCCAGCTGATTCCTGCCAAGTACACCTGCATACATACCATTATACCTTCAGTCACACTCACACACACAAGCAGACATAATGTCCTTAAAGGGTCTGATATCTTCCAATGTTTCATGAGACAAATACACATGCATACACACTCCAACAATCACACACAAATACCAGCTGTGTTGAGCGGAAGTGATTGATTTCTGTTGTCAGGATTTTGTAGGTCTTTGGGCCAGGCTGAGGTTCAAAGGTCAGCCATGGGTACGCCTACGAGTCTGCTTTTGCCGCCGTGGTTTCAAGATGACGTAGCGCCTGTAGGTGGTGTGATGGTCTGATATAAATGGGATGTAGAACGCTCTGAAGAGAGGAGATGACCTGAGAGAGAAAGGGGTTTTATTAAAAAACTGCATCAGACTCTTTTAAGCCTTTGTATGCAGGAAAGATATACAGACTTATTAGTTTCATGTTCAGTATTGTCAGGTAATTTGCATTCTCACAAATATTAAGAGGATACTGCCTATTTTTTCCCAGTTCCTTATTCTGGGTCTTACTTTTACTTTTTTTAAAGATACAATAGATTAAGCTTTTTTAAATTTAAAGATTTGGAAGCCATGATTTTTTTCTCTATTTCTGTGTAAATCTTGCGTTTGGGAAAATACCTTGATGCCTGAAGGAAAGGCTTATAGGCTATGACGCTCCACTCCTCTTTGTTGGCTGAATAACATGGCTCAAGTGGCGTCTCTTCATCCACGTCCAGGTCCACTAAGTAGTGGCACTGCCGTAAATCCAGCTGCAAAAAGTAGACATTTCCCAGTTTAATGTAAATGCTCTTAACTACAGTGTCCATGTGTCAATAAACTTGTAAGTGTCTGAGTGACTTACATATCTGCTTGGCTCCTCCAGGTTCTGGTCATTCATATTAGCTGGGATGATCTGTGTGGCCAGAGGACCAGAGGTGTACGGCTGAGGCAGTTGCCCCTTAAACTCAGACTGAATGAAATGCAGCTGCCAGCTGGAGACAAGAAACAGTAACTATCAGGGAGTGACACAGTCTGACTCACTCGCTCTGATTTAAATAGAAATTTGGATCTGGCATGACAAATGTAAATCATTTACTGTATGTCAATCCACAATAGAAGAGAAGCACTGATACTTCAAGTTCCTGCACAGACACAATATCCTGGATACTGACTTGTGCGGCAGTAGGAAGCTGCTTGGGAAGCGGTACCACTCTTTGCCCACACACACACTGACAGGTCTGCCTTCGGGGACTGAATGAAGAGTCGGATCCTTGGCGATTCGGTGAAACTCTGGATACAGATCCAGGGGGGCATGGTAGCCTGTAGACGGAGGAAAAAAAATCTCATTTCATCCACCTTTTTGTTGCCTAATGCTGGTGCTTCGGAGAGCAGTTTGTGTGCAAACACACCTCTAAAGAGGGCAACAGAGCGAGACAGTGACAACACTGTGAAGACCGCGACTGCACCTAGAGCCAACCAGTTGGAGGAGACCGTGTAGTGCTCCAGTCGGTATCGCTGGAACAGGAAATGGTAGCATTTCTGCAGGAAATAAAACGATTCTGTAAAAACAAATTTTACATGCGCATCCATTCAACAAAGAGACCTAAAAGAAATTAAGCCAAATAGCACGAAGTAATATTTTGCTATCGAAGCCAAAATTGGAAAATGACAAACCACACCTGTAGAGAGGAGAGGGCCACTGCCCCGCTGAGGCAGATAAGAGGGTAGATGGGAAAGAGGAAACGTTCCTCTTTATGAGGTCTGGTGAAGAAAACCAACATCCATAGATACATGGGAGACAAAGTCAGCCAGTATGGGCGGCCCAGGTTCTGCACTGCAGAAAACACACGTGTGCACAAGCACATGTCATCACAAGAGGAGCTGCGCTGAAAATTAACATCTCAGCAAAAATAAACTCTTTACACATGCTTTGGATTACATTAATTTCTTGTTTTTGCTACATATACAATATATACTTCTACTGAGGAGGACTTGGGTACAGGATAGTACATTTTTGAGGTCACTGTTTTGTATTAGTAAGAGTTAAGTCAGTAACAGGAAATAATGATTTGATTAAATCATATCAACATTCAGTCCCAGAATAACTTGTTGCCCCTGAGCTGTAAACAGGACAGCAGCAAAGTACCTGAGTTTGTCATTACCACTGCACTTCACACACAAACCATTTACTGAGGAAGAACAGCCCCCCCCCGCAAAAAAAAAAAAAAATGCGAGCAATGACAACACTTAAATTTTTAGTGCTGCCGTATGAAACACCCTCAGTCCTCACCATTGAACCTGTGTAACAGTGTCTCCATAAGAGCGGTGAGTGGCAGCGAAAACAGTGCCAGAGCAAACACCAGATTGAAGTTCAGGATCCCATTTACAAAGTAGAAATGCCACGGCTCTGTACCTGAAAATTAAACACAAAACAGGCTAAATATTACAGTGCATATACAGACTATGACAATAAAAACAACACTAAAACTGTATAGTTATTGCAGGATTTACCCAAAGGGAAAATCCACAGAAAGGATCGTCAACGAATTTGTTATGCATGATAAAACGTTGAATACTGATGGTGGCAACAAGAGCCAGAAGGTCCTATTCATATTGTGTTACTGTCTGTGAATTAATAAATTTGAAGTATTTCTACAAACTTAATGGAGAGGTACAGAAACCTACTGGCACACTTTCCAAGGGTTTGATATGTTAGTGTTAGTGTTTATGATGGTATTTCCTCGAGAGTCCAATTGAAACAGTACAGCTTTGAATTGTTAATGTTTTCATTTAAGTTCCATTTAGTTCATTCTGTCACTAAAATAATATAGCATCAGGTTAACAATCACTATGATAATACCTCAAATATGCAATAATCATTTCCACTGGTGTATACCATAACTGTCTTTAGACTACTCAAGAATGTTATTACTAATGCTCTACTAAGCGATCAGCTCTAGTTTTGTTGGTGTGATTTGAGATTGTTCACCTCACATTCTGCAAAGCGCACATAAAACACCTATCGCTGGCTGTAGGGTTTTGGCTGTAATAAAACCTGGTGCTCTACCACACAATTCAGTTCATGCAGCCGCTTTGTTCTGCAGCTGCTGTAATGAACAGCCTATTATAGGGAGGGGTCCCAAAGAGATGTGTTTAAATGTGTAAAAAATAAAACATTATGAAAAGTTCAAATTCACTAAAATAAATCAAGGGAGGATGTGCATAGGAGTTGAATGGGCACCATGAGCTCAGAGTTCTGTTTTTATGACATGATAAAAAAATGTTACATTTGTATATTACCATAAAGATCGGGTCCATGTGGTGTGAAGACATTATACAATAGAATATTCAGTGGAGCAATGACCAGTTTTCCATAAAAGAAAGAGTCCACTGCCACCAGCGGCACCTGAGAAAAACACACAGGATGAACGGAGGGGAAGAGAATGGAGCAATTGCATGTAAACATTTACACTTAGCTTTATAAACATAAACATAATATTATCTAATTCATGAAGAATCACAAATATATCTATACAGAATGTACTGTATGTATTTACCATGAAAATGTATATGTTACATTATATCATTTTCTGCATAACACATAATGTAATATCCCATTATATTCCTGCATTAATGATTAACTCCCCCACAAAACATCTGTGCAAACACAGCAGCTGTGACTCTGTAAATAAACTCATCCACAATCACCTTTGCACTATATTATGCAAATGTATAGCCTCATTAGTTTTATATACATTTTTGGCTGGACCAGCCCTGTAAATGTGAATGTCCATGACTGACTGACTGACTGAATGAGTCGTAAAGTTACACCATCTGTCAGCCGAATACCACGTGACTGAGTGCTGAAGTTACACCATGGGTCCTTGCTCAAAATGAACTAGTGCAAATAGTTTCTATTATATCTTAAGGCGGTCGTTTACAGGCATTGTTGTCAATTAAGGACCTTTGTCGCTGGACTTGCCGACTTTTCACACCCTTTTAGCGACTGTTCTTCACATAAGCACCTAGTGACAAATCTAGCAACTTTTTAAAACACTCTCACCAGCAGCAGAAGCAGAGCAACGGCTGACCAGATGATAAAAGTTTTCCACTGCGTCTTTAACACCAGCAGGTCGAAGGCAATCGGAACCCTGTAGAGAAAACAAACCAAAGCTGCAAAAAAAGTAATACATTTGGAAGAAGCATTGCAGGCAACTATATATTTTAGTTTACAAGCCTACCCAATCAGAGCAGAGAACGGCCACCCAACGATGGCACCGGCAGCCACGCCCACAATGGCTAATGGTGTGGAGTCCTGAAACCACCCGGTCATGGCAACCAGCGTGGTATACATACAGAAAGAGGAAGGCAAGAAAGCTGAGGCGAAAGGACAAAAGAGAAGGATGATTAATCGCAAAAAATACAAACCACAAACAGGAAACCCATACAGAAATACCATACTGTCTGCCACAGTGCCTTTGGAGCAATGCCTTGTTCTTCCACCCTTCATACTACAACTACTAGAGTGACAGAATCGAGTAACTAAGCGAATAAATCTGACCAACCTGCAGACGAGCAGAACATTCCCGTGCTCAGGACAAGGAATGCCAACATCAGACGGCCCACATGCAAACCAAACTTCTTACAAACTGCTCTGCGTCACAGACACAAACAAACCAAATGGTTAACCTCCATATCTTATGCTGTATGTAATAAGCCCAAAATTTGGAAGCCAAAGTGCTTAGGATGCCCACTTGAATTTAAGAGAACCGTAAACTCACTTGTAGAAATAGAGTTCACAGACACAGCAGGAGAATGCTAAGACACATCGTACAAAGTAGAACACCAGCACCTGCAACACAATCATAACACAAGCCTGTCAATACTGCACATATTCCAGTATAATGATATACAAACCTCTGTGTGTGTACATGTGTGAAGTGATTTCATGTTAGGTTGTCAGTCAGGCCATGTAAAAACATTTAACTAATCAGATTTTAAGTTTTTTACTGAAAAACATATTTTTCTTGAAAATGTAGTTCTGCTGAAACGTATTTCTCCAAGATGTTATGTTCCTACCCAACAGGATAACAGGACACTGCTGTCCAGCAGTTTAAGGTAAATATAGTCCTCTCTTAGCAGACGAGAAAATTGGAAACACAAAAGAGTGGCTGAACATGCTGTTGGTCAGCTGTAATCATTTCAAATATCAACAATAACAACAAACGTTGAAATGAAAGCAAGTTGGAAATAGTTACCTTGTTTGTCTGTAGAACATGGGCATGCAAACAAGCAGGAAGAGCATGTAACCATAAGTAAGCATAAGATCTGATGGCGTACAACGGAGAGTATTCCCATGTTTGCATCCCTGTGCCGTACAGTAGGTAGTGCATCTGTCAAAACAGGCATCAAAAGAATTACAGACATGAACAGTGGAAGAAAGAGAAGTGGTAACTTGCTTGAGCTATAAAGAGATGAAAATTCTAGACCTAGATATAAGAAAATCCCTAGAAGGGTCACAAATGACAGCATATTGCACCTTTGGATTACTCATATTAGTGAGTAGTACTCACAGGCTCCCAGTAGTTGAAGGTCTCATCACAGTCTGATATGTTGCTGAGCAAAGCTGCACAGAAACGTGCAGAGAGCAGGCATTTAAATGCAGTAGAACCTTCTGGAGCCCAGACCTGCCCTCCGCGACTTATTGACCTATTACAATAATATATGCATTATTATTAAGATTCATTTCGGTGTCAAATGTATTAAAAACATCAAAATGCTGGGTTCTTACAATATACCTCCATGTACTTAAATACTGTAGTACGTTTGTTTTGTGCATATGTAATAGAAAATGACCTAGATTTTAAACCATCTGAAGCAGACAGCCTAATGAGCCTGTGTATTGGCCTTTTAACTGATGTTTGTCAGTGTGTTTTAAAACATACAGGCTTAACTGGTTGATGTTTCCGGGGCGCATGCTTTTAATAAAGCACTAATCAAGGCAGCATTTATGGTAATCATTTCAGAGCTGGCCAATGATTATGCCTCTAATTACAAAGATTACATGTCTGGTGGAACACAAAGTAAACGTCAGCCCTAATTACATGGAGGATTGAAAGACTGTCCCTGGAGCACTATCGCTCACTGTATCCAAAGGCCTATGAACACGAATTACACATTATACAGTTGCACAGATGTCCTCTGCTAACCTGGTTCCAGTTTCAACATTTAGCCGTCTGGTTGTTGTCTCTTTTCAGCTTGTGGCTATGCCCTGTTTTTAAGTTATACCTAAATTTGGTATCTAAATGTTTTTTCCATTTCATATTTGTGTTTAGGGGTTGTCCTCCAGACCAACAGAATTATGATTACTGTGACTATCGCTGTTACTGTTATTATTAGTAGCGGTAGCATTATCACTATTATGTCAGGCTTTATTTTTATTATTTTATTTTGATTTTATCATCATTGTTTTCTTTTCTTTTTACCTGTCATTGTTTTTCTTTTTCTGCCTATGGAAAGCGCTTTGTGCATTCTGTCTGAAAAGTGCTTTACAGGTAAATTACCATTATCATTAGAGTTGCAACCAACAATTATTTTCATTATGCATTAATCTGCCAGTTATGGGTCTGATAAATCAATGAATCATTTAGTCTCTAAAACATCAAAAAATTGTCACAAAAAAAAAAAAAAAAATCAGTCACATCTTTTCGCAGAGCCAAATGTCTTGTTTTGTTCAAACAAAAATCCAAATACCCAAAAATATTTGGTTTACGTTGATATATGACAAAAAAAAGCAAAAAAGCAGGACCTCCTCTCAGTTGAGCAGCTGGAAATGCATCAGAAATTACGCAATAACCGATTATCAGAATAACTGCCACTTATTTTTCTGTTAATCAACTAATCGACTCATTCTTTCAGCTCTAATTATTGTTCAGACATGTAGCCAGACATACAGCATGTTGTCTACAAACACCTAATTTGAGTGACCAACGACTAGGCCATTTCTGATCAGACCTACACCACTGTCCTGAGCTTGTATAGTTTGCCTAAAAATTGTGACATATATGCATTTTACATGTTTACATTAAATCGTAAATTTTGATCTTCAGTTTTTATCATTTAGATTTAGTTTTTCTAATT